>NC_064899.1:23305480-23612480 GCF_929443795.1 Astur gentilis | reverse complement strand
AAGTCAGGAAACAATGATGGTTTTTCCAACTACCCCATCTCTAAAATGCTTTTTCACCAAAAGCATGAAAATAACTTTTGGATAATTTGATTCTCATTCAACATTCTCAAAGGAGGGAAAATAGAATGAAAGGACATAGTTTATAACATGTTCTCTCCCACACAACTACATTTTGGGGGATTTGTCAGTCTCTTCCCTGAAAAAAATGCTTCAAGATCCCAACAATTTGTTCAGTTACAGCAACAATGAGGCAGATACTGCTCTTGGCAGTCCACATCAGACAGTTGTAAAAATGTTATTGGATGCTGCCATCGTGCTCACCCAATCCTTTTCAGCAAGGCTACCACCACTGGAGCCCATCTAGTGTTCCTATCTGTAAGAAATACATCAGCAAGAGGAGACACACTGTCTGGCTTTTCCAGCAATCAGAATAGTTTTCCTCAAATACTCAGATTTTTTTTAAAAAAGGAATGTTTTTCATTTTTCTGAATTTGATTTTGCCAATACGCTAAAGACTTCCAAACAACCTGATGGTTCAGTCAAGTTGTTCCTGGCTCTTTAGCACAATTGTGCTTTGCCAGCAAATGAGTGATTGCAAGGAATATGAAATTCAACTGCAAAAAATATGGAATAATTTTAGGCCAATCCTTTCAGCCAAATTTCTTTTTTTTTAGCCTAAGCACAGGAAAAAAATCAAAAAGCACCAACAGGGCACGGTTTTCTGAAAGGAAAACCTGGTCAGTACCGATCACAGCGAGACAATCATTATAACCAAATGTCAAACTACCACAAAGGGGGACAAGGTTCTAAATTAGTACAGATTGAAAATATATGAAAATAAAAAAATGCAAAATGAGAAAAAATGGCTAGAATCAGCAGACATCAGTGCCCTGTCTTAATCTGTTGGGTTTATTTTGCTTTTAGTGTTATCAGAGAGTTATCAGTGCAGGTAACCGAAATGCATTCTTGAGAAAAGATGGCACTAAGAAAGGGAAGTTACCTCATTCACTGCTTTGAAAGTCGATGTAAGCTCCAAAAGGAGCCACCAGATAGTATTTTTCTACAGTTCTAAAAGAATGAATAGTCAGAAATTGAAAAAAGGCTGCTGGGAAAAAAAAAAAAAAAACAAAACACAAACCAAAAAAAAACCAAGAAGAAAAGGAAATAGGACAGGTTGCAACATGTATGGGATGAGGGGTGGGGTCTGCCAGATGAAATGGCTTAATATATTATTCCTTTGTGGGATGTTGTGTTATGCTTTGATAAAGACTTCAGGGCATTGCTATTTTTCATAATTTGCTATATGGCTTATAATTAATGCTAGGTTACTGCTTTATCATTAGGCTACAGAAATAAAGGCATGTGCTTTTTCTTTTATAGTAACAGCTGATGCTTTAATTAATTTTGAAAAAGTGGATGGGTGAAAGAAGAACCTGATAGTGAGCTTTGAGAATACTAAACCATTGCCCTGGACAGGTTCGGTCCACAGCTAAGATGGAGATGAATAACATTTTAAGGCATGGTTAATGTGATAAAGGTTTTATAAATATTTTCCAGGTGGTTGGAGAATTTAGTAGTATTCCACTAAATACTTGTGCCAAAATATTATTTTCTGCATCAAGATAAACAAACAATACAACAACCACCTTGATAATTATATTCATCAAACGCATTATCTGTATGAGCCCATGATACTTTAGATATAATACAGGACAAGTGTCTTATCTTGCTGACTTTATAAATAAACATTCTAAGTAAAAACATTAAAATATAAATATTTACTACCCTTTACTGTCTATATAAATTAGTTTCTGACTTCTCCACCCCTTTTTGCACTTAGTGGATATGTAGTTTGTTATATTGAATGAAAGCACAGGTATGCACTGCTTTATGCTAGCAACTATCAATAGCATGTACCTAATACATCATATTGAATGAAAGACTTCATAAATCAGTTATACAAGGGATCATACAATGCTTTTAGGAATTTCCAAAGAGTCATAAAAACTATAAATCAATGTGGTTTTGATTAATCAACTCACAATGTCAGCTTTTGGCGATAGTTATCTGTTGTGTCCTTCTTACTGGATGCACACTAGGGAGAGGGCTATCATCTGTCAGAGGGAGGTTTAAGCAAGAAAATGGGAAAAAACCCACTACACTATTGTACACATCCACATGACTCCCAATATCTACTGCAGTGAGGCAGATCTTAAGACATGCAACAATCTGACCTACAGTCTAGAATTTGCAGTGGAAATAATGGATAATTTTGAATGGTAAAGTAAAAGACCAAGGAAATCCTAATTCTGCAAAGGTTTACAGAGTGCTAAACGAGCACTGAATCAAACACATATTCAAATCTTTCTACCATCTCATCATATTTTTTAGATAAACTGAGCACTGAAGTCAAGAAGATAGCTCCCTTCTCTGGATCTAACACTCTATAGATATAAGGGAGCAGAATCTCAGATCTGCCTGTGTCTTGAAGTCTACGTGCCTGCATTTCGCAAGGAACCACCGCAGATTCATTTTTCCGAAGAAAATGCTGCTGAAGAGTGAAATCCCATGCACATCGTAAAAGGCATTTGACATCAATATTTAATTTTATTAGTTATACTACAGGTACTCTAGGGAACCTGATGGAAAGCCTTCCTAGTATTGATTAGAATTCAGCAATCCCACTGCACACTGTTCAAAAAATTATTCAATTACAATTAATTTTTCAATTCAGAATAATTTAAAATTTATCATGAAAAGTTAATAAAAGTATATAAATTTGAAACACACTGGGATTTATAATTCTGAGATGGAAATACTAACTAGAAATTACTATGATTTTTAATTTGCATAATCAATGTTTTTAATTAATTCTATTTGCCTGTACAAGATTACAGTAATGGTGTGTTTTTAACGTTTTGTGAAAACTTCAGAATTGCCTCTTTCATGTGTATAATGGTGAAAGATGACTATTAGTGATGCTGTGCTTTCTCTTTTTCAAACAGAGATTTAAAAGCAACAGTAATGAACAAGTTGCGAATCAAAATGCAATGAATACATAAGAGTCAATATATCTAACTTTGAAAAAAAAAATCATTCTATCAGCTTTGTCATGTCAGAAGCATCTAGACATCAGTCTTCTCTGTGGCATGCAGTGGATTCCTTTGGGCTATCCTCAATTTATACGTGTTATTTACTTAATTATTTTCAGTACACTATAGTTCCAATAAGGAATTACCTAGAACAAAAGCATCTACGGAGGGCTTAGGATTCAAAACAGATAACAATGTTTATTTTAAATGTCTCATGAAATCAAAAGTAGAACAGACTACAAATTCTTTTAAAAACAATGATGTAAAAGCTCACAGTTACCCGGATTTAACCTAGTTACGTGAAAATATTTGATGCTTTCTTATGACATGCAATGCTGGAGTGGCAGATTTAGAGCACTGTGTGTAATAACAGTCACTGGCATTCAGGTATTCAGTGCTGGAAACAGTTGTTTCCTTTTTCTTATAGAAAACTCAGAGAAACAGATTATTTCTATATTGCTGGCAGTGGAAAACTGTATCAAGACTTACTCTTCCCACCTATTTCAGGTAGCTCAGACAACAGATCAAGTGAGAGATCACGCTGAGTAAAAAATTGAAAAGCAGAAGAGTTTTGCAGACTTCCAAAAAGGAAAGCTAGCAGGAGTTAAGAGACTCCTACTGGACACCTGTAATTTTAACTTTCTCTTTATTAATCCTGTAGTCCTACACAAAAGATTTGCCCACCCCCACCCCTATAACAGCATCAGCATTTGTTTGAAGATTAGGGCAATTGTCTGAGATTTCTCCCTCCAGATCTTGCCCTGTCTCACTGCCCAGCCCTCCTGGAAGGGAGAGAGCTGTTCTTGTAAACCAGAAAAGAACTAAACTAAAATTTTGTGCAGCCAAAGTAGCTGGTCCAAGACAAATGACATAACAGAAAATGACGACCATGTAAAGCCTACAGAACTTCATCCAGGCCATGAAGGCAGGCTGCATGCTAATTTGCAATATTTGACCAAGATACTTGGAAAATTTGGATTCCCATAGCTGGTAACTCACCTTATTTAGTCAGCTCTGTTATTTCTTTTCACTTTATTTTCAAAAGTGCTGACTTGTAGCCTGCAAGAAGTGAAAGGTGAGAGTGAAAGATCAGCAATTTTCAAGGAGGTAGTCAGTTACAGACAGCACATTTAAGAGGATCACATAAATGAAGAATTTTATTTTAGTAAAATTCGCAGCAGGTAGTAAAGAACCGTTAGCTCATCTGCATATTTTATTACAGCAGTTTGAGGTTTTAGGCTTACACTTTGTGGTTTTTTCCATAACTATGCATCATTTTCAGATAATATAACTTTTATTTCAAAACACAAAATTTTGTTGACAACGTACCAGGGATCAAAAAACAAGTAAAACCTGCATTTTCCAAATACTTCACACTAATTTGGCTAAAATCTAGTCTAAATTAAATAAAATTATTATCAGATAGGGTGGCAAATTGTTAGGAGGGGGCTCTTTGGGTGGGGGGATGATGATGTTTGAAGTCAGTGTTTTTTTGGTGTTTTTTTTTAATTTACCTAAAGTAAACATGTGTGGAAAGTTTTTCAAAGCAATGTTTTAGGTGAAGAATTTGCGTAAACCTGCTAAGCAAGTAAACCCCTGGCAGATAGGTAAAAATCTGACAGAATGTTTAAAAAGGCAGCCTTGCATATCTGGATATAATATAGCGTAGACAAAAGCGCATATCAAATAGCGCAGTGAGGCAAGGATTTCATAGTGCTATTCTTGCTGTGCACTGGGCAGGGACTTTTCATTTCACACATCATCATTCACAGTTTGCTGCAGTGACTCGACACAGTCAGAACATGTCAACAAAACACAAAGTGAAATATTTCTGTGTGGGTTTCCTTTGGAAAATGAGGGACATGGGATTTTGATTTCAATTACCTTATGTTACAGTGGGAAGAAGTAGGAAGAGAGAATCATGTTTTCTGGTTTGGCAATGACCAACCATATCAGAAGCATGTTCTAAAAACCTACTGTCAGCCAGAACAGAAATAGGTATTTAAGGGTAGAAACAACATACTTAATTAGACAGAGGGATGAAGGTTGCTGGCCAGCCTTACCTTTTTTCTGATATCCACTAACACACAACAAAAAACTGTTAAAAAAAAACAAACAAAAAAATTACTGTGCTATAATAAAAAGCAATTTCTGAGCTGACGGCAGTAAGCAGGTTACATCTTGCCATTTTCATCCAGGTCAATTTGTGTATTCTGAGTCTGAGTTCTCTCCCTTCTCACCCCCAATCCACCTCAGTCAATACCTGGTATTTTTAAGAGGGAGAGTTGTTGCTGTAACACATGGAAGAAGAGCACCAAATTTTTGGCAGTATGAATAGCCAGCCCAAGGCAAAGGGCATTACACTGTGGTCATGAAAAACAAGTGAAAGCACAGGCTTTGCATAAGAAAACTGCTGGCAGAACCCATATCTGGACTGGTGTTTCAATTTTAATAAGGTTTTTAGTGAACCATTCCTATTAGTTGTAGCTGTAGCTGACTGCAGTACCTTTGTGGCTCTTTATGCCATCTTTATTCAGATTATGGAAGATAGATATGAAACAGTGATATCAAAAGCAACTTAACATGCACCATGTTCATAACAACACACATTTGAACCATTGCCAAATGGAATATAATAGCAGCCTAAAAACCCCAAGACCCAAATCCAGAGCAAATTCTGGATTTTTTAAAAATTTACATTACATAAATTCTAGAAGCATTAAAAACAATAAAAGAAACCACAATGTGCCAGCCTTTAGCTTGATTTAAAACTGAAGTCTCTGGAATGGTATTGTAAGAGTAAGGGCAGATTCAGACACCAGAGCACAGTGAATGACAATTTCTACAGAGTAAATTATGCTGTGCATACTTTTCAGATAATTATCAATGACAATTGAAGGAGACACCTAATATCTACCACCCAAACTTCTCAATCACATAATCGACAGTAGTTAATACTGTAATGGCTATTAAAAGGGGTTTTTAGCATTTTGATGCACGATTAGTTTCTAAACTGTTTTAAAATTAAAATTATTTTGTGGAAATGTATGGTCAATGTTCAGTTCTGAATATTAGTCATACACTGGATTTTTTTCAGATGGCAAGGAGGTCTTTAAAAGCATTTCATATATTACTAATAAATCTTCACCCCTGTGGGTTAACAGTAAAAAAGGTTATACACAGTGAGCTTGTTGCAATCTAGACACACAGTCATAGCAAATTTAAACTCAGCCACTTCTTACTTTCATTACTATGTTCTAGCCAATATCCTCGTTTTCCATCTCTTTAGCATGCAGGATACCAATGAAACTGGTAACTCATCTAGGATTGGAATGATTTTTAAATGCATATTTACTGGACATCTCATAGAATTAGTCTAAAACAGAAATCTAAAAAGTAATCTCTCTTTTACCTTGTTAAAAACCTGAGCCTCTATCCCCCTTCCAGCAGTCACTGCTTATCCATGAATCTGGTATTTATTTATTTACCAACATTCTTCAGCTCAGACTGGCCATTTGAAAATGAAAAGCAATTCTGTGATAGGATCATTGAGAAGGAACCTCCGGCCAATTTACACTCCAGTGGAGAACTTATACCAGAGAGGTCTACGCTGATATGACTCAAGAATGAAATGCTACAGTATTATTGTCTTCTGTCTTGAGTTTTTCCTTTTCTTCTAGATAAAATACAACACAGAGCGCAATGGGACAGAACACAATTCACTGGCGTGTGGAATAATACTTTCTAATACGATACAAGTACTTTAGTGCTACTAGATTGTTCAGGTAAAAACTTACTACTAATTTGGCAGGACTGTTAAGGTTAACACTTTATGGCATTGATGATAAAAGCTTAAATGCAGTATGACCTACTGGTTTTGAGGAAAACTCTCCAAAACTATACAGGAATCATGTTTTCTATGGCCCTTACTGGAAAAAAGGGGGTTTTTTCCACATAAATCAACTACCCATGAGCTTCCCAGAATATGAAAACATTTGACAGGAAAGGTGATATTCCCCTACACGTCTCCAAGCGAAAATTTACTTTAATCTGAAAAATAAACACTTGCAATGCAAGGACTGTAGGATGTGCCTCTTGCTCCTTCCCAGAGAATTCCACACAATTTCACAGAAAGTATAGTCCTCTGTAATTCTGATAGATTTTAATTTGCGTATACTTCCACAGAATAATAGCAAATACATAGAAACTTCACTTTATGTGCTGGATAATTTGAGATGACTCCCTCGAGAGCCCTGTTCAGTTCAGCCCTACGAGACTTTCCACGCGTTTAAGACCATAAGCAAGCAAGGGCACACGCCGTGGAGCTGCCACCGAGGAATCCTCCCCCTGCTCACCACCGTCGGCTCTCAGCCCCAGACTCCCCATCACCGAGCAGGAGGGGTGTCACGCACATGCACGTTGCTAAAGTCGAGGGACAGAGAGACAAATTCGTTGTTTCAATCCTTCCTTTTTCTTTAGCAAGCTCAGGGCTGATTTACACCGCCCTCCCTCCAAAGGAAGGCAGCGCTGGTAAAAGCATTGCTGGCTTGATTTGATAGCACTTTCACACTCCGTTCAGGGAACTGAGAGTTAATCCAGTTTGAGAGAGAGAGGAATTTTTACATCATTTACCATCTTATTAATTTTAAGCATAATGTAAGTGTATAAACTGGAACTATCACTATAATCTTCTATTTTCTTCTACTACTTATAAGAAAACAGCATTGAAACTTGAAATTTTTTTAAGAAACTACTGCTTGCCACACTACCAGGTGCTAAAGGTTAACAGTACTGTCTGCTCCTTAAAACACCTTGGAGATGTCAGAAAAGCTGAAGCCCTTAGAGATTTCAGATGCTTCCACTTGAAAGTCTATTCCAAATAGTGATTAATTACTGGTTATTTCAACAGCGAAAAAAACCTACCTGTAACTTAATAAACGCCTGTTAGTGAAAGACATGTTTTAGCAGCGATATTCTGCGCTCATAATTCACATATACTACATGCACTTTATTATTACAATCACTAGGGAAAATATTTTTCATTAAATTAAAATATCAACTTTGTCTCAGTAGTAAGCCCACACTGTATTCATGGCATGTCAAATATTTTCATTTCTTTCTATTATTTTCCATTGGGTGTTAAATCTGTTTGTGCTGTGTTTCCAGACTGTAGGAGCTCATTCTCCACCGTTGGGGTTTTTTTATTTATTTTGAGAAAAACGGAGAGAATTCCCTTCTCGGAGTCACAAAACGCTGAGAGCACAGCCCTGCTCTTCTAGGTTGATACAATGCTGCCATCCCATGGTCCACATCTGGCACAGCGCTTGGGAAGGAGAAGGTTTTCAACCCAACACAGCTGCACTCCAGCCAAACACCCCATTGTACAGACAGGTACTTAACAGCTAGGTACCGGTGATGCCAGTCATAAATCTAATAAGACCTAGTGTTTTCTTGCGTCATTCTCTGGATGTACGGGAACCCCGGCTTTCAGAATGTAGAAATGTAGAACGATTTCTGTCTCTTACAACTGCCAAGAGAAAGTTGGTAATATTACAAAACACACATCCCAGCTGCTGAAACCAGAACATGGAGGAAGGGGGGGGGGGGGGGGGGGGGGGGAGGCTTTTTCTAGTTGTTTTTGTTGTTGTTGGTTTTGGGTTTTTTAAACCCTTATACTCAGTGACTTCATGCTGACAGTGAGGCAGGGTTAACAAAGTCACAGGATTATAGACACGATTACAGGCACACCCCTCAATATCAAGCACTTGTAGAAATATACCTAGCATGAATCTTTTAAAAAATATCTTATCTAGTTTAAAAGACCATGTCATTTAATTTGTCTCAGCATGACCACCCATGCCTTACTTTAGGTAGTCTGTCAGATTTTCTTTATTCATCATACAAATAAGGGAGAGATTGAATCAAACTTGTCAAGCCTTTGTAAAACAACACTAAGCACTGTAAATGTTATTAATCCTGAATTCACAGGAAGACTCCAGCCATAAGAAACTAAGGCTGTGACTATTTGAAACAATGATCCCTAATCCCTCTAAAACTGTTCGCAAGACTGCAGGCAGCTACGTGAGGATGAGAGAAATCATGCAACAGAACATTTATCCAGAAGGAAAAATGAAGACAAAAGAAAATCCAGACAATCTAGACAATCAGGTCAGGTACTAGAAATGAGTATTTGATCAGATGGATCCCATCCCCCATATTTACAATAACTAATTATGAAGCACATAAAGAGACGGTGAAATGTTCCTACCTGGTGCGCCATGTCTGATACTTTCCTTGCTAAAGATACAGTTACCACAAAAGACTTTGTACCCTTGGAACGCAAGTGAGGAGATACTGATGCAAGTAAGAAAAGTTGATGTTCATTAATGGATAGGTAAGTTTGCTAGCGTACTTTACCGAGAGCAGTACTTTCTCAGTTACTCAGGGAAAATTGTCTGATGTAAGCCAGCACAGAATTGAAAGGATTAATAGAGTATTTCTATTTTAAAATACAATATCGTAGCTTTTATAAGCAAAATTCTTGAAGCACTCATTTCTTGCGTGTTTTTGTGGCAGCTGCAGAAACAACAGTAGTATTACCACCATATTATGGCAATCCTTCAAATATTCCAGCAAGTTATATGACATTGTGTTCCAAAATTCACCAACATTTTTTTTCTTTCCAGGACATACAGGTCCTATCTGAAATTAGACAATAGTTAAAGACTTGATTGAAAGACACATTTTTCCCCTGTGACCATTGTTGCGGCAAAGCATAGAAATGCCAAGATGTTTCAAACAGCTGTTTGTTATTTTGAAGTTGAAAGGAATATAATCCATTGGCTACTTGGTTATTTTCAAGGCAGCAATTAAGCTGCATTAGGAATATCTGTACTAAAATCAAATGGTTTTTACTTTAACAATGTGCCATCGTTTGCTTGCGGTATCAATAACGTTAACTTTCACGCACATCACTCTGTCTACAAGTTAATGGAAAATGAGAATTGCTTAGCACACCTATTGGAAACCGCAGCCACAAGTGTCATAACTGAAGGTCAAGTCACGATGCTAACAAAGATTTCACTCACTTTTTCTAATCTGTCATAAGAATTTTATCAGCTTCAGAAACATGTAGATGGTCCTACTCCACACCCAGCACTGAACAGATCCAGAAGATATTTTCAGATACTATGAGTTGCTTTGTACATTAGGTGAAAGTGCACCTGGGCAGTTTCCAAGTTTTTCACAGGTGATTATGAAGATGGAGGAGAAATGCCAGTGATTGACTACTGCTGCTACCTTCTTCATAATTCCTACTTTCTCCTTAAAATGCTCTAAGCCTTCACAGTGTTAAATTTTTATAATCTGTACTTATAAGCATTATAATGTATTTGTAACGCTTAAGTTAGTATACAGTACTAATATTTTTTTCTATTGTAAATGTAAGCTATAAAAAGATACCACGATAAAGCAGAACAAATCATCATGGATTTCATTCATGTTATCTACATAACTGAGTAGCGAGTAGATACTCGGCTGAGACTGTGCGAGAGCTTGCTTCAGGGCTCGTGAATAAGAAAGTGACCTGTTATTCCCAGTTCATTCCCTCAATTTTTTTAAAGTTGGATAACTTATTATGTCTATTCCTACCTCAAACAGAGCAGTGAAAATAACATTTTCTTATGTAAATAGACTGGACAGATTACAGGAATCTTGCTAAATATTGATTTTGTGAAGGCAGAAGTTCAAGACATAGTTGTTTGAATTGTATAAAGTAGTGACTTACATACTGATTTCAAAAAGTGAAGGTGTAATGATATGTGTTAAAATAATATGCTTCATATTAAATAATTATTATGAGCATAACTGGACTGTATTTCTGAGGGCAGGTGAAACATATCTTTGAGAGGAAAAATGGATTATATACTTCCCTAAAACACTGCGTAAATGAATCTTGGCCTTGTATTTCCTTCTTCTAAAACAAACGTTACCTATACCAAACACACCAGCAAATCCAAAGAGCATTGCTTAGAGCACCTTCTAGGTAAAGCCCTATACCCTCACTTATTCCCATGATCCCATTAGGTGGCCCTCAGAATCCAGACACATTCACATTGCCCCATTGCTCGGTGCTACACCTTCAGGTCGCGTGGACCTATATACCAAACATCCTATACTAGGGCCCTGGTCCGGCATGGGGGGAAAGAGAATAAATAATCTGCTTCAGTCTTTCAGTGACTGTTCTTTTTCTATCAGATAAGCCCAGCCAGCAAGGTGCATTGATAAGTGGCCTAGGCCAGGCTCCATTCCTGCCTTCCTACTGTGAGGAGAGATAATAGATCCATTTTATTGTACTTACCCTGCACAGCCTAGCCTTTAATTGCCCCAGAGAAGTATAGAGGATCTTGTTCTTCCTCTCCTTCCTTCTCTCTCTCATACACGCTTTGATCTGATCCCATCCTGCGTTGAAAAAGTCATGTAAGTTGGCAGCTTCTTATAATAACAGCTATTGTCGTAAATACAATGTTTTAATCCACAAGATTTTTGTTCTTGATCACCAGGATTTTAGTACATTTTGAGCAATATAATTTTGCCATGTGGGATAGTAAATCCATTTTTATCTGTCTGCAAAAGAATACTGGGAAACTGTACTTACGTGAATGCTCTCTTTTTGGAAAAAGAACTGTGAAAAACATCATTAGTTTTTCTTCATTGTTATGATAAAAAGAAAACTATACAGATAAAAGATTCATGACAATTTGCAAAACCATTTTAACTACCTGTCTTTATGTACAAGTGTTGCAGCTCATGCAGTTTTCATGGAAGCTGTTCTCCCTGGGTACCACAGCATTACTTGAGAGCTGTTGCTTTCTTACATGTATTCTTATCTTTATTCTGTCTGTTATTGGTTTTTTGTATGTTTAGCTCAAGCCATTATGTTAAAAACTGTTAAGCAATGTTTGGATGGGGGGATTTGCTTATTTAATACATGCTCCCATCAGGTAAATGCACTTTCCATTATAAAATTCAATGGTTTATAATGACTATTTACATATACAATCCAGATTATTTTCTAATAGAAACCTTCATCAGTCTTTAATTGCCTGGGTTGAATGCCTTTACCACTTCTATTTTTCCTCAAAGAACCATTTCAGAGGGGTCAGGATACTTGTAGCAGTGGAAGATGAAGGAGACAACAGTATTCAAATTCTCCAGCTCCACTTCGCACCGTAAGCAAAGGTAGCGCAATTTTAGTTTTGGTACCCCACAACATCCAGCCTCAAAGGATTGCTTTGAATAAATCTCCAAGAAAAGTCTATCAGGTCTGACTTTCACTAAACCAGATTATAAGTCTTCATGCACTGTCTCTGCTTTAACGCAATATACTACAACGAGAACAGACACCACTGTCCCTTTGATAATTTTTAAGAAGCCTTTGAAATAGTAAGTGGTGGAAACCAACAAAGTCATAAGCTCTGCATTTGAATAGGAAGCTATACATACTGCTGAAGAGTTCTGTATAAAAGCACCGTTGCCTGTAGAGAACCTAAAGCATGTTGTTTCTGTCCCTGAAAATATTCTGAATGTTAGGCATGCAATAAATGAAACACTGGTAAAACGTAACTAACAGAAGCCTCGCCATTGGCATAATTAACAGGAACTCGATCCAGGAGACCTTCCCTATGACCAAGCGTTTGCAGGAAGAGAATACTGGGTAAAGGCCGTGTTACTTTCACTCACAACAGTGTTAAATAAATACTTTTGTTCTAGGTCATAATCTTTAATGTAAGAGAGTTTTGTGAGAATGTCATGTGCTTCCAGTCATTCCAGGCATTCAAAGTTTCAGGTATTGTTTTTCTGTTCTTGCCTTTTGGACCCTGCCCTACAGTAACCAGATGTTAGGACACTGGTAATATGTTTTAGCTGAGTTTATATTTAGCAAACCAGTTGTAATTGTAGCAGTTTAAAAACCTTGACTGTTACTATAAGTACCACTCCAATTAAATCTGGTAAGGCTTTTTCAAAATAAATATTTTGAGAAGGCCCTGCAGTGGAGTGCATCGTTCTGATTAATTTATGCAGCAATAAGGCAGCCTTTTTAATTGATAGTGATTAGCAAACTTTCTAAATCTGTAAAACTTCAGCAGGCTTAAGCTTCCAGTAAATACCAGTGTCTATTTTTACACCACAGCTTCCATTTAAAAAAGAAGCAAATACATCAGCCTGGAGCTGCCAATGCTACAAACACCAAAAAAAGGGCTTTTGTTCCACCTACAGTGCAGTAGGAGTGTCACCCTACATCGCTGCTTAAGGACTAAGTTGCAGGCTTCTTTGTCTGGTCTGCTCCAACCAGAAAGGGAAAACTAAGATTATTTTTTTATCAGAGCATTATCTAGAGATCAACTATTTATCTCTGGCTAAAATCTTGACACAAACTTATCTAAAGATCAATGATCTAACCAGACAAGAAGTGAGGGAGAGTGAGAAGATGCAAGTTTTACTTATCCTTTCATAGTATTGTCTGATTATGATCACTGCCTGTTTTGTTGCTAAATTTGATTAAACACTGTTTGTGTCAGGTACAGCAACTTTACCTGTTTCCCAGCACAAGTTCTGGAAATTTGAAAATTAAATACAAACAAGTTATGTGATGTCGTTATGCTGCCAGCTGGAGCCCCAGGCACTGGCAATCTGAATGGAGAAGTCAGGGGGGAACTGGTAAGACATCAACGAAGAAGGCAGGAGGGTTAGAGCTTTTTGGTTAAAGTACTTCCATATCCTGACCATGTCCTTGTCTTTTCATACCTGTTCCACATCTCCTCTTTTTCTGAGCAAATTTAGGTCACCACCAGCCAGAGGAGCAGGGCTGTCTCCAGAGCTGCATCAGGCTGCTCAGAGCCTTCTCCAGCTGTTTTAGATGGGACTGAACTCCCGGTCTCCTTGGGCAAATTGTCTTGGTGTGTAACCACTCTTAACACGAAGAAATCTGAGGTTAAATCCAGGTGGAACTTCTCTAGCCGCATCTTGTGTCTGCTTCTTGTCCCATCACTGCGCACCTCAGAGAAAAGTCTGGCTCCACCTTCTCTACAACCACCCAAAAGGTCCTGTAGATAACACTAACGTCTTCCAGTTGGCATCTTTTCTCCATCCTGAAGAAATTCAGTTCTCCCAGCCTCTGCATGTATGTTGTGGGCTCCAGCCCTCTAACTACCCCCATGGCCCTCTCCTGCAGTTTGTCAAAATCCCTCCTGCACTGGGAGGGTCCAGAAGTGGCTATACTCCAAACGCAGCTTCACAAGTGCTAAATTCATGGGAGGCATCACTTTTCTCAACCTGCCAGCCACGCAGGTCCACATGGTTCCCCAAATTCTTTTCTAAAAAGTTGATTTCCAGCCAGACAGCTGCATCTTTGCTGTTGCAAGGGACTATTTCTCCCCAGATGCAAACTTTTGCCTTCATGAGGTTGTCGATAGCTCATTCTTCCAGCTAATAACAGATAATTTTATTCTAAAATTGTATTTGCTTCCACCCTTTGCTCCAAATTAAAAAAGAAAAGAAACCAACACAACAGAACAACCTTTTCATTCTGTCATTAATCATCCAGACTTTTCTGCGAATTTGAATTGTTTGACAATACCAGCCATAGCGAATATGAAGATCAGAAAAGACTTCATTCATACCAGCAACATGTACAGATTTGTATGAACCCAATTTTGGAGCATGAAACCAAAACAATAACTTCCTTAATACAGGCTGAATTCTATGATAATTTCATATTCAATCAGAAACTTCTTTACCTTAGATAAAATTTTGCTAGAACATGGATTCTGTCCATGCCAGTGGCAGAGCTGCACAATATTCTACAATATTTTCTATTTTTTGTCTAAGTATTTTTGGCTTGATAATCAGAAGAGGGTTTCTATACCCAGATAATAATGCCTCCAGCCACACTGACAGATACTTATGTATTTCACGTTATAAAACTCCATATTAAATTCAGATAACTCTTCTGTCCCACTTGTGATCCCCAAATGTTCCTACAGAAATCATAGCAACTAGTAAACAATAAGAGCACCTCACCACAACACCACTGTGCACAGTGAGCACTGAGTGGATGCAGTGAGCATTCTTTCTTGCCCAACAGACTCCGGGTTTCACATCTTGAGGGCTTCATCTTTTGCAGTCACAGCAAATAGGAACAGCTGACACCTCAAGAAAATTGCAAGACTTAAAAAAAAGGCATACAACAGTGTTTAAAATCTAACTCAAATTTCTGAGGCAATTCTTTCTTACAAAGCAGGAACTGAGAAAGCAGCCTTAAAATCAGCAAAAGGATATCCTGGAAACACATTTTCACATGAGAAGTGGAAGCCTGTAAAGCTATATTCAGGGCAGCACCTGTGACAAGCTGAAGGAATGAACTATGTATATTCAATGCTGTGTTACAGGATGTTGTCTACAAAGGCAGAAAACAGGGGTGAAAAGAATCAAGTAATGGCAAGAATAAACTGCTACCAGAGAAAGTGCTGCAGAAGCTTATAGAAGAAATCGGTCAGTGTCCCAGCTTAAGTCCACTAAGACTGGAAAAGGATACTTTTCCAAGAATAAAGCTGGAATCAAAAAGTACAATAAAACCTAGCTTAAGTTTGAGTTAAGTCATCAGGAGCTGCTGGTGGAAGCCGACTGACAAGCAGGCAGGCAGTGAAGGATGCAGAGAAAATGCTGCGGGATGTTCGGCTTCTCCAAAGCCTAGCAAACACTTGCAAAGGAAAGGTTAAGTGTTAGGAAAGAGAAAATGTGTGTGTAAACCTTTATTGCTTTTGCCTTTCCCTCTGCATGCTATGTACCTTTGGGTGAATGAATAAATAATGCTTTGTTTTGAAGAAGCTCTTTTTGACTCATTTGAACCAGCCACTGTCGCAAGTCCCCGGACTAAAAGTGCTGACAGGTGACCAAGGCAGCTGAGCCAGTCCCCTTAACACTGCTTGGAAGCGGGAGGGCTGCGGGACCCAAATTGAGCCCCAGAGGGACGTGGAGATGGGGAGAGCAGCTCACAGGGATGGGTCCTCAAACTGGGATGAAAGGATCCCGAAGCACTGCTCACCTCTCAGCTCTCCTGACGTGCCCTTGGACCCTGCTTAGTCATAGTTTTGCTTTTAGAAATAGAGATATATGCCCGTGTGAAGAAGTCTCCCCTCGTTATCCTCAGACAGGGCATTATCTACAGAGGTTAATGAGCAAGAGAGAACTGCGATAACCAGCCAATATCCTGCCTCTCCAGGAACGCTGAACTAGTCAGTGGCATCAGCATATCGTTGTTATAGAAAATATAAAATTCAAGTGGAAAAGTAATCCGAGTTCCCACTGTTGGGCACATCACTTAGTTTCCATAAAGCCCTGTACATAAAACCGGTTGTTTAGCTAGTACTACAGAAACAACAGCCATAGGAAGGTGTTTTTGGCAAGGGATCCAGCTGTTGGGTTAAAAATAATCCCAATAACAGATAAAGAAAAAGTAGCAAGTTGCAAAGGAAGAAATCTGATAAAATTAAAGTGTAATAGACACTTCAAACTGTGTGATCTGACCTAATAAGTTATTAATAGGGAACCATTACTCCTCATACATTTTTTATGAGGAAGGCATTGCCTTTTTGTCAAGATTAGTGGATTATAAAATATTTGTGCTACACAATATAAATGACCCTACCTATTAATAAGTCTCTGGAAAGATATGCTTAAATTGAATTACATTAAGAAGAAAAGTGCCAACAGAAAATTAGGCATAATTAATGGGAACACATAAATAAACCAGAGATAGAGGGAAAAGGACATTCTCTCCATTGATCATTTTGAGGATTAATTGCTGATATGCTCTAATGACATACCAAGTATTACTGTTTTTATAAGGACCATTTCACAGAAGATGAAAGCCATGTAACTATGAATATGTATTGCAATTTATTGCCAGAAGA
This sequence comes from Astur gentilis, assembly GCF_929443795.1. Classification (NCBI taxonomy): domain Eukaryota; kingdom Metazoa; phylum Chordata; class Aves; order Accipitriformes; family Accipitridae; genus Astur; species Astur gentilis. The sequence continues at coordinate 23,595,415 of NC_064899.1, read as the reverse complement.
TAATTACACTGATCACATACCTCTAATTAGTCAGTATAGTTTTGAAGGCTAAAAGATACAGCTTAAAATGTAATATATGATAAGGGCTCATTAAACTCTTCCAGTAAAATAGATTTATTTAGATTTTTTTGCTGATATTCAAATACTTAGCCTTCCCTGCGTGTTTACAGGACAAGCCACACTGAAAGTGAGCACATGGACAACACTGCTATTATTTTCCAGATCCTTTCAGAACAGCGATACCTTGGAGATGCAGGAAATTATTTTTCACGTCTCATTCACATAATGGACAAAGTGAATAGAGTTACACAGTGAACGAGCACTCCGATCTTCTCTGTTCACCAGCATATATAAGGTTTCCTTGGATATCACAGCACTGCCTCCAGTGTGTGCAGCCACATTCTGGTTTTCACAGACTCATAGAAACTTTTGAAGGCTTTCATTATTAACCAGGAATGTGAAACTTTATTGCTCGATCTTTTAAACAGCATCTTAAAGATTGTAAATAGAAAAATGATTTTGCTCACAAAGTCCTCTAAATAAAATCACTTAAAAAAATGCTAAATAAGGCCCCTTTTTCTAGGCAGAAGAAAAGAAAGAGGACCCATTCATTAGAAATAATCCACCTGAAACAAAACACCTTACACTAATCCCCTAAAAACCTTATCTACTCTTTGACACTGTTGTAACAAACACTTCCAAAGTACTGTGCCAACATTGCTCATGTGTTCAGTGGATTTTAATTAGAGCTCTGAAAGCTTGGGAAAACTGGCCGAGCGAGCAAGCTTGCTCTTTTCAAATGGCAGCACAACTGTCCTTTTACCTACCTCCCAATCATAGCATATGTTTAATTAAAGCAAGTGCAAATAATGGAGACAGAAGAGAAGAATCTCCTTCCCACAAATTAGTGAGGAAAACATGATTAAGAAGGTGCACAGCAAGCTGAAGAAAGCAACCCATGTTGTTCTTTAGTTGTAGTCTGAACTTGGTATCTATGGATAGGTCTTGGGGAACCATTCTTTGTGAAAGGTATGAATGACTTCATGTACGAGCCTCTTTAAATGCTTTAGAGACAGCAGAGATATTTAAGGATGATTAGCAAAAGGAAAACTACAGTGGATAAAGGCACAGAGAAAGACATAGAGTTCTGACTTGTTCTGCTGTTGGAATAGTAATCGCCTCAAATATTTGTCAGATAATACTTATTTTTCTAATTCACCATGAGAGAATGCCTATCCATCTGCCACCTTTACTAAAGCAAACCAATTCCACAGTCCACCTCACCAAGTGGGTTAGTGGACGACTCCTGCTCCTACTATGGTATCAGTCTCCCAGCCTAGCAAACAGTCTCACTTTGCTCTGCTCTTGGATCCACCTGAGGTGTGAGAACAAACCCCACAACAATTAGGGGAGGAGAGAAAGGGTCCAGCCATAAGAAAATGCTGCAAGAGCCAAGGGAGCAAAACCTTGGGCCAGTTGTGTTGTGATCACTCCAGCCAGGAAATTCAAGCTCACCAGGGAAAGACATAAGATGAAGATTAACTGGAGCATAGTATAGAAAACACACCAGTGAGTAGAAAGAATATGAGAGAAGAATGAAGATTAAAACCAAAGGAATAAAGGGAGGACGGGGGGGGGGGGGGGGCAAAGAAGGAAAAATGAAACACAAAAGTAAGAAGAGCAGGATGATAGTCACAAGAGTAACCATAAATCAGTCACATCCTATAGGTTACTGTGATGCCTACTTATTGAAGCAAGTTTGAAGATAAAAATATCAGCAAAAAAAAAATAGGACTTCTTCATGCAGTATTTCATCAAGACTTGAACCTGGACAAGAAAGTTAATAATGCTGAGCCTAAAATTGATGTTAAAAGTTAACAATGCTCAGCCTAAAACTGTTGTTTTGCTTTTGAAAGTAAAAATATGGAAAAGCTGATGTTTCAGGGATATCAACCACGTTCATTTTTGATACAATGATTCACATAATTACAAAAATAAGCATTATAGAGAAAAGAATAAATATAAAAATAAATGTGAAGAGACCTAGGAAGTATGTGAACTAGTTCTAGAGGATCTTTAGTTAGTATTACCAAATGGTTCCTCCTACTAATGCAGGCTACAAACAATATATACCTTAGAGCTGGGGTCAGGAGGGGTACCACCGAGCGTTTCTGAATACTCACAAAGTTCAACAAATGCTGAACACCAACGGTAAACATTAAATAACTTTGTGATGAACTACTGTGCAAATTAAGAGAAAATTCAAGAGCAATCATAATTTCTTTTCATACCTTCCGAAAGTAAGGATGAGGTCTCTTGTTGAGGCACAGAATGAAATAATAAGTATAGAGGCTCAGGAGTTCTTGCAATGTTATTTTTAAACTGATTGCAAGGTACATCCGGACTTCTCTATTTGGGTAGTTGTGGTTCTTTGATCTTTCAGCTATATTTAGCAGATTGAAAAGAGAGCAAAATAGAATTTGAGAGATGATGTTGATGCACAACAGCAATTATTAAAAAGCACAGTTCTTCTGGAAAAAAAAAATGGCCCGGAGTCCTCTCCTGACCTTAGGGAGTAGAATATTGTAATGCAGGTTTTCTGCAGAATCTCGAGATTTCTTTCTGCTACAGGCTCCACTGTAATTATTTAAAAAAAAACCCAACCAAACAAACAAACAAAAAAACCACCAAACAAACCAAACAAAGGGGAGTGATTTAAATCTTGAGAGGAAAGCTGGCACCTGCAGTTTGCATGCCTACAAGAGAATAAGTAACAACCTGCATAGGAAGCAAATGTTTCTTCATCAAGTCGTTGGTTATATTAGCAGACAAAAAATTCTTTTGAAGTGCCTGGAGAGTTCAAAGCCATATTTTCAAGAGCTGTATTTGGTGAGCTGCAGAAGCTTTACATTTTATCACCAGATAAGCAGAAATAAAAAACTATTTGCTAACCAATTACTGAAAATTAGTTGCAATTTTTGCAATTGTTTTTGGGGTTTCTCATGGAAGCAGGACAGCTGCAGGGAGGTGGTAGGTATCACACACACCTATGGAGGCAGCTATCAAAGAAGATTCAGAAAACCTGTTCACATCCCTAAGAGAGATTACTCCTAAGTTAGTGGCAACTACACTTTCACCCACAGTGTTGAACTCATAATCATCTATAAATATAGTTCAGTGTGTCCAAAACGTATTACTTATTTCTTTTCTCAGCCTGTAAGAAGATGGCAAACTTGTGCCCCATATAAGACATTCGAAGTCCGTCTAAAAAAAAAAAAAAACAACCCTTATAGATACTACTTTGCTCTCTGCCTTACTCTTTCAGCTTTCAATACTTATAAAACCATATAAAAAGATTTTTTTTTCCCCCTAATACCAAATTATTTCTACATCTTTCGCCCTCTAGTGGCTAGGACAAGAAAAAAAACACGAAACTGTGAGATGGTTCAAGAACTGGTTGCTTCTACCTAAGGCATTGTGCTGCCCCTAGAAAACCCACTTTAAGAAACTGTGTTGCTGGATTGTGATTTGCACATGAATGTGGCTATGATTGGTAGGGGAAGCTACTAACTGGGGAAAAAAGTGCAGAAGTGGTAATCAGTAAGGACACTGCCTCCATTTAACTTCGCTTAGTACAAAAGTTGTGATATTCAAAATATGTAAAATTCAGATTCTGTTTTCGTACATTACACAATTGAGAGTAGTTTGCCTCTCACAGGTTAACCCCTTTAGTCAGGTCTGTATGGATCAGGACCCTGGATTTGGGTGTGATAGAAGAGTTTCCAAAAGTTTGAGTAGTTTCAAGTTTGAATCTTGAGTTGCCCCTGGCTTTATGATGGAATGACTATTGACTATTTTTTCAGATACTTATTGGTTTAAAACTGTATGTTTCAAACACGAATAAGAAGCTGTGTTTTAAAAATTCCTGTGAGAACTTGCAGTGGCAGAGAAAAGACATTTTATAAGAAGCATAAGATACCCAGTCTGACAATGCTCAGTAGACTCTTTTGGTTCTCCGATTTGGGAAAGGCACTGTTCCTTACAGCTCTCACTCTGAATGGCCAAGTTTTGGGATGCAGTTAAATAATGTTCTCTTCTATCCCTACTCATTCAGAAATAATTACCAATGTAATAATTACCAGTGTTAAGAGATTGGGTTGTTTATCATAGAGACTTTTTAAACCCACCTCATTATCCTCTGGTGTTGCTCTACAGCTCCCAAGTCCTGAATTGCATTAGTACTCAATGATCATAAATCCTAGTGTCTGTCACAAGCAGCTCTGTTGAAGAAGAGGAGATGCAAAAAGATTAAGAAAAGCAAATGGGAGCTATAGTTCAAAGGCTTAATGTTGTTGAAAATGATCAGCAAATTATTACCTGATTTACATCTGGTGGCACCAACCACAAGCCTACCAGGAAAGTGGAATATCATTAAACCAGTCATTTCCAATACCACTAACGAGCAATGTTAGTGACAATTTCAAACACACAAAGTGCCCACTGGATATTAATCCTAGCTAATTCCCAAACCACAAGTCCTTTGCACGGGTTAAACCTGAGCTACAGAGCCTGTACATATCTTGGTTTTGCTATGCTGACTCCTCATTTTTCACAAGTGTGAATTTGGCTACTTACAAAAGTACATCACTTATGTAATGGGGTTTGGGATATTTTTTTAAACTTTAAAAGTACCTGCTAGTCATTCTACAATTTTTTGTACATCTTGCTCCCACCAAGGGCTTTTGTCCTCATAAGGCCACCAGCTTCAAGCCTCCATAACCTCAGACTCAGCACCCAGACCAAACAAAGCCCCAGAGCTGCAAGTGCTGTCATCCAGAAGAAATGGCATAAGGAAGGGGGATCGCTCTAGAATATGTTGTCCTCCTAAACCACATGATGCATTCAGAGAATTAAATTTTTAACAAGTCATTTACTGATAGCCACTCTGCGAGTGCTACTCCACCAGCTTAAGTTTCTCGTGGTTCCACAGGCATTTATAGGACAGGGCTTTGTTATGGAAAGATGCTGTGTGGAAGCATTTCTGTTTGTCTTTCCCTGCCAACGTTTGTTCTCACCAAACAAGGTCAGAGTTAAAAAAAACACACAAAAAAAAAATCAGTTTAATAACTGTCCCCTTTAGTTTTCATAACAATTATGAAATAGCAACCACCCTCATCAAGGGGGGGGGGTAGGTGATTAACTGAAGTGCATTCACTATTGATGGGCAGCAAGTGTAAATGAAACTGCGGGAGCTCAGTGCTGCAGGATTTTAGAGCACGTTTGTTGCTGACCAGGTTTTTTGAGATCGTTATCATTTCTCTGAAGTGAATACTCTTTGGTGGAACATTTCTTGCAATGGAATATATTTACCATGCAAGTATAACAAGGTGGTATAAGTTCCACCAGGAGGTAACACCATTATCATTTTTCTTTCCGGAGATATCAAGTTTTCCTTTTCACTTCTTTTTTTTTTTTCCTCTTTTCTTGTGGAGGGCAAGAGGAGTTGTAAATAGTCTCTATAAGAACAGAGATCCCAGCTAATTGCAAGCTTTAGATCACGGCAATTTTAGCTCAAACTATGTACTTACTCAGATATAGCTAAAATACTTCTCATATTTTCTCAGCTTTATTCTAGCACAAATCAGGTATTTTCATCTGGGCCCTTTTTTCAGCTATAACTGTTTATTTAATATCTGAAATATAATAAATACATATGTATGCATTCACACTTTTTTTTTTTTTAAATCTCCCCTATCCTTCGGGCTTTCTGTCTCAAAGTGGGTTAACTAGTACTTTGTGAAACTTGGTACTAAGTCTCAAAGTTGTAGTAATATGAACCAAGGCAATGACCTTCTGTGTTGAGAACTAAATTCTTTTTCCATTTCTGAGATCCCAGGCAAAAGCAATGCAGAGACAGCAGTACAGGCTCTATGACTGGAAGCCATTTACCTAGGCCTCAGGGAGGGGGTTTTGCCTTATTAAACATATTGAAGATCAGCTTCTCACTCTGAATTCTATTATTTTCTTTTACTCCTTCCATGTGTCTTTCCAACTTTGTTCAGCAGCTGTAGCTTAACACAGGAGCTGGGGTGTGGTATAGAAAATCTTTGATGTTAAACTCAAGATATTTGGGCAGTGTAAGTAGCTTCTCTTGCAGAAGCTTGCTCCAGACATCAGTGTCAATGGGGTTTTTTTTCTGGTTTTTTTTTTTTTTCCCCATCCCTTTTATTGGTTTGGTAACCTCCATAACCTAAGGAATCAGACAAGTCAGTAGGAGTTAAGAGAAATTTATGGAAACTTCCAAGCAGAGTGGGATTGACAGGTTGTAAAAGGAGACATTAGGGGAGGGACAAAAAAGAAAACATAAGACAACTTCATTTGGAATACAGGATGTAATTAAAGGCAAGCAGATTAAATCACCTCACACCACCAGCTGAGTGTAAGATTTTGCTAAGTATCAGTAACTGAAGTTACATAGCACTGAGAGCTATGGAATAATCCTGTGAGGTTCATGCAATGAAACACATCAGGTATGGTTTGGCAGAGTGCTACAAAGAGTAATTCTCTTGAATCATCCTGAAGTGGGACAGAAATTTGCACTGCTGATTTCCATGATCCCCAAGTGCAATGGAGGTAGAATTCTGCTCTGTGGAGAGGGGTAATTGAAAACATGGTCTTTATATTTTTCATATTAAAGGTGCTTCATGTAGCACAAACTGGCACAGCACCATTCCAGTCAGAGATTTGAATCAACCAAAGGTTTCACTGACTTCACTGTTCTCACCCTGTCTCATCCTGTGACTGATGACCCATTTGTGACAAATATTAGTCACCTTACTTAAGACGTCATTACAATGTGCTCAGATGACAATATAAGGAACAGAAGAGTGGAGAATAATGGAATGACTCTGCCCTGGAAAGAGCCTGTGGGGTAGTCTACAAGTTACAGGACACTACTATCTGGAAGAAGTACACTAGGAAGACATGCACAGATTTGGCGTCACCGAGTTCCTTGATCCCTTTCCTATTATCTCCAATGGTCCTTCTTCATGCCTGAAAACTATGCCAAGTGACAATTACATCCTGAACTGCTGCCTTCTGAAGTGAAAACTGAACAGGCTTTATGCCATCTATAAAACACCCTATGCAGTCCACTTTCTGAAATGTCCCTTGCTTACACAAGGTCAGGTGCAAAAGGTGCTATTTGATCACACTGGTCCTGCTGTGCAAGATATTCACCAATGAATCGAGAGGAGACAGGACTGCAGTTTTACCAATTATTAGGCATTAATAGAGAGTCCACTTGATTAGAAGTGAGAGTCCTTCATTATACATAACCATTACAGTTTACAGAGGATTTTTTTAGTTCCATCATTCAACTTGATTTCTCTGACGATATAATACAAATGAGAACTCTGGCTGCTCCATGACAGTTACCTTCTTCCCCAGTCATCTCCCTGGCCTGACCTTGACCTATAGATAGACCTTAGCATTTAGTGATAATGTGGTTTGTGGTAGCAGTAACCGCAAAACAGGATCTTCCCAGTGGCTTCAAGCCAGAGTGTTACTCAGTAGCTAATGGTTGGAATGGAATGATAACAGATATGGGTGAAAAAATCTGAGATTTTGCATTTCTGTTAGTTTGAAATAAGAAAAAAAGAATCTACACTAGAAGTATCTTTGATCTTGGATGGTTTCTTTGATTCTGTAAAGCATTCCTTTGAGAAATTACAGTAAAGCCCATTCAAATGTTTTGTCCGTGGATCTAACATCCATTAATGTCTCAGTTGTGCAAATATGGAAAACATTCTGCCTAGAAAAAACTCAATCATAAGTTCTTATTTTTCTTTTTCCCAATGCCATTTTATGACAAGAAACCCTTTAGGCAAAGTGATGAGTCATATTTTGCCTTAGGACCAATAATCTACTGCAGTAAATTGAGTCATAAAAGCAGAAATCAAGGACAAACTTTCACCTGTCCGTACAACAGCCTATCTTTTAGCATGCCAATAAACAAAATATGTACTCAGTTATCATCAAAATATACCTTTCACTCCACATAATACGTTGCATAATTTCCCAGACAGGAAATATCATAAGGTTCTGCTACACGTGATCATTTTAACCATGCAAGCATTGGTTGTTGATATGGTGGTGCAACCTGACACTTTTGGTAAGCTTTAGTGCAGGAATGTATTAATCTTATTACCACAGTGAAATTTATGATCTCTTCATCACTCTCTAATAAATATATTCTCATGACTACATAGCTAGCACACAGATGATTCCAGTCCTAGGCCTCAGTCAACAAAATGAAGTCCATCAGTGTTTTGATACCCTGCAATCACTGGTGACAAAGTATTAAGCTAATGCTTATCGTGTTTGTCTCCATTCTCGTGGCCCTGCAAATTCTACTGTTCTTAAACTGCTGTTGCCCTTTTTAAGAAAAACCAAAATGCTCAATCCAGCATGTGATGGCATCTTCCTTTCACAGAAGATCTGCCAAGTCTGAAGCTTCCCACTTTATGACTGGTATACTAGCTCAAAACAAGATTAATTCCCCTTAGTGATATATAACTACACTAATTTTTAACTGTAAAATATTTTGAATTTATTTTCTAAGTATTGACATAATGATAAAAAGTTAAATTACCTCCTGGACACGAAAAAAGACTTTGATTAAATATTTTTGAAGGATTTTCATATGCTATAAAAGTTGTTCTTAGGCATTTTCTTTACCCATTATGCAAATATGTCAACTCATTAATAATTCAAAATAGGCAATACATTAATAATTAGGATCCCACATTACAAATCTGACCTTTAATTGAATTCTATAGAAAGAGACTGTGAAAAATGAGCCTCTTGATTTATGCTAAGAATAAAGGTTAAAAAGCGTTTTCCTAGTAGATCTAATTTTTATCATTATTGCCTAAGTAGAAACATTGAGATAAGAAACTTTTTCCCCATTCAAACTGGGTTTTTTGAAAGGCTACTTCTAGGAAAAAATATTAAAAGATGTTCATTTATGCATAGTTTAGTACAATGTCTCACTGAACAAGCGATATAGCAATCATAGGTACTTCAGAGGTTTGAAAAAAGTCAACCCATTTCCTTCGTTTCTCTTTGCCAAATGACCTATGGGCTTCATGATCATATAATTCTTCACACTTAACTAATTCTTCTTCATAATTCTTCTTGTTAACTTCATCATAATGTTTAAAGGTAAAAACACTTAACTGACTATATAAAAGAATGATTACTTCCAGTTTGTGGAAAAAATGACAATTAAACTGCTACAGACTGTTGCAATGCTGCAAGGACACCGCTGCCGCTGTGATTATTTGGCCTTCTGTTCTTAGTCCTTCCTAGAAAAGTTGTGTCCGCAATGCAATTACAACTTTGCAGACAAATATATTTCTTGTAAATCTTGACCAAAAACATAACAGAGATAAATTAGAATACCTTTAAGCAAATGGAAGAAGAATGAGGAAAATGCTTAGGAACACAACAAAGAACGAGTAAAGGGGGAGTTCCCCAAAATGGACTAGAGGAACATTTTATCTATTTAAAAGAGTAGTAATAAGCTTGAAAAAAATCTGTTATACATCCTTGTTGCAGATACAGTACATCAAACCTAAATGCCTATAAAGGGCTGTTGCCTGGAAGGGGTCATACCACAACAAAAGTTTAGACTTTTTATTTCATTTCATAAAGCTCTAAAGTCTAAGAAACACTTGAATATCCCAGCAGAAAAGCTTAGACATTGGCTGGTAAATCAAGAGTACTATTTGGTGCTGTAGTGCACAGCAGAATCAATTATTGCTATACAACATACCACGTTGGTACAATGCCCTTTAAAAAGTGCTAACTTTGAGAAATTATAAATGTATCAAATAAATAAACACCATCCATTTGAACAATTAAAACAGCTTTGTCACAGACATATGCTTTGAATATAATTAAAAGATCACACACTCTCTATTTCTAAAAGGGATAAGAATAACCAAATGCCCCGTTAACTCCCACAGAGGGTACACACATCCAGAACTGGAAACCTCACAATCAGCTTTTGGCTAACTGTACACCCTTGTCAATACTCATTCTTGTCATATTAATTTTTCCAAGTCATCAATCTGGATACACAACAAACTACCCCAGCCATGACCACGCTGAACAGCAGCTTCACAGACCTCTTGTCAGTTCCCCATATAAAGCATGAAGGAGTTGCACACGTCTGCATTTTCATAGTACAAATTCAAAACCAACCTGAGTAACACAGTCATCAGTTTAAACCAGAAGTACTTACATGTCATAATAACATTAATACCACTATAATGTATCAGCTCCCAGGAAACACATAAAAAGTAAGCAGCATTGTGTCCAAAAGGACTGGCACTTCTGAGCTCACCTGCAGCAAAACACGGCTGCGAGGGCTACTGCCCTGCTTGCCTGAAGGGCTGCCAAGTTCATTCTTGCAGTAAAATATACATTATGCAGACTTAAACCGTCCATCGCCTGAAAGGCACTATAGCCAGGAGAGTTTCAATTATGGTGAAACTGAACTACAACCAATGTTATGAAAGGGACCAGCAGCTCCCTCATTAATGGGCACAGCTTGAAACTTCCTAGAGAGGATTTAACAACATCACGCTCCCAACTGTACCAGGAGAGCTGGAGAGCGAGTTGGATGTGCGACGGCCAAGCTTCTCAGAGGTCTTAGCACACATCGGACGTTAGCCTGGTCTGGGTACATCGGTCTTTGTATGGTCGTGGAACGAGAAGGACTCTTTGCTTCTTAAAGACAAGCGCATTTGTGCCACCTTCTTAACCAAAACATTTGTTGTGCATTTTTAATTTCCATCAGTGGAACAAATGGCAGTGCAGAAGAATTACAGTGTTTTCCCCTTTCACCTTCTTCACTTTATTGGCTAACAACCTGCTTGGCTGTAGGATAAAGTTGATAGGTGGGGCTTGTCCATAACTCAGCCCGGAGCGCTCCCACTTTCCAGTGAAACACCAGCTGAGACGCCTGAGGGCCAGCACTCACATCATGCTCTTCCCTCCTGCCACCAAGTTCTGCCACAACCAACTCATGTAATTAGCAAAGAGCACTTCAGTACAAATTAAAAAGTTTTCTTGGTACTATCTGTTATTCTTCACCAACATTTAAAAAATTGGGTTTTATATATATATATGTTCAAATAAATTGCCAAAAGACTCTGTTCCGCCTAGAAACTGAACTGTGCATGTCCTCAAGTACCATGCCACTTACCAGCAAACTTTATTTCTACTTCCATGGGCATATACAGCCACATGCAAGTAATATTTCAGAGGGTGAACTGAAATTGTAGCATGACTGGGAACATAACTCTGTGTTCCAAGACATCAGACCAAGATTTTTTCTACAGTAACAAAACTTATTCTTACTTTTTCACATCTCTGCCACCATTTAAGTTACAGCAAAACTACAACAAAGACTGCTCCCCACAAGTGCAACAAGTTTTTCATGGTGTCAGGGGAAAGGCAGTATTAGAGTAATAGATTTCTTTCATGGATTGGAAGAGTGTTTTCAATATATTTTGATTTTGCACCAGCAATTCCCCCTTTCTATTTGATTGTACCTGTACTAGATACCAGTGGCAGACACCCACCATTTAAAAGGAAAAGGCAGGGGAGGGAGGGCTGTGATTGTCATTATTCTGCTCTGTTACCATCTGTTCCACCTATGGAAGAAAAAAAACTTTCATTTCATTATCAAAAAGGTTGCAGAAGTGCAATTGATTTTGTTAAGAAGCAAAGACTCATTATCGTTTCAAAGACTGGAATTGTGCTCATTCCCTTGGACTCCCTAGGTAACAAAGAAATAAAATTTAACCCAGCAATTCCTCCACCAGCAAAATTACTTGTAACTAAAGGAGATCATCCTTTAGAAAGACTTCAAACTGAGTTAAAGTCCTTACCCAATGAAGAATTTTCTATGGCTCCTGGAAACTTTCCCCATTACTTAATTACTGCCACTGTTTAAAATAACCATTTTATTACCAGATTGAGAAATATCTGCACATGCATTTCTTCATAGAGCTAGATATAATTACCTTATTAAGTATTTGTTGATATTTTTAAAATGAGAAATGGAAAACTAAGTATATCATCAAAATTACATAAGCAACATGGGAAAATGAAGTGATAAAAACCCCCTCAAACTAAGCACATCAGTTCTCTATACTGGAAAACAAAACATGATTTTAGTAGGATTAGCTATCCAGCTATTCACACATTACTGCCTCTGTTACGGAAAAGTGATTTTTCTTTTCTTTTCTTTTTTTCTCAAATGCTTGCACTTAAAAGGGCAAGAACTATTTAAATTTATTGTATTAAACTGTAAAATTGTTCCCCAAAATATTTGGGCAAGTAAGACAGTAAGTCTTTGTCCCACAAAATAGAAGACACTTAAAATTGTTTGTGCCTGTGAGTAGAGCACTTCACTGTTGTTCTTAAGTGATGCCAATGGTATTAGTCTTTTGAGCAGAACAATTCCTGCTACACACCTTAACATTCCCAGCTTTTCTCCACTATTTAAAAACTATGCAGTTGAAATTTTAGGACCACGAGCAAGCACAGGACTGTGTCTGTGATGTGCAGAGAAGGGAAGGATGGAAGCAGGGAGGGAAGGAGAGGTGGATGGACAGAAGTCAGATAAAAAATTCTCCAGTTATTAGTATAACTCTTATGGCGAGGAGCTGAATGGGGTGGAGCAGACCCTGCGCTTGGATGGCAAGCGCATGTGAGTGGGCACCTCCTGAGCCAAGACGGTGAGGTGTTCCCAGCTGGTGCTGCAGCCTCGAGCGCGCGGTGCTTGAGCATTTTTCCCGTCGTAACACTCCGAGTCTCACCAGTTGGGGTGGGAATCATAACCATGGCCAGCTTGGGAGCTTCTAGGTCCGTTTGTTAGATGGGTGATGTTACAGCATACGTGCTGAAAGAGGGGATGGGTGACCAAATCAAGGGGTGGAAAGGGTCAATGGTAATGAAGTCAAATGAGAAACATGATCAGGAAATAAAGGTGGTATTTGAAATCTTAAAAAAGTTACACTCAGTACAGTGTTTCATTTAATGGCTTTTACAGTCAGAATACTCTTGCTTCTTTACCAAGAATATTTATCTTGACTTTGTAAATATGCTGTCATATCCCAACAAGATAAAAACTAGTGAAATAAGTCATACAACAACCCTAGCAATTTTTGTGATGTGTTTTTCAGTGCCACTATGTTGCTTATTTTCAGTAAATTGGTTGTTCAGAGCTATTGCACTGCAGAACTGACATTTTGTAAAACTGCTTCATGATTTTGTTAAACAGGAACAAGCAGAAGCCCAGAAAATTAACTGACCAATTTAGAATTGGTGGTTGAGATGACAAAAACAGAGCAAAAATTATAAATGAAAACTAACTAAAGCAATTTTCAGTACTTCACCAACACAGAGAGACAGAGAGAAAACTTCTGTTACCGTGACTCAAATAATAGCTTTATTTTAAGCCAGCAAAGTGTGACTGTCCACAAAAACAGATATTAATGGAATTTATTCTAGACATAGAGCCATCTGCTTTGAGAACCAAACCCAGAAAACTAGCATTAATGGAGCTGAAAACGGTCTTTCAGAAAACAGTTTAAAATGCTCCTGTCTTTCTGCATCCATGACCCTGCAGTTCCAGGCAGGGCAAAATGCAGCTGTGACATTCCCTAGCTGCAGCCATGACATGACCAGGGTCAGATCCAGAGCCACTATCCCTTGTGCCAAAAGATCCCAGCAGATGCCTCCAACTTCTCTAATACCTCTAGAAAAAGAGCCAGTTGTCACTGAAGGGGCAATGTGACTCATTGTCAATGATTTTTTCCTACGCCTTCTGAGACACGTCATCAATACTAAATAATAGAGTAGGAGAAGGCAAGAGACATATTTCATTTCCAACATAGTGAAAACCAAAACCAAACCCCTTGATTCTTCACAAAAATCCCCAAATAGGATAGTCTTCTCACCACTTTGTGTAAGGTTTTTCCCCTGACAGGTTTTATGTTCATTTTGGAACATCTGAAATGTAGTTGAAAGCCTTTGTTACCATAATTTTGTTCTGGTAACAAACTTTGTTCTAAAACGTAAAGAGCAGGCAGAAGGAAACATTCACTGGTTAGGGAGCATTAAAAGCATTACAAAAACATATAAAACCCTTGTAGGTATGGGAAAAAGCAGAGATACTAGGGACCACGCTAGGACCATGACTGCTGTGTGATTAATTACTCATAAAGGCTGAAAAGACAGGAACGGATGAAGACTACAACTGAGACAGAGAAAGCTAAAATACTCAAACCTGGTAGGGAACCTGATAACCTGATAACACAATTCTGCATGAAGTTACACTCATGCCTCACTGCGCTCAGTGCTCAATTCCAGCACTGCTGGGGTTTTTTATTGTTGTAGATTTTATTCCCCACTCTAATTATAATGAATAAGGTAATGATTAATGCTGCAAAGCAAAGACTGATGTTCAGTGCTGACACAACATCAGCATGTGGATCCCTAAATCTGTCAGTGAGGGACATGGTAAGATATAAGTGATTGAACAGACTGAAATAATAAGAATATACTAAAACTAAAAAATGGGATTCAAAACCAAAACCTGTGATACCACACAGATTTATCACACTGTGCTTTTGAACAGCTAACTTGTAAAACCTTCTCATGACTCCTCTCTAGTCCATAGGACGTTCATTAACATGGTTGGGGAGCACTCCGTATATGCTGCAGGATCTGTATTACATTGCATGCATTTCCCAGGATATTGGTATGTAACAGTTCCGGAACTAGTACTATATTTGGGGTAAGACGCATTTTGATAGAGTTTACTTAAGGCCAGACTTTGTATACCATGTCTTAATGGCCCCCAAAGATGAGTGTCCCATTACCAAAATAACTAATTTCTTTTAGTAAAACCTTTGTGATTCTTCAAATTAATTTTATCTCTTATCCCCAAATTTATATAGACTTCTTCCCATTCTTTCTCTTCCTTCCAGGGACATTTTCCTGGATGCTAACAAGCATCTCTATTCCCTTCTATTCTTGGGTCACTAGAGTGATCCTTGAATAAAAGCTACTTTCATGTTTTGCAATTCTGTAACAGTTTTATAATTTCTCAACACTGGTGGCTACTTTTTCCTGAAATTCCTGAATCACAGTTGATGTTTTTACCTTGTTTCATTCATTTATAGGCTCTAAGCTGTTCAATCTCTTCAGAATGTGTCTCAATCTAAAGTAAAGCTTAGTATTTTCTAAGTACTTGTTGCAGACAGCTATGAGCTATGAAGATCTATGTTAGGAAAATTAATGAAACTATACATAATGGTCTGAAAATCACATCCCAGCAAAACCCTGTAAAATCTTGCATTTTTATTGGAATTCCAACAAAATTCATCAGCTCACTGAAACCTTACAAAGAGCCACTACAGCTAGATAATTATATGGCTCTTTACTAACATAAAAACCCCTCTGTACCATGCCTATTGAAAACAATTGAAATCCTTCAACTCTAAGTGACACTACATCAGGCACAAGCTAGAAAAAATCATAGAGCTCACAACGTTGCACACCTTTTCATTCCTCCCCATGAGAGGGACTCAACAGAGGGCTCTCATTACAACACTATTTAAAGCAGAAGCTCCCAACCTTCCCCTTCTCCAGCTAATGTTAATCTAAGTTGACCCACAAAAGCCTTTTCACAGATGACCATCCCTCCAGGCTGATAACATCCCAGTGAATCCTCAGAAAGCAGCAACAACTACAATATAAGCTCAGCTATGAACTCATGCCCTGGTATTTCAGACTGGGCTTTGCATATATGTCATTTGCTGAAAGAGCTCTCCCTGAGATGCATTGGAGAGAAAAAAGAAGTGACTCTTGAAGATCAGTAAGCACTTTGGAAATGTTTCTTCAGTTCAGAAACTTTGCTCACTTTGTCACCTATCCCATTTATTTTAATGCCTTTAAGCATGCTGTGAAGTGCAGTGTCTCACATGTCACGTTAGCTCTCAGAGAAAAATATAACAACCTTGTTTGTCCATTCCCCAGAACAACATCCCAGCCCTCAGCACCAACATTCCAGAAACAGCAAAAACCCTTTAAAATATTACTCTCCCTTCAGGTCCATGGTACTCTTCAATTTCTCAACCTATACCTTTCCACAACCAGCACATCCCGCAGTTATTACTTTGGTGCTCTTTAATGTTCTTTAATTAATTCTTTTCTTAATTCTATTACAGTATTCTTTAATGCCATCAGCATTTAAAAGCATTTTTGAGTAACGCAGCAATTTTGCAAGACGCGTGTGTCATTTCAATGGCATGTGATGAGGGAGTCAGGAACTGCTGTAGGTCCTGGGAAAAAAAAAAACATGGATATTCATCCATTCTCCCTTCCCCCCCACTGCCTACCACCACGCATCCCACCATTCCCCATCCCACATGCTACCCCTTCCAGAGGTGCCTTGAGCCACCACCATGGGCACCAAGCAGACTGGCTTGGATCACACCAGAGAAACTGTCCCGGCCACTGTGCCGACAGCGGGCCCTGCAGGTCGCTCTCATTTGCTGACTATGGATACTGATCCGCTCCTCATGGCAGGGCTGGCTGTATTCTTATAGCACACCCTGGGAAATTGTCATAAACCAAAAGCCACATTTACATTGCACCAAACACCAGCTAAGGCCACCTGTATTTCCTCAGCAACAAAAACCAGATGGGACAGTGGCCACGCAACACACAAGCAAGGAAATACCTTCAGAATTTATGCAGCTGTGCGCCAAACAACCAGTGCATAGAGGTAACCAAAATACTAGTTACAAAACAATCAGACTTAGATATTGAGGCAATCTCAGGTTTTGTAAGTCACCAGCAAGGGGCTAGCCCTGCTTCTACAACACTGGCGGTGACAGAAAATTCCTCTTCAGTCCTTAAAGGCCCAATATGTGCACAATAAAACATATTTCTCAACTGCAGAGCTCTGACCTACCTTGAGGCTGTTTTTCTGGAGCACGTCGTTTGTGACTACGTGAGTCTGCAATGGCAATCTGTTAGAGCTGTACATGATTCCAGGTCTTTTTTAAGACAATATTATCAGTTTGTTAACTGAGGAGAAGAAATTTTGTGGGAGGAGGACATCTAGTGATGTGATATATATTTACAGGCTTAGCTGTTTCCATGCACAGCTGAGCTAGGGAGTTACGGAGGATTTGAAGAGTTCTAAAAATGCGCAGGTGTGCCCCTGACTTTGCTAGAAAATAGTAGACCTGGGGATTTGACAGGATAGCATCCAAACCAACGGCAGCAATTTAACCCCATAATTCTGAAATCAATCTTTTCAAAATTAAATGTTGTGAAGATTTAGTGATTATCGCCACACTTATCTACTACAATGTCATCTCCAAATTTGGGCTTACACTGGCACTAACCACCACCTAAACAATTCATGCAGAATGACCATTAAAATAATGATACATTTAGTGGTAAAAGCCCCCCACTGAGCTACACAGATGCTCAGCATAGCAGCAACTCTGAAATATAGCAATAGACCTCTTCTTAAATTCTTTTTTAAAATAGTTTTTTTTTAATTCTCCTGAAAGCAAGAATTATTTCATCTCAAACTGATAAAAAAGAGTAGTTATTCTGTGTTGTAACTCAACTGAACTAAGGTTTTATCAGTGAAAAACTGGAAATTCAAAACTATAGAGAGACAAATACACTAACAACCATAACAGTCATTGTTAGTACAAGCTCTTGAACTGAATATTACTTGGAGAAAAAAAATCCATATATCACCAATGTAAAACAAATATCAGTATCAAAGTCATGTGAAACCATTAACATCTGCATTTATACCATTTCCAAAGCAATATCAAAATATCCCTCATATTTTTCAGTATAAATCAAAGCTATTATGGTAAAATAATAAAATAATTAAGGAAACATGTCAGTTAACCATTTACAAGAAAAAAGAATACATTATCGAAGATGTTGGTTAAATCGGGACCGATACATTTTTATAGCAATAGAGAAGGTCTACAAAGATATAAATTTTCTATATACATTTCTTTGTTGTTTTGTGATTTAGGGGCTAAAACTAGCTGCACCAGTAAATCTATAGATGCATCTTGAACATGCTGGGTTTTCTATTGTACTAGCAGTATGAATAGCATGTCCCATAAAATCCACTTCCATGCCTTGATACAGAGGATTATCTTTGAGCGATATTGCAAAAAATGCACTTGCACTGTGGAGGAAACAAGAGTTGTTCATCGAGATTGCTCCCTTCAATGAGATGTATAACAAAGAAAACACCCACAGCCGAGATAGCTTCTGATTTTAGCTTTTTTAGGTGTATGCATGGGAGAATACCTCCATAATTCATATTACTAGCATTACAGAAAGGAATTATGATGCAAAAAATGATCAGAAGAACACCATATTTAGGAAACAGCTCCTGGAAAAGCCATGCCATAGCAGAAATACCACAACATCTGGGCAGGTGTGCTGCACTGCATGGTGCTACTAGCAAACATCTCACTAGCCTGAGCATTGCCACCTCATACTCTATTTTGCTGGGCAGACACATTCTCAAGGTCTTGCCCACATTCAGTCAGGAAGCTCGTGACTGAGTAGGAAATAATGAGATAACAACTGAGTCTGGCTACCCCTTTATGGTAAGCCAGACTTCTCCTGCATACCTTCAGTTTGGGGGTAAAAAAAAAACCCCTAGTAATAGCATGCAGTTCTTTGTGAATGTGTTTGCACTAAGCTGGTAACTGTCCGGGTTGCAATTATTATGGGTGCTACAGGCAAATACCAGTGTAAGCAAAACTCAGAGTCACAGGGTACATCCAGAAGGATTAAAACATGTGTTCAAATCATATTAAGTAATCATGTCCCTGACTCTGGACTGAAACCCAACCATTTGTACTAGAACAAAACCCAAACTCAAAATGGACTTTTTTTAAGAATAACTTACATTGGCAAGTCCTATACGGTATGAACATTATAAACCTAGATATTCATGGATAATATCAGAAGTAATAAAAAGTCATATTAAGGCAAGAAATTACCTGCTATTTACTGGATAGTTAGCTGATTATTGCTATAGCTACAGACTTACATGGCAAACAGTTCTCAGTATTCCAATGCCAACTTAACACTTCTGATAAGCAGGACGTGTGGGTGCACTGCTTCAGTCTTCTTCATAAGAATCAAAAGCTGGTGGAATATTCCTCAGGTGTTGTCCAAAACCTCTTAGAAAATCTATGTAGTAACCACAGTACGAAACTACTGTGCTTTTTGTGCAAATAATTCTGTATTGCCTGATGCAGCTGTGAAAAGCTTTGTTACCCATTGAACAAGAAAAAAAACCCCAAACATTATTCATTTCAATTCTTCGCCTTACTTCCCCTATTTCAATTATTCACACATTTTATACACCTTTCTTTGAGGGTCTGAAGGTGCTGACCCAGAACTGGGAACAGATTTGTGGAAAGGCAAGTCCTAACGGGGCTCAGCTGGTTAGATTGCACAGGGTAGGACACAGCAGAGCAAAATACTGATGCTGTTATGACAGTATGGTAGTATTAATGAGTGAATTTGTGAATCAGTTTGTACTGCATACATTTACCATGATGAAAAAACAACTTAGGTTTTCAATGAGAAGATATGGAAATGTGAAAACTTTGGAGGTTTTGGGCAATATGATGAATAAATACAAAGCAGTTTGCTTTTCAGCGTGTTATTTATCAAATTTTTTACTGCTATTAATTACTGTCTTCATATTCAGAATATCTTCTATTTCTGCTAATAGCAAAATTTTAACCTGGACAGAAATATTTGTTGTACTTTATTCTAAGTCATACACTGAAAGAATTAGGAAATATATCTTCAGTAGATGTAAAGTCAAATAAAAAGGAAACCCTTCTTTCATCCCATTGCAGAGCCCAAAGCAAGTGTTTTTCTCAATTTATGCTACTGGAATTTATTAGCCTGGAGACTGTCTGAAGACATCCTTACAGAAATCAACTGAATTCTGTACTATTACCTATTGTTGCATTTCCTCAATAATTATCACTGGTAGACAAAGCATATGACCATTTTATATAGAGAGAAAATTACTCTAAATTTAGTCTAAAAGACTCGAATTCTTTCATTCTAGCTGATATAGTCCACTGAAGTTGGCAGCAGCAAGAATACTGAGCAACTTTTTAAGGAAAAGTAATGCTGGGTGCTTTTCAGTCTTATTACCATAAATTATTCTTAAACCCCTTTGATTATTGAAATAAAAATTCCATTTCCCTTACACATTGACAATTTCTTTCAGGGAGAGAGGAACTTTCTTTGTCATGCAGAAAATTTTCATTCCAAAGTTTTCTAAACAAAATTGGCATTGACATTGCTGTGATTATTACAATCGAGCTTCTGATTTTTAATATTTTCAACCTGACAGATTTATTTCTTCTCAAATAAAAAAAAATCCTTCTTAGAATAAAAATATATAGCTTCCTTATATTTCCTGATTCTGAAAATTACCAGGTGCCAAGCTGTGAACATAAGGAAATTGAAGACCCTTGAGGGTGACCTTAAGAACCACAAAGGTGGGGAATTGTGATATAGTGGTTTAGGCAATTTCATTGCAGCTGCTTGGCGCTAGAAAAATGAGAAATGGGTTTTCTATTACTAAATATAATGAATTCCCTTTCTGTCCTGTCACAAATTGTCAAACTTCATTAATGAGAAGAAAGATGTGGTGCATACATATATAAAGGGCAATATGAATATACATATTTAAAATAGCGAAATGCTGCATATTGCTACAGGAGGATTCTTTCTCTGTATCAGATATTGCATAATTCTTTCTAAATAAGATATTTCAAAATTAGCCAACATAGCAACGTAATGCAACTTCTATATCTTCAAAGCAATTTGCTATTATTTGCAAAAAAATGGCTACATGTTTTTTAGGTGCATAGAAGCAGCTCGGTGGCTGTTTTTCAGAATATTATTTAAACCACATTTAACTTTAAAGCTGTGGATATCCAATGGAACAAGGCAACTGCTTTTAGTTAGAATTAGGTTTAACTATCTAGGTTTAAATATCTTGCTAAATCAGGGTATAAAATGCATCTTCATTTAATAATAAAATGACTTGCACTTTTAAATGTCTTTGCAATTACATTAAATTCAGCATCGCTCAGTTTGATTTTGAGGAGAGCAATGGCTGTCTTTTATTTTTTTTGCAATATATGAATAAATGTACTGTCAATAAGAAATGCTCAGATTTCACTTGATAACAGCTGCAAAATACTCATAAATATAATTTAATTTAGAGTTACGACAATAACAAAACTGAAGGAATCCACCTCATGCAAATTTTAATTTATCCCCAGCCTTAAGCCTAGACTTCTGCTAGTTAGACTATTCTGGGGAGGAAGGAGATGACTGGAATCATCCAGGACCCTACATCTGCATATTCCATAGAGCTCTATTAACCCGGCAAGTACCCTGAGGGACAATATGAGCTTACATGTATCTTATAGGCAGGATGAGTTCCCCTGCAACCCACAGCCCTTTCTGGCACAAGACCCAAATTACATTTCTCAACACTATCAAGAAGAAATTATATCTAAACCTTCCAGAATGTAGAAGTAGTATTTAGACATTTAGTAATAGCAAGACTTGCGCAACTACAGAAATGAAGCATGTCATACGCTTCTGTGGTCCTTGTTGGCAAGTAAAACACGACGGATTTCTTCTGTACAGAACTGTACAAAAAAAGGGATGCTGGAAGTCATTAAGCAACTTGAACACATCTAATGTCATAGTAGAAAAAGTGATTTGTAGTAATTCAAAATACCCTACTGATAGGAAAGCTGAAACTGCAAGCTCTGAACCAGAGGCAGCAGAGAAGTCTGACCATCTGGAAGAGTTTTGCTTTATTCTTCACTGGGGTAGACCAACATAGCTCATTTGCAGTATGTGCTCAGAAACGCTGCAGCCCCAGGTCTTGTGTCACTGTATTCTGGTCACGTCCTCTCCTCCAATAGACCCCGCTCACGAAGTACCAGCTCTTGAGGTTCACTGAAAGTATCTGCAAGTGAGGACTTTTCTCTTTCTGAGCTGTTCTGCAATCACAAACTCCACAGGAGGTTGTGTCCCTGTATCTAACCTCTTTACTCACTACCCAAATCCTCCACAACATTAATTAGATTGATGCTGTATTAGAAAGGATTTTTTTTCTTGTCTTCTCTGCAGTTGCCTCAGAAGTGTCAAAGCTATATCAAACCTGATCACTGGATGTGCTCCATGGCCTCCCTCAGGGCTCCTGAGGTCCATCTGTCCTCAGCCTACACATCCAACCTTCCTTCCAGTGGAAACCAACGCAGAACAGACACGGCAGGGGTTTGTTCAAATGCACCCAGCTGTTAGTTGTGTGCAAAGTCAGCACAGCAGCCTTCCGATTTAAACATAGCCAAAGGGGTTTTGAAAATTACTTATCCCTCAGAAATTTTGCTCTAGTACTTTTCCCTCTGTTACATGCGTAGAGAATTGCTCTGTCCCATATATGCAGGACATACTCATTTCTGCTGCTTACTTAGCAATCCTGAATCTGAGAGACAGTCTAGAAAATCTGGTAGTTTTAAGTTCTGGAAATTAAAACAGAAATAGAGTATTTGCACGTAGTAATAAATAGGAAATCTAAATTTCACTTATGCGGAGAAAGATTATTCCGTCTTCCTGAAGTATGCAGGAATCCTTTGCTGTTTGTGTTCAAGCTCTACCTTATAAAGCTCTTTTAAGCAAAGTAGGCTTAATTATCTAAATAAATGTAAATTAAGTTAGAGTGTGTATGTCAGGTACTTGTCACATATGGCTAGCCATATTGGAGACATCACACAAACAACTGCAGTTACACAGGTCTGAGAAAGGGAAGACCCCCCCCAGCAAATCCACTTCAAGTCACCAGTAACTCTGCTAAAATTAATAGAGTTAAAAAGTAGTGTAATCAGGATCCATTAAGGGTAAAGGATTTGTTCTTAGAGTGAATGTCCTTAGGAAACCAGAGATGTACCTATTAATTTTTAAGAGTGGCTGTTGTTTGGTACTTCTGGTTTTCATATACTCATGAAACTGGAATTAGTCCTTTTAACTGAAGATACCAGCTGAGATCCTCACCTGGTGCAATACCACAAAAAGCAATCAGTCATATTTAAACATTGCCACCTATCAATATTAGGGGAATTGGATCTACTTAAATTACAATTATAAAGCAGTAGTACAGCAACTGTCTTGAATGCAGATGTGAGCATAGAAACAGAAACAGCAGCAGCCATTGTCAGTGGCAAAGTTATTTTCAGACATTTCTCAATGTTACCCATAAGGACCTCTGTTGGGGAAAGAGCAGCAAGGCTTTAAGGTCTTCTGAGATCACAAAATTGGATAGATTTAATTTTTTTAACTGACCTGCTACTCCATCAATGCTCTAAACAGGTAACTGCTTTTTACCATGATGAGTTCAAAAGACCAGTGAAGGAGAAGCACCAGGTGATGAGCCGAAGTTGGTGGTTTGTACTGAGCAGGACAGAGGTCTGCTGGTGGTACACTCATGCATGCAAGGTGGGTCTCCCCAATAGCTGGGCTCAGATGCTCAGTCTGCCCAGTAGCTGGTCCCCGGATCCCAGTCTCCCCCATTGCTGGCACCTTGACATAGAAGACCTCAAGGCCACAACCCCGCTCCAGTTGCTGGTACAGACCATTTTGCCAGCATGCACCTGGCCAGGACTGCCCTGGTCTTGCAGTAGGCACACACATGCATGAGGGTCTCGCCTCTAGGGACCCACAGACCCGATGGTCTCTCCAGCAGCTGGCTGGGACTCTCCCAGTCCCCAACGGCCTGCTCCACTGTAGCCTCACCTTTAGAGGACACCCGCAGCTCCCAAGCCATTTTACCCACTCCCTGGCTGGTCACACTTGATCTGTGCTAGTGCTCCCACACTCATTTGCACACCCATGCCCAGTCCAGATGCTGGCACAAGGGCAACACACAGCCCTGTGGCCCGCAGTCCTGTTCCAGGAGCTGGCTCTTGGTTTCAATCACTCTGGTCTCTCCAGTGGCTGGCACCCAGGCACAGGGGCAACACTGACCCGTGGTCTGACTCCAGTCACTGCCACCCAGACTCCCCCCTGCCCCACACCTACATACCGAGTGGATAGTCCTTCATCCAGGAAAAGTGTTAGAAAGGGATTTAGGAAGAAGACAGGACAGACTGCACTAATCAGGACCATGGCACGGCCAGACAAGCGTACATGCAACCAGCCCTTTTATTCCGTTATCCCTCTGTCTTTCCCACGCTTGTTCCTCCCCAAATCATCTAAATCCCTCCCTTTCCTCACCTTTGCTTTCTCCCCTAAGCATCCCATAATAAACCCTTTGCAATCCCAAAATGCTTTTGCCTTGCATCCCATAATGTGTTCCATTCCCCTAGGGAGAAACCTCCCTCAGTTCAAAAGGTGCTCCAGGGTTGACTCCTGGTGATGGGTGTCACACCTGGGACAGCCCTGGGAGGGACCAGACAGGGTGTCCCCTCCTCTCAATCCCCAGGCTGGGTTCCCGTCTGCCTTTGAGTATCCCCGTGATCCTCCGGGCTTGGGGAGATGGGCTTCTGAAGGGCTGACAGCTCCTGGGATGGGCCTAGGGGTAAGCTGGCAGGATATTATTTGGGGTCCCCCCACCCACCATTGTCTCCCTCTGCTCCTTTGTGGGTGTGTACAGGGAGCTTTTATCACATAACCTAAAGGACAATACATTTAAACTTTGATTATATTTAGAATGACTTATAAATATAATGTCTCATTAAAGTCTTTTTTAGAAATATCAAAATAGATGTTGTCAGAATTTCCTTCACTTTTTTCAAAGCTGTCTACATTAAAATAAAATAAAAGTTTATGTTGAATTTGTTAAAAGCAAAAAAGAACTTTAGTTAAAGTATACCACATTTCCTAAACTGAGTATTTTGCTTATTTCAAAATACTTTGTTCAAAACAAACACCTTGTTTGGAACTCATCAGATATGCAAATCTGAAAAAAAACCAAACCATTATATCCATTATCTCCCCCACCTTTTTCCTTGATTCTTTTTCCATTTAAGCAAATAAACCAAGAGGAGACTTTGCAACATACCCTGAAGGTGACCCGTCTTGGCTCTAGCAACAATGAGACTCCCTATCGGGAAGCCAGGACGGAAATCCTGCATCCTGTAAGAGCAGCTCAGGCTTCATCAGCCAGACCATCCCTATCAAGTACAACTACTTTTGTGGGGTCACAGACAAGTAAGAGGTGGCACTCTTGAGGATTTGCTGCTTCCGAGTTACTACAATCTATGCAGTGAAATTTAATGAATTGGCTTTCCAGTTTGAGTATACTATTCCAGTTATACAAAACTGAATAAAGGAAAAAAAGACCATAAACTTTTCTCTACTACAACACTAAATATGTATCTCAGTATTCTTAGAAAGAAAAGCACTTTCTAGGAATAGGTATATATTTATGCATACTTGTGTTATGCACTATACTCCTATGAACAGCTCAAAGGTCATCTCTAAATGATCTTATAGACTCTACATCTTCCACTTGGAAACAGAAGCACAGTGAGAAATAATGTTGCTTTACTACAAAGAGAAGAGACAGGCTGTTGGGACAGCCTGAAGCAATAAACTCACCTCCTGCCTGTAAATGACAATGGTGCCAACATAGTGATAACTCTTAGAAACATTAACATGAGAAAGTACTGATCAGTTTTGCATAACATTCAAAAGTAACAAGTCAATAAATAATTTACACTGCTACACTTATTTAAATTGTATTTCATGTTTCCTAGGAGCACAACATAACTTCGGTAATGGTTACTGACAGATGACAGATTGTCTCCATAGAGTTATGGAAACAGTGTTCTGCACAATACTGTTCACTACAGCAAAATTAGTACTTAAGCTAAAAACTGCTGGGCACTTATTCTTTTTGTCAAGGTTCTCATGTTAAACCATCCCAGTCCAACATAGCTAAAAATGGAGCAAGTAGTGTAAATGCAGAATTATAAATATTAAAGAAATTTTGTATCGAATAGCGTGCCAAAAGGACAAGCACAGAAGACCAATTTTGTTTGCAGTGGATTTTCATAGTAATAAAAATTTAAGTTATTTTCATCAACATATAACATAACCCTGGGATATCACAAATAACTGTTCTATACTATAGAAATTGCATCACATAACTAATAAACTACCTCACTCACAACTGCCAGGTTGTAGCTCATTTTAGCTGTTATGGTAAGGAATGTACAGGGACTTTTAACAGGATGGGATCTGTCATGTCCCAATTTCTCAGGACAATGATTTAGGTTTGCCGATTCCCAGGTCAGCATTAAGATGAAATGACACCAGGAATCCCTTTAACTTCACAAAACTCAATTTTTATTTGCTCACAACAAGAACTGACATGCTCACCACCAAAACTGGTATGCTTACAACAAAAATTGGCATCAAACTATGTCAGTAAACTGTGTAACATGTGCTAACCATGCATCACCAAACATATACTACAGGCCTTGCTTATTTGGGAATCAGTTCAGGGAAGACAGTAAGACGAGCCCTCCCGTTGGGTCAGGAGGTTCAGAGCAGACCCCCTTGCTTTGTAGATTCCCTCTCAGAGAGGAACCCAGGGGCGGCTGGGTCCACTCCTAGTCCCAGACTTGGTCAATGGTTTATGTCTAAAGGGATGAGGTGTAGGGACTATGGGAAAGGAAAAGGGCAAAAGAAAGACAGAGAGAAGAGAAAGATCTCACCAGTCCTGGGACCAGTGTTGGTCCAGTCACTGGAGGGATCTGGTTCTGCTGGGCTTGTGCACCTGGGGCTTCAGTTTGTGTCCTTTTATCATCCCTGCCCCTCATTCAGGCGGGTATTAGGCTAATTAGGTGTCATGAGCAGTCTGTAAGCCTTTGGGCTTGGGTGTCCTTTGGGGAGTAACTTCCCTTTCCCTGCATGGTGAGCTGCCCTGCTCAGCACATCAGAACAAGGAGCTGCGCACCCTCCTGCTGCTGATGGGCTGCTTTTCAGCTGGGGTTCCTTGCTAGGCAGAGTTCGTCCTTGAGCAGAACTTGCCCCACCACAATGTTTGAGACATTAACTCTTTCTGTCTCTCACAGGATCTTACTCATAGTTAAATGTTGCACAGATCTTGTCTCCAATTATTTTTTTTTATTGTTATTACAGACTGGTGTATTTTTCACTGACCAGTTATTACAAACTCACCCCCAGATTACTTTCAGACTCTGCAACAGCTTTTCTCCGCTGTCTCACCTGAGCATGGGGGACTTCTTCAAGACCTGTGCTTATTTCAGCTGACCCAATTGGTAGATGTTCTTAGCTTCCCCAAGAGTATAAAATAATCTTTTAGGACTGAGAGGCAGTGAGTGGGCAGAAGTAGTTTCTTACAGGAACAGTCAGTCAGCCTCAGGAGCAACAAGATTGATGGCAAGTATTAACAGTAAAGATAAACCCAAGACAGGGTGCCAAGCACTATACAACTTGCATGACATGCATTTGGTAGCCCTGTCCTAAAGGCCACCCGAGATCTCATACATCTTGCTGTGCTATAGCTAGACAGCTGCAGTTTTTCTCTTACCACACATACCCAGTGGGTAGAGTTTTTGACCAGGTAGTATTTTATATTTGCTTGCTCGCATTGTCCCATAAGAGAAGCCCAGAAGGCAATCAGAATTTCTGGCTGGGAGACATCCAGCTTGAAGTAGAGAGAGAATTGGGAGAAATTGGTAAAACTAATGAAAACATCCCAGGTTTACTTATGCCACAGGCTAATACTTAAAAGAGCAGACAGAAGCATTGTATTCCTTCAATACCAGGTACATGCATTTACAGCCTGTTCTAATAGGTGACTGTGCAAGACCTTAAGGTTGGGCAGGGGTTGTAGTTTGTTTTTACCAATGAGTGTTATACCACTCAGGGAGAATTAAGAGTCCTAACTGTATTTACTTGCTGTGGCCCTAAAATATAACCTGTCCCTGAGAAGCCTGGTGCTAGGCAACTTCTTTATACTTGCCTCCTGATAATGAATTATTCTCACCTGAGGAGAGAGCAAACAATTCTTTGTTGTCAGTCATGACAAAGCCAGTTGTAGCTTACATGGTGAGTATCGAATTCGTATTACATACTTTTCTCTTCACAATTGATTTGCAGGATAAACAAGCACATGGAACACAGAGTAAATTTTAAAAAAAAAAAAAGAATAAATTAATCAACCTATCTCACTGCTTGGAGCCCTTCACAAAGCAGAAAAAGCCTGAAATACGCAATAAAGTTACTACAAAATGCATCGCACACACATACACGTACTGAATTATAAGTTTGTATTATCACAGTACTTCGGTAAGCCCTAATCATGAACCATGACAAGCCACTTCAATCACCATGCTATAAATAAAAAAAAAAAAAAAATACACTATTCCAGTGCAATTACTCTGAGAAACGTATCAGAAGTAGAATGCAATGCGCGCTTACAAGCATCTTCCCCACAGCTTAAATTATAGGAGTATAATTTTGCTGCACTTATAAAATGATGTTAACCTAGTTTTTAGAAGTCAAATATGAAAATGGTGAGGAACTGGATTATTGTACATACAAGAAACCGTGGGCAACTGAGCCAGCCCTCAGAATTTATGATTATTCTATATCTAAAAAGCTAAACCTCTTCTGCTCTTGCAAGTAGAAGTATTTCACTGTGTAGTGTTGATACATCTTTGTTTCACGTCCCAGAAGATGGCAGCAGTCCCACAGTATTTCATGGATTTAGAGACTGACTGCTCTCAAGCCTGGTTGTGCTTTTTTACTGCTAACTTTCTCTATTTAACCATTAAAGAAGTAAATATACCTTATCATCACCTTGCTACTGACATACAGTTTTTACCTGACAATTTACCACCTATTCATGGGGCGGGGAATGTGTAATTTATTTTGAATAATACTAAAAAATACTAAAAGCTCTGGGCTCATCTTAAGCATTACATTCTGTTTCTCCAGCTCTTCCACAGAGGTTTAACAGATGCCCGAGAGAACTATTAATACCTAATAAGAAAAAAAAAAACATTTAGTCA
Source organism: Astur gentilis (assembly GCF_929443795.1). Classification (NCBI taxonomy): domain Eukaryota; kingdom Metazoa; phylum Chordata; class Aves; order Accipitriformes; family Accipitridae; genus Astur; species Astur gentilis. Next base: position 23,566,169 of record NC_064899.1, on the reverse strand, counting down.
GATTTGCAGTGAAAGAGCATGTACTTTGTTTAAACAAAGCCGGTTGGTTATTTTTGTTTACAGAGGAATAGTTTCAATTAACACAATATCTATATTAAAGCAATTACACTTTTCATATCATGAAAGAAGGAATAAAATGTTCATACCATGGTAATTATGACAGTCTTAGCACCGCTTATATTTCACCAGTGCTAAATGACACACACTGAATGCTATAGAAGAAAAGTGCAATCTCATGAGATTCCGGTGTCCTGAAATGCCTTGCTAACAGGCCAGATGAGCAACATAAACTGATGAAGGCCAGGACTGTAGATGGATTTAGTGTTAGAGACTAGAACTGCAACTGGTAATTTTATATTCTTTCATCAATTTTAAGACCACATTTAGGATCTCTTCTGAAAATCTCTTTCCTGGTTTCATAAGGAACTTTCAGCACATCTTGGAATGCTCTGAGCACGAACTCAGGACTGAGAAAGACTCCTAGCACACTCTGAATATTATCTGTAAGAAGTGAATAAAACTAAAAAAGTGAAGAAAAAGGTGGAAAGACGCAACTTAAATATGTGAAAACTCAGTCCTTACTAACTACCAACTATGAAGAATTCAGAGAGCAACAGTTGCCATTTTTAGTGTGTAGAAATGGATTCTCACAACGTTTTCTTCATAGACCAAATATTTTAAAGGTTAGAATTTCAGATTTCAAGGATCTCTTGGTTATTTAAGGAACGTTCTGGCCTAAATAAGTACAGAGAAAAATTTGAAAAATATGTGCCAAGCAAAGGTTTAAAAAAAGTAAGTATAAGGTGACGTCTGCTATGCTCTGGCATCGCAGAATTTTTAGGCAACTTGTTACATTGGAGGTCTAACTGGCAATTTTGAAAGCTTCAACTTGGCAATGAATGAAGCCACCTGAATTCATGTTTGGGACTGAAACGAGAACTTTGGGTTTTACAGTATTTATCTCATTTTTCTTTGAATCATCTTCATTTAGAGAACTTGAAGTGAATACAAAACAACTGATCGAAATCTAACAGACTTGAATGCTTGCTCTGAGATTCTCCCTTCATTTCATAACTTCCCATAATACTCCCTAGTACATTTTTGAGAGCCCTGATTCCTAAAATCTCTACTAGATGTGAGGTATACTTAAAATCAATGTTGCTTCCTTCCTAGTACTATATTCTTTCCCTCAAATGAACTGGCATCAATGAAAAGCGACAAAACATACTCGCCTTGAAACACATTTACAACAATGCTACAGAAAGTTAGGAAATCTCTTTTTTCCTTTCGCTCTTAAGAATGTAACAAACTTAAATGTGAAAAAGACCAATTTAAAAAAACGTGTTTTCCCATCTAGCCCTGGATGCTTTCTTTGACCTTGCAGAGTAGCCTTCATAAAGCAGCGAATTAACACAGAGCTAACAAGAGTTGAATTTACACCTATTTTCTGGTTATGAGCATGTGTGGGGTTTTTTGCATTTCATACATACTAGAGTTAACAATTACAATATTTTGTTCTTCATAACAAGAACCTGCCAAGGGAATGCTTCTTTCTCATACTTTTTCTCACATTCCTATATGAAATATATATTTATAGCAATGAAACAAAAATTATGTGGGAAGCCATGTTAGGCGTAGAAATTTGCTCTCCAAACTTATTTTTGTACTTGTCATGTAGGAGGTTTTTTTCTGTATATGTCAGACTCCTAAGAGAGCAATGCAAACCATTGCTGAACACTTAACATCTTTTTCTGTCTACATTTCAAACAAAATGTAAGCAGGGACTTTTGTGCTTAGTTCAAGTTAGACAGAAAACAAACACCCTCCTGTGTGGCAAGCTGGATCTGCTCCCCCAGCCATGAGAGAAGTTTTAGGAGGGAAGGGACTTCATGTCTGGGAGAAATGGAGAAACAGAGAAATGAAGAAATGGAAAGGTGAGGTGAGGCGAGGGTAGAATTACCCCTTCCAAAAGGAGCAAACTGGAAGCTTGGACCAACCTATCTCATGGCTGAGATGCAGTTGCACAGTGCCTATGAACCCTCCACTTAGCCTTTTCTACTTTTAAAAGGATGGTCCCACAATGTTTAGGATCAGTTCTGAGTAAAGGAGGATTTCCATTTTGGCAATGTGTTTGGCACAGCTGAAATACAAAATGAAAGTAGAATAAACAAAATATCAAAAAGCTCAATATCATCAGAATCTTATTCCAAAAATACCTAACGATTCTTCAGCTCAGGCTTCTACCTGCACTCTGGTCATTCAATAGAGGTATGAATACACAAATATATGTGGTTTTATTTGTGTTTATATCTTAGTTACAAAAATGTGGGGCTTGGGGTGTTGGCTATCCAGGTGTTTTTAAGTACCTTTAAGAGTCTGTAAGTTTCTTCTTTCTAATATTATTTTAAAATCTAGATTACGGAATATCCATATTGTTGTTTCTTTCTGAACCCAAATAAATGTGTATGTAAGGAAGCAAAGAAAGCTTATGTTCTGTAGTACTTAAAATTGCTCTGAGGTAAGTCATTACCCTGCTATGAAACTTTTTACTTTTTTAACATATTTAATATTAATTTTAACAATTCTCCCTTCTCCCCCAATCACTGCTGAGTTACTAAGTCAAGTCCAACATGCCAGTTATCTTCAGATTTTCTCATTCACAAAGTACAAGTATTTTTGTATTCTGTAATAAGACAGGAAAATTTTTGTACCTCTGTGACATCACCTAGCACTAGATAAATTTTAATGGTATTTTCAACACAAAGAAATATTTGGCAGTTCGAATGTAGCAGTCTTATCACTTAGAAATGTTGACATGCTGATACATTAAAGTTTTACTTCACTAATTGGTGCGATTAAAGTATCATAGTCAGGGGGTCTTAATATGAAATGTCACTGTGAGCTACATTAATCATGTATTCTCAAACTGAAAGTCACACAGAAGGATTTAATCTGTCCCGATTAGTCTGAAATTAATTCTATATTGAAAGCACCTTGCAAGTGATTTATTTACAACAGAGTAGAGTAATGCTTCTACTTGGAATGAGACAGATATGATAGGGATGCAGATCAATTTTAGCAGCTAAAATGTTAATTTTAATACATGAAAGTCATTACACGATTACCAAGCAGAGATGTCATGAAAGTAATGGGCAAAACATCTTTAAAATTGTGAAAGCACATAGAGACTGTTCTTTTATCATGTTTCCTTTGGCAGCAAAGTCAGCTTAGGAAGTTCCTGTTCCTCAGTCCTCTCAGCCCCGTCCCTCCTGGCTCCTGCAGAAGCCCTTTCCCTACCAGATGTGCTGGTACAGCTTTTATAGAGCGCTTTGTCATTGCAATGATCTCCATTAAAATAATCAGCCCTCAAAAGCAAAAGCGTTGTGTTAAGGTGGTCTTTTCACCAGTGTTTTGTACAATAAAAAAGTAACACTGGTGCAAATAAGGGACAGCGAGAGACAGTATACAAGCAGGTACCACAGGAAAATTAGGTGTCTGTAAAAATGGCTTTACTGCAAAATGAAGTATGCCATGTAGTTTTATCTAATAGGTCATATTACCTTATCAGTGAGAAACAGAAACAGCTTTCACAGTCTGTTTTCTCAGGGAATAGCTCCAATGAAGCCAACATAGTTGTACTGGTATGAAAATGGAGAGATTTAAAAATCATGTAAGATTAGCTTCTAAATGAGATCATAATCAAGGTGCTGTAGCTTAATTTTCTCAGACCGTATGCTCAGCTGTAGCCTTGAACAAGGGCAAAATCATGTCCCGTGAGAGATGTTGTGTAAGCATGTTCTGTCCCTGTGCACCTGTGGTTCAGCAGGACAGGTCCCTGCCCTCTGCCAATGCCAGCTAGGAGAGCTACACGGCTGCAAATGGGGGAACAACTGCGGTGATTCTGCAAGCAGAGATTTATAGGCACTGAAGACACGTCTTGAAACCTTGCTAGACTGGGTTAGAAGACACTGCCATAGTGCCTTATTCCACTCACACTCCAGACTGAACAAACGCGTGATCTCAACTTTGCTTTCCAGTAAAAGCCAGGTTAGTACTGCCTGCATCTATTCTATGCCTTTATTTCCACAAGTAAGTAAAATAGAGTTATGAAGTTATATGTTTCATATTGTGGATATGGTTTTGAGGAATCTTCTGGGAAGAGACTGTTTCACAGGAGCTGCTGTGGGTTTTGGTCACCATGGTCCTGCCCTCCCTAGAACCCCTTTTCTCTGCCATGCTTTCACACTGCCTCCTTCTTGCTGGCTCCATCACTCATCAGCCTTCAGTAAGCCATTCCAGTTCATTAACCCAACAGAGAACAATTCATTGTTCTCTGTAGCTAGATTTACAGTGCTTAGAGATAGAAAAAGAATTGAAATAAGCTTCAAAGCTTCAAGCACAATACCCACAGTTTCATCTCATCATACCAGAAATTCAAAGCATCCTTTATAGATCTGCAGAGAACAACCCACTGCCCTACCCAATTTTAGCTGTTGATAGGCTGCACTCCATAGCACATGCAGAAAGAGAGAACTGTTGTGAATACACGTTCTCTTCCTAACCAAAACCCCTCAAATTAAACACTTAATTCTTCAGCTTAACTGCAAACTTCATCACTTGCATTAGACATTCTTTCTGAACATTGATATAATCATTAAGCAGCAGAGGCCGAAGAACTGATCTCTGCAGGGTGTCATGAGAAACACAATCACTCAGTAATGATTTCTTATTTATAATTACTATTGGGACTTGTCACTTAATCAGTCCTAAATTCATTAGTGCCATGTTGATTTTGTATCACTCTGCATAATTGATCAAAATGCCATGCAACACTAAGTCAAATGCCTTACAGGAACAAGTCTGCTACATTAAAAATATTACCTTTATCAACCAAACTTGCAATCTCATCAAGAACTGATGCCACAAGCAGCCATTCTATCATTTTATCCAGGATCAATGTCACAGCTGATGGACTAATCACTTTTTGTATTATCTTATTCAATCTTGTTGACTATTGGTGCAATGCTAGCTTTCTGTCAGCTCAGGGAGCTTCTTGGCCAGCTGTTGGATGAAGACTTTCTGGAACTGCTGGTTTAAAAATCTCTGTCTTTATTCATCACCCTATTCTGAGTGGCAGTTTAGTTAGAACATATTTATTTATTCATCATTCTTCAACACAAATATATCATCTGTTTGGTTTTTTTCCCAAATGAAGAACATAAACTTAATGGAAAAATCAAAGCTTCTGAATTGTTCTTGAGAACTCCACAATATCTACCTAACAATGAGCCAATAGTACTGGTACATTCCTTAGAAGTTTCTTTGCATTGTACTTAACACTTCTGATATGTTTTGGGGGTTTTTTTGCTTACCAATTTTCTATCCTTCTTTGCATATAACTTACAGCTTTTTGTGTGAGTGTACAAATTTTTCCATTTGAATATTGTTGTTGGTCTTGCAGATAAGCTTATGATAGCTGCTATTTAACACCAGCTTTACCTGAAGCTGGAAATAGGCCAGCCAAAGCACTTTTAATTAGCACAGTGGTGGCAGAGGCTTAAGCATTATATTGTGGTTTTAGAATGTGTCATTTTTCTTGGAAAATTTTCTGCATTTTTAACATGGGGTCTTCTGAAAAGGAGTTTTATATGATCACAACAATCATTTATTTATGTGTGTGTGCGCATCTAGCTTTCCTTCCTCAGTATCCCCATTAGTATTTGAACCTACAGTTCAGTTTCTACTCAGTTTGCCAGGGGTAAGATGTCCCTAAATCACCAACAAATTAATGAAAAAATCAACATGCAAGATCATACAGAAAAAATAACTGTAGGGGTGATTGCCATCATCATCTCATGCCTCAGAGGATCTATGTGGGACAGTAGCATTATGTTTGCCACAGCTGTGAACAGAGCTACTGCTAGTTTACATGCATTGTCAGACACAGATCTGGGGGAAAGTAGGCTTCCTTATTTCTTGTAGTCATGCATGAAAACCTCATAGTTTGTTCAAAAAAATATTTCACCTACTTGATTTGATCATAATTGCTATCAACATTGTGAACTGGCCATGAAAAGCACTGAGAATTTGTATTACCCCCCATCACATTTACTAGGAAGTTGCTTATTTAAACCCTAGCAGCTTGGTTATTTTAGCTAAACTAAGATATGCACGTAATAAACACTTCGGTAAAACAACCTAGTTGAATCACCCTCAAGAAGTGCCTTTCTCCTGCCTGAATAATAAGGAAGCTTAGACAGCTAGCTCAGATCAGACACCTAACTTCTCTAGCTAGCTGAAATCAGTGAGACAAATCTGGCAGAAGGCCTGGAACGGATCACTGGAACGTCCATTGTACGTGTCTGCTTACTTTACCCTAATGACAAAACCATCAGAACCTTAAAACAGGCCAAACTGTTACCCACAGTCCCCCTGCCTCCCTACTAACATTAGGTGTAATAGATAGATAATTGTTAGGCCTGAATCTAACAGCAGGTCTCCTCCAGGATTTACAAAGTCTTACAGATCAATCAGTCCCATACCCTTCACACCTATCAGTATGCAGAGAAGCTCCATACAAAACTAGAGAAAATGATCCTAGCATGCACAGTAGTGCTCCACCATAAACTCTAAAACATGATACACCTTTCTTTGACTATGGGATTCAGGCAAGAGTTAACACATGGACTGGAAATAAAGGGCAGGGCTTTATAGACAGCAGAGAAAAAAAAAAAAAGAAAAAAAAAAGGAAACTGCTATAACCTTTCTTTCTACAGTATGTTTTATAGTGAAAAATAATATTCTATTATATGTGTCAAGGACATACCTTGATCCAATCTGTTCTCTACCAGAAAAAATATATGGGTCAGAACACACAGGATGTGAGATTTTACCTATCCCTGACCATAAACAAGGGCTGCTATATATCCAGAAAATAGCAGTATAGTGGTATAGTATAGTAGTAGTACCCTTGTATATATGTATGTGACATTCAAAATTGGGCATGCAGTAATAATGTCACCTGGATTAGGTCCAAAAAAAGTAGTTCTTTCTGTAAACCCAGGAGGCCAAATTATATAAAACTGGAGGATTGTGGGACTTTTCCCTTCAATGGGCAATTCTGGGTTTCCTGTTGAATAAATACAATGGCTTCTAGCACTAAAAAGATTTATGGAAACATTTTAGTTGATTAGCTTTTATAGGACTAAGAATTCATTGGATACCTAAGCATATATTATTTGTACTGTTACACATCGAGAAGTGAAACTGTGCCTCACAAGTAGCAAGACTGGACAATTCCACATTTAAAAAACATCTAAATGTACATCAATTATGTACATTTAGAAAACTTCCAATTATCCTGGAGCTGCAGTGCAGCATACACATCTATAGTCAGCTTTGCTGCAAGCAGCAACTCAAGCCTGCTGATGGGAGAGCCTGCACTCTGGGAGATCTGGGTGGCGTGTTGTTGGGGGGTGGGGGGTTATGATCATTTAAATCGAACAAATATGTCTGATTAAAAGATATAAAGAAGCAGTTGTTTATGCAGAAAAAATGGACTATCTTGCAGTCATAGACACATCTGCACTCTTTCTCTCTCATTGTCTCTGGATTACACTTATTTATACCTGAAGATTTTTCCCTTGCTACTGGTTTCCTCCAACTAATACAAAAAATGTAGTTGAAAGGACTATTCATAAACAGATGTCTGAGCCCTTTTCACAAACAGGATGCAATGACTGGCAGCAGTGAAGTGGCAGGTGGTGGCAGATTACACTGGAATAGTTACAAAATTCATACCAATTTCCACTAAAAAAAAATAAAAATGCAGCTTTGGTGCAAAATTTTAGTTTGCTCCCATTGCATTAGGATGCAGAGAGGTAATAATGCATTAGCTAAGTGGTAAGACAAAAACAGATGGCTAAAAAAATGGAAGGTAAGTAAACACAGGACAAAGGGCAGAGACTGACACAAGAAACAGAAGAAACTGAACATGAAAAAAGTGTTAAGACCATTCATAAATCTCACAGAAAAGTGGTATACCTCTTCATATTTGTAGAAGCTTAATATTTTGGAATTTGTTCTGAAGTATTTTGCCTGTGAAAACAGTAAATATTGTAACATTTGCCAGCACAGAGTCATTATTGAAAATTAGTCAAAATAAAATTTATTTTCATTATCTTTATTCACGTGAACTTCTAAACTTGTTTTACACTAATTTCCCACCTTACTGACTTAATAGTCTTGTGCAGCATCCAAACTGCAGTGCTAATTACTTGGAAACCCATCTATAACATCTGAATTTAAATGATGTTCTGGAAGGTAACTATGTAGTAATTTCTGGTTCAGCAAAGTTTCAGAACTTTATTTACTTTCTTGCTTACCATGTATGTTTAACAGATATTTTATACAGACTTTCAGAATAAGTAAAAATTGGATGAAATATGTATGACACTGTATATAAGCACAGTAAAACTCAGGCCTTTCTGAATGGTTTTGCTCTAACACTGTAAATTTTAGTCAACAATCAAATATAACCATCATGGTCCAGCACACAGTACACAACTATAGATTTACTTCTACTGACATTAAGTATGTTCCTTCATGATACCCTCACCATTGTGATTAGTAACAATCCCTGATGTTGACAATCTCTATTTGATCCTTCTGCTCTAGTAATAAAAATAGGATATAAAGCACATTTTTTACCTTGGTGAAGTGATGGACTGAAGAAAGTCTAATATCCAGTAGCAATGTTATACCTGGTTCATAAAAAACCTGTCCCACAAGAGAAACCTGAGAGCAGACAGCATAACAGTCTGACTTGAGAAACATTCCTGTGCATGAAATAAGTAGTAGGTTTGTTGGGACTTGAAAGTAACTGAAAATCCAACATGAATTTCTGGAAAAAAAGAGACAACATTGTTTTGTTATTGAAAATCTGTATGTGGGGAAAGGCTCTGTGGCATAATTTCAGAATCTTCACCGTAGATATTCTTGGTGACAGGCTGATGCAAAGAATTTTTTTTTTTATAATTTGTAGCTGATTTGTGCAAATAAGCTATGATAGATGATATATAACATCACATATTATAACCTACATTATATTAATTATCATTAATGCAACTTCAAGGTTGCCTAACTAGATTGCACTCTGCACTCCCTTCACACAAACATGATAAATTATATCAGATGAGAAAGACCAACCACTGTCTGTAGTGAACCTGAGGGGAAGGGGAACAAATAAATACAGATGCATTCAGCAAGTATGTTTGGTTTCCCTGGCTTAATTATTGCTGATTCAGCTGGTAGCACTGAAGTGAAAGACAATGAGCTTTGGCTCCAGCATTCAAAGTAGGGGAAAATGTCACAGAATCGACCCCCCAAAAATCAGGAAAGAACTTTAAGTTTCACTAACAAAAGCAGGAGCTGGGAGTTAGAAGTCAGAAAGATTTAGTCTTGTAAAATACGTTACTTCACCCTCTCCCTTAGGTATGCATCTGGCTGATTCTGTTCAGACTGTGAGGGCTTCCCAGCATTTTCAGTGTGAAGTTAAACTTCAGATCATAGTTTGGACTTGAGCAAAAAGAAAATCCAATATGAGCTGCTATGTCAGGTTTTTTTGTTTTTTTGGTTTTTTTTAAGTGTACTGACAATCCAGGTAAGGGGAAAAGCTATATGACTACCTGTTAAAACCCTGCCTTACTTGTACTGGTATCAATAACAAACATTGATTTTTTAGGTCAGCAGTCTAGGAGGAATGTACAAGGTGACACAGTTAAACCACTTCCACAAGTGTTTTATCATTAGCTGCATTTTGTGTGAAGGAGTAAAACAGCACTCACACTGTTAGTTACTGTCAGAGAAGTAACTGCCTTTCTGCTGTTAGGAACTGCTTTTAATTTACAACAGTTCTACTTATAATATACTTGATATGTCTAAGACCTGTTCACACAGCAGGTGTAAGTGCAAATTTGGCATCAGAGCAGACCATGAACATTGTCAAGATGAAGAACAAAACTACTTCTCTAGAAATACCTTTATTTTTTCCCATATCTAATTTATAATTCTTGTCTGCACTGTCAGCGCTTTGGCTTTTCATTGCCTCAGCTCAGCGCTGCTTTCAGAGGTGACTGCACCAATCATTTTCCTGCCCCCTTCTCTCCCTTTTATCCACAGCTGCCTTTAGGTCTGGGTGCATCTTTCTTTGAAGCAAGCAACCTCCTCTCCGTTTCCCTCTCTCCTCAAACTTCACTTCTGGTTAGCTTTCAACTGTCCACCTTTGACACAATTTTCTCCTCCTCTTTTCCTGTCTCATCACGAGCAGCTGTGATAAAAGCAAAATACAGCCACACTGACAAGATACTTTCAAAACTGAAAAGCTACTCTCATGGTTACTATGTGCTGTATTACACTAATTTAGCTTGGAAAAGTGTATTTTTAAAGGCACATAGGTGGCAGCTGGACAGTCCTCTGACATTCTTTGCTCGTGAAGCGTTTTTGAAAATTGTCATACACATATTGCTATGGCAATGAATATTCCTCTTTCACAAGTGGTATATTATTAATAGCAGATGATAATACATACATGTAGCTGTTTCTCTGCCTCCTCAAAGTGCTCTCCAAAATGTCACTGATGCCTTGCCTAAAACGTTAATGTTATTGCAATACTTAAGGGCATGGTGATATTTTTTGGCACCTGTACAACGAGTCAAATGGAATTGTTCACAAGTAATTTGAGTAAATCATAGACCTTTCTCTGATGTTTTAATTTTGCTGGTTATATCTATTGCTTGAAAAAGCAGTATTACATATTACCAAAAGCAATCATTGTGCAAAAGTCTTTGCAGATGTATTGCATCCCCTCTTACTGTTTATACATTATCCCAATAAGTATGAGCAATAGACCCACGGCAGTATAATAGTTTTATGTGGAAACAGTACCAAAATTGTGGTATGCTCATGCTACCAAGGTCTGCTGTAAGGGCAACACAAGTCCTGTGCCTGATTACAAATATTTCTGCACACTGCTGCATTGCACCAACCCTGCTTCTGCCTCCACACTTCTCTTTTCCCAAAGCAAGGCCAGCAACACTACCTGTAGAGCTGCTGCTATTCTCCACAGCAATGAGATGGGTTGAAAGTGAGCCACAACCCCTTATTCTCTGAAAGCAGGACCCCTTCTCTTCAGGTGCTGGGAGGAAAAGAGGGGTACAACCAGGTGGGAGTGGGAATGCATGTGGTTATTCCCACACCTCCCATAGGCAGGGAGAAGGAATTCCTATATTCCAGAGGAGCAAGAGAGGAAAAGGGAAACACCTCATACAGCAGTTTCTGCCACAGAGGTCCTTCAGGTGAAATTTTAGCCTCATCTGGCCTTCCAGCTGACCTGTCTGGAGAGAAGGATGAAGGACAACCACACTCAATTACTGCCTAATAATTACTGCCATCAGTTCAGGGAGATAAGATGCAGATACCTCAATGTCTCAGTATCCCTTTATCTTCAAGGTTTTTCATTGGGATGTTGTGCAAAAATTACACCTACAGGTATTTTAAACACCTAACAAGGCAAATGAAAAGGAATAGCAATAATAAGAAGTTACAACAAACCCACTGAACTTAGCGTTTGAGGATTGTAAATCTTGTTCTCCAGGATTATAATTCCAATCAGCAGTGAATGTCCATGACATTTTATTCTGTTTCATTGAGTTCTGCCATCAAACTACCCATACAGACCTAGGAAAGAGTTGCATCAGTATTAGCAGATAGCCTTACTGTAAGACTGTTTTATTGGAAAGCAGTCAAATTGCACCATGTTCACAATGTATTAATGAAAAAATGCTATGTTGTTATTAATGCTCTATTGCTTCAATTGATTCATATCTACAACTGAACTGAGCAGGAAGATGTGAAAGATTATAGAGCCAAAACGGAAGAGCCCAAGGAAGTACCCAAGATAAAATGGCATTGTGGTGGGTTGACCCTGGCTGGATGCCAGGTGCCCACCAAAGCCGCTCTATCACTCACCCTCCTCAGCTGGAATGGGGGAGAGAAAAATATAACGAAAGGCTCGTGGGTCAAGATAAGGGCAGTTTAATAAAATGATAGCAAAGGTCGCGCGCGAAAGCAAAGAAAAAACAAATGATGTTACTCTCTACTTCCCATCAGCAGGCGATGTCTGGCCACTTCCTGGGAAGCAGGGCTCCAGTACGTGTAGTGCTTGCTCCGGAAGACAAAAATGCACCCCCCTCCGTCTCCCTTCACTTAGCTTTTATATCTGAGCTGACGTCACACGGTATGGAATATCTGTTTGGTTAGTTTAGGTCAGCTGTCCTGGTTATGTCCCGTCCCAAGATCTTGCCCTGCCCCAGCCTGCCATTGAGGGGAGGGCAAAAATGTTGGAGAGACAGCCTTGATGCTGTGCCAGCACTGCTCAGCAGTAGCCAAAACACTGGTGTGTTATCAACACCTTTCTAGCTACAGAGCTGCAGAGCACAGTGCTATGAGGGCTGCTATAGGGAGTACTAACTCCATCTCAGCCAGACCCAATACAGGCATATTCTTATTTTACATTAAAATGCTTAGAAAGTTGTATTAAAAGATATAATTTGACTTTTCCCAGAGTACTAGTATATGAAGATCAAAAACTATAGACTGATGGAAAAAGTAGAAGAGAAAATAAAAAGATGACAACAAACAATTAAGCTAAAAAAATCTTCAGCCTGTTGTCTGCATTTATACACACCACCACCAGTTATATAAAAGATCCCAGAACTATTCTGGCACTTACAGAATGTCACATAGTATATATGGACAAATGCAAAAGGACACTTTCCAAATATGCTGGAAGAGAAATGTGAGAGACATTAAGCATTTTTTAGCTTGGAACAATAAGACATACAACCTCATTAAATTCATTTTGTGACCTGGAAGTTCATCATTCAGTTTTACTACCTGATGTTGCTGAAAACAATCAATTTGTATATACAGATTTAAAGACTGACTTCATTCTGTTTAAAAATCCATGATTAAAAATTCTAAAATTTTCCATTTATGCAGACTATAAGACTTCCCCATGCTATACATCTGGAAAAGACAAGAAATGCAATGGACTAAGTGGTGAAAGCTAAGAGCAAATTTTACAATGAAATAAAGGAGGAAAGAAACGGGGAAAAAGAAAGGACAGAAAAGGGAAAAGGGGAGGAAAAAATATACTTACAAATACCAGATTTCTTTTACCTAGATTAGCATACCAGATTTTAGAATACCCTTTACAAAATACTTTAGACTCCGAGGCATCTGTGAGGTAAGGCTGATACTCACTATGTGAGATGACTTGGCTCAATCCTGCAGAAAATCTGACCTGCTCCCTTTGCATGGATATGACACCCCTACCAATACCAGCCAGTTCCAAAGGGAAAGCAAAAAAACCTCCCTCTTAATACTGTTTTCATCACTTCGTAAGCTCCTAAAGGTTTGACATTTTTTATGTAAAACATGATCTGTCTCTATTTAACCCCCATTAATGAATTAAAATTATCATGTTGTTGCTACTATAATGATAAAAAAATTAGTCACACTCTACTGAAGCTGATTTAAATGACTGTCACTTAGATAATTTTGCAAGAAACAATTTCCTGTTGTACTTCACTGAAAGAGTTCAATAATTTTCTATTGCTGAATGAACGTTTACTCATAATTCCAGACCAAAGAGCATGTCCAAAGTGGGCTCAATCATATTGTTAGGAAGGAAAAATTAGATGCAAAATTAGCATGTGCACACAGTTTGGCTCAGAACCTGCTATAACAAAATACTCTACAATGTAAGCCAATGAATTAGCTTGGCTTACGTTCCTTGCAAGGTACAGCCGACAATATGAGATGCTTGCTAAACAGTAACATACATCCTTTGGAAAGAAGAACCCTGCTCCGGTATCAAAAGTTTGAAATAGGTTGAACTTCAAGCAAAAAATTCTTTGCACTAATTCCTCAATGTTTAAATAAGGATCCTTAAAATAAAGTCCATGAGTTTCTATGACTGGACCCAAAGACACTGCTTGCGTTGAAAGAGATGGCTGAGACAGTCGGACAGTAATTTACTTAGATTCACCTCATGTTACCAGTACATGCAACACCAGGAACCCTTCTGACTTATCAAATCAAAAGAAATGTCATAATAAACAAATTTGAGACTTTCTGCAGGTAATAGAAAAATAGAAGAGCTAGAGAATTCTCAGGGTACATGAATTTTACAGCTGCACTGCCGGAACTGCAAAACTACCCAAGACCAAAACCAGCATAAGACCCTTTAATTTTGCAAACATCTTTCAAAACAAATAGTTTACAGACTTAATTAAACTATCAGCAAAAAACCCACCTGGTTCATTATGTCTTAGGTGAAACTTTCAGCCTATTTAATATGCTGCCTGACTTTTATCTCATATAGAGTACTAGACATGGAAACGAGCTCTTTGGAGGGGATCTTCAGAGCTCTGAGGCATGCAATCCAGCAGGTTGGTAGTTAAGCTGGGAAATCAACAATGCTAGGAAAAAAATATTAGTGCTGACCTAAAAAAATAAACTCAATAAATGAAAATCAGGAAAATAGAGAAAAGAGATGTAAAAGGCTCCCAGCTGGGGACCCACAGGGCAGCCTCTGCGAGGAGAGGCCAGGGTCGCCCCGTTCGGGACAGGGTTGGTTCCAGTGGGTGTTCCAGCTGGTTCCAAGGGACCCACCACAGGGCACAGCTGAGGGGAGCCAGGAGCACCTCTGCAGGCATTTTCCCCAAGCGTTTAGATATCTGCCTCCTTTGTTTCTCAAAACCCAAATGGGTAATTATGTATTTATGCTAATTGGCAATAAGTTAAATTCCCCAATTCGAGCCTGTTTTGCCCATGGCAACAGATATAGCTTTATTTAGATTAAAGATCAGTTGAATTATGTGGGATTTGGTTGGAATTTTATTTTTCACTCTAATGAGAATTTGTCCTTAAACTGGAGCTGCCTGGAATTGTCAAGATTGCTGTTAATATCTTGCATTTGTATAGAGCTTTTCACACTGAAATATCCCAAAATATTTTATAAATTACAGCTACTGGTCAAGCACCTTCCTGTCAAAGGGTAAAGATAATTTTGGCAGTGGAAATGACAGGGAAATTTAATTAAACATTTTTCAACTGCCTTTGGAAAAAATCCAGAACAGCTGACTGCCTTCCAGGAACAAGAATTCATCACTAGAAATTTACCCTTGATGCCTTCTCAAAAGGAACATTTTGTGGAGCCGGTGCATCTAGAAATGGTGGCAAGAGCTTTCTTCAGTCACAAAATATCAGTCAGATGTATTTTTTTTTTAACTTCAGTCCAACAGGAGAAAAAGAACAAAATTTCCACAGATTTGCCACTGCTAGGGGAAACATAGTTCAGGCTAACATATTTTGAGATTAGGTCTATCTGAAACATCTATGATAAAAATATCAATATTTCCATCTTTGGGCTATATTCGGAAGTGTCCAATACACTTCTTAATAATATACTGTCGTGCAAGGTAGAGTTTGTCATAGTACTTGGTGAAAAGAAATACATATCTAAACCTTGTTTTCTTTCATGGCAACTGCATACTACAGAAAGTGGTAGCTGTTTTGAACACAGCGCTGTTTCCTTCAACATTTTGGGGATGCTCATTATTCTCACATATTTGCTAGAAGAGAAAAGTATATTTTTTTAACAAATTTTTAGTATGTCAGAATGAAGTTTTAACAGCTTGTGACTAGGGAGTTAAAAAACATTGTGATGGAGAAATTCAATTTTCAGTTTGGTTTCAAAAAAATCTAGTTTATGCACAGCATATGTCACATAAAACAATACATTCTGTTTCTTCTTCAAGTTCTGGACAACTGAGGACCTACAGAGGATTTTAAGCAGAACATCTTGTTTTTCCTTTTGGCGCTATTTGTCTATTTTAAAATAGTAAAAATGGCAAAGCCATCACATGAATAATTAATACTTAAGTCATCCTGAGCAAGATTTTCAGCAGCAGGTTTTTTTGTTATCTTCATGCTTTGAATGCAAATCTAAATGCCCTTATGTGGAACATGTCTATGTACACCGGTTATACATTCAGTGGTTTCATAGAAACAGAAGCTTTTCAGAGTATTCCCCAACTTTGGTACTTTAAGCTGCACAACCTAATGATTAAAACCACAAACAATATTATGCAATTCCATACCTAAGATTATTATTTTCTGGTCTTTTCACTCTGTGTTCATTATATATGAAATATTTGCTATTTTTGCTTCAGCATTTCTCTTGCCCTGCTAAAGTTTCGTGTCCCCTACAGATCTGTTAAAATGTGACTGACAAAGGACTCTCAGGCTGACGACGAATCTGTGACTTGAAGAGGAGGTTGCTGGGGAAAGAGGAAAAAAAATGTGCCAATTGCCTGCTTTAAATGCTTAAATGCAGTGAAATGTCCAGATCAGAATCAGGTTTATGCCTTGACTGGCTTTGAAATATAACTGTTTCTCCTCTAGCATAGTCTTCAGGACATTTCTAAAAAGTTTATTACTGGGCATATTACTATAAGCTGTGAAGTTGCAGGAAAGGAATGCTTCCCACTCCTGTTTTCTTTCCCCAAAGCTGATGATTGATGACTACAGGTTACTGATTTAAGCTATGTCATTTTCCTCACATACTATGTAGGAATCTGTGCATTTATCTTTGGGTCCTTCGGTAATGTTTGAGTATATCACATAAAAATTAGAGACGCCATTTAGAAAGAGGTAACTGATTTTCAATGTTCATTTAGTTAATAACTAGTGTTTTGATGCTGATTTTCAAATCAATTACTAGTTTGCATATAGTGGTCTAGTCATTTGGACAAGTTAATGCACTCTGTGCACTGTGCAAATTGTTTGTTTCAATTATCTGTTGATAGCCAATTAAAGGAGGAAGGGAGGATCTTTGTCAAATACAACACACAGTATTTTCTTTAATGATGGAACAGAAAGGCAGAATAATGAATAACTTTAAATGAAGGACTAGTGAACAACATTCTTCCAGTCCCATTAGCATCAATGTTAAATCCCTTGGGTTTAGTATTGCAGATATTTTCACCAGCGCTTCAGAGTATTCTGCTTGACAGTCACAACCGTGACCACACAAACACAGCAAACCACAGGTATTTTACTCATATACATCTTTCTAACCAATTGGATGGCTTTATCTGCTCACTGTACTGAAGCTGGATTGCTCAGTAGGAGCTGAAGGTACTTCAGCTACCTTTTTTTTTTTTTTTTGTTACACAATGCTAGCATTTGTACAATCTCATTACATACACAAACATATTCAGACTGAGCATGAAGCCCTTTACATAGGTATCTCTTGCAGGCAGAGGAATGGCCAATACTTACATGCAGTATTCATTTACCCCAGGTTTCTTAGTCATTCACGGTCTCTTGTTTCTCTGTCTTGAATTGGTCAGTGTTCTTGATCCAGAATGAGTCCACTGGACACAAATAAATCAAACTAATTCTTTTCAAGTAAGGTATTTGATATGGACCAGTCTCCTGCAGTTCAGAGATGCCACTGGATAGACAGTGAAAAAGTCCATGAAAGTACAGAGAATGAACTCACCAGAAAAAGTGGCTGCTAAACACTACGTCACTGAAATTTTTTTCCAAAGATTTACAGGTAGCAGCATTTGTGGGCAGGGTTAATTGCAGCAGCTAAAGGCAGAGGGTAGTTAGGTTTATCTTCAAGATTTCATTCAAAAGAAGGGAAGACCAGAAAGTCTTAGGAATGCGTGACCCATTTTTAAATATTCTTAAAGAGTAATTTAGCTCTGAAAGAGCTCAGGAAAGAGCAGCTCCCATGTTCAAAGTCTACCAAAATCAAAGTCTTACAGTGGAGAGTGATTGTCAGCTTTAAAAGTAAGTGTTTCCACCTCCCTGTAATGATACAAAAGCTACAGAAGAGCAAAAAAGTCAGTAAATCCATACCTGCTTCTTCAATGTATTAAAAAAAATTATTTTAGATTTTTTGAAACCAAAAGTAAAATCTAGCAGTTGTTTTAGATTTTTGCTTTTCTGGAGGATAATATTTAGATTTTCTAATATTTTTATATACTTTAAGTTCTCTTCAGTGCCATGTACTACTAAATTAGAAAATCTCTCAAACCATCTCTAAAGAAATAGCAGTGTCGGGTGTTTCATTAAATAACCATTGGTGCAATTTATTATCATATAGCTAAATTAAAGAAGGCTCCAAGAACGGACAGGTGAAGTAGCTTGTATTTTCCACAAGTTAAAGGTCATATACAAACCATTACTGCAGAGCAGCCATTTACAGTCATGCTTTTCTAAGAGTAGTTTAGTTATGTACCATACTCTTACTCACATCAGCCTCAGTAAATACCTCCTAATTGTCTTAGCAGCTCAGGTTTCAAACTTTTATGATGTGGTAATTCTACTAGATATCCATCCTAGCATTATTTCCTCTGTTCTTTTAGCTACTGACATATTTTTTTTCTCTAGCCAGTCAATCCCATTTTCAGGAGCCAACCTTTTGTATGGCTGAGCTTTTGGAATTTTCAAGTGTAGTAGGTGAGGTGAGTTCCTAGTAAGAAACAGTAGCCTAAAAAAACTCACCTTGATCCTAACAATAATTAAACTGTTATTTGGCTGCTGTGTTAGACAAACTAGCCCTATTTCTCTCTTATCTTTCACTTTTCAGCCATTTCTTTCAACTTGCTAGTGACCTTCACTGCTGCTTTCCAAGATGTCTCCCATTTCATCAAACCTCTTTTTTAGCAGTTAATTTGACTTCTTGCTGTAAAAGTACCTGTCTGTAATTACCTTTTTATTCTTCGGCTTAAAGCAGCTTTGCCTGTACCCTAAATCAGTGCTGGTGACTTTTCCTGCAATAAGCCTGATGACATCACATATAATTGTCATTTATTCCACAACCTTCTCCTTTCCTTGCAATTACTTTCCAGGGTTCTCTCAGTATCTGCCATCTGCATTCTTCCCTGATTTAAAAAGAAAAATAAATTTGTCAGATACCCTCTCTGGGCTGCTCCCCAACATCCTAGGGTGAGCCTAGGGCAGTAAGCTAGCATGAATATACCTCCTATTGCCCTTACGCTTCCCATTTGGATGCAGTAGCTGCCCACCATGAGGCAAAGGCAATTTTAGGTTTATTAACCTTTAGCTGCAAGTTTAATTATCTCCCTGCAGTAACCTTAGTCCCCTCTGCTTTGTCCCTGCCATGTTCTCCCAGACCCATACAAAAGATGCAGCATGAGAATTTAAGGTGAAAAAAGAAAGGGTCAAGCCTCCCGCACCCAGTCTTAGATCTCCTCTCCTCCACGCCAGCTTCTTCTCAAAAGATGCTGTGCTGTTCCTAGATAAAAGTACCCTGCAGAAACGAAATTAAATGTTGTTTTTGTTTTGTTTTTTTTTAACGGGACTTCACTGACTTGCTTCCCATAGCAGTTCCCCCAGTACAGCCGAAGACAGTTGCAGTTTTCTACTGCAACTGTAGAGAGCAGTCGAGACCAGGCAGATCAGAGAAATTTCAGATTTCTTCTTTCAGGCTGTCTTCCCGCATTTCTCAGGCAAAAGTCTTGATCTGAGCACCTTACTCAAAACAGCAACAGATACCATTTTTCATTATGAAAGTACTTTACATGATTTGACACCTCTTAGTCCTTCAGCAACTTGTTTCCTGAATGACACGGGAGAATAAATAGTTTATTTCAAAACCAAATCAAGGGCAGATCAGAATTCAGTAATTCCCTGAATGCCATCTAAACCAGTCACTGACTAAAGAATAACCTCACAGCGCAAGGATATTTTATTCCTTCAGAGATATACTCCTGGGGAACATTTGCTACAGTATTTGTATGATGCTAATCTATGTGGAGAGACACAGGAATATACACATATTTGGTGCAAAGAACTGGCGATACAAGCTATTGCGCAGGAACACACAAATGCTCTGCTATTAGTGGATACACATACAGAACAACAGCACTCAGTTACTTGATCTAAGCGTCACCAGAAAGGAAAGGGCTACAGAGAAGAGGCATCTCATTTTTCTTTATCATACGTTTTGTATGTAGCTTTTTGCTTCATGTTTTATAATGATAAGACATAACTCATTCCAAATGCTTCATTTCAAGCTAGTGTCTCCAGGTATTAAATATCAAGTATTTCCTATGTCATGTAGGTAGGTTAGATTATCCAATTACCCATAAACATTGTTTTGGTCTCCATGGTTACTCAGGTGATTCTGACATTTTTCTTCCACACCATTGGTTGCCAAGGATACAAGTTCTTATAAAATACAGCAGCTACAAGTCAAGATTGCAGGGGTATAGTCCTTCTGCACGCAGCAGTTCTATATAATAAATCTTCCATGACACAGCATTGGAATCCTGAAGGCATTCTCAGTGGAGTTCTTTGATTTAACCAGGTTAGTTAGTTTGTTATAAAAGGAGAGGATGCTCACCAAAGCTATCAAACATAAATGTATATGGCATAACTACATTGCCTGAAATAAAACACTTGAGTACCTTCTGGCAAAGGTAGGAATATCCTGATCCTAACTATATTATTCTGAAATAGAATTCCAAACCAAACCAATGGAAACTGAATCAGAGCAGAATGCTTCATACGTTTAAGGCCAGTATCACCTTACCAACAGGGATAAGCCCCCTGCACTGTACAATAGCTACTTGTTAAAAAGAATCACAAATATTTGCAAATGTCTGCTGCGCTATGTAGACTGACAAAATTAGACAAAACTGCCTATAAACACAAAAAAGGACAGAACAGGAAGTGCGCTTAGCTGGGTTTACATTTTTCTGCCACAAAAATTGCAAAGACAACTGTATGTGGACACTCATATGTCTAAGTATCTGAACTGTGAGGAGAATAAGCAGCTGAAACAATTGAACTGTATTCAGAAGTGGAACCCTTAATGATCCATCAGATTGCATGTAAGAAATAGATGCTGTTTGTAATTTCGCAGTTTACATATTAAAAAACAAAACCTGTATTTTCATTGGAACGCAGTTCTCCAATATCTAAACTTTTCAGTTCTTTCAACTTGAAAAAATAAAATACCCATACTTCAGACATGTGACCCCATAAAAACAAACAACTTGCTAAAAATTAATCACTTCTTATTCTGTAAAAACTCAAAAACTGCTACAGTGTGCTATAGCAAATTATATCATCCTAGTAGCTGTAATATTCACTCCTAAAAAGACAAAGCAAAATATAATCAAAAACCCCCTTCTGAATATTGTTGCTGTCCAAAATGACAGATCACATTTCTCAGTCATAATGTGATTCCGAATAAAAAATACCTTTCCTCCCATGAAAGTTTTCTTTTTTTACAGATGTTCTAGAAACCCTGAGTATCAAGCATCTAAAATAAAATCTTGAATTGTTTTTGTTCGGTCTTGTGATTTTTTGTAATTGTTCTTGTCAATGGGCATCTCTTTATTTCCTTTTATATGGTCCTATATTTAAATCTGATCACACAGAGACTTTTTTTTTAATCCATACAGGAAGTTTTTAGCCATTTCTCCATATTATTAACAACATATTATTGACAGTAACTTTTTTAATGCACAAAATGTAAGCAGTAATTTAAAAAAAATAGAAATGGCTTTCATTTCTGAATCATACACTATCCTTCTAAAGATGGATGAAGTTAACAGACAGTCTCACCATCTGCTTAGGAACATAATATAGAACAATTACGAGACCCAGGGTTTGCCTTTTAAAATATTATATTGCAATTTTAAATGGTTGACCACTAAGACATTACAGAATCTGTGAGGGGAGTCCAATTAGCTGCAGAACAAGAAAGGTTATTTGGATGTTTTTAATATAATTAGGTTGGGTTTTTTCTTCTGTCAAATTGCCTACTTTCCTTTTTTAACAGATTTTACTGACTTACCTCAAAGTCTGCATTTTCAGTTTGTTAGCTGATTAAGAATGCTAGTAGCCAACTGAGTAAACAACTCCATGAAGAGATTTGCAAATTTATAATCATCATACTTTATTTAAGACCAAATTCAATTCTATCAACTGTAGCTGGGGAATAACTTCTTAAGCTACCAGTGTTATAAACCTAATGCATTAAAATTACGTCTGGAATTCATTAGGAAGTTGCAAGCTTTATGTGAAAGCTAGTATCCAGAACACCCTGAACCAAGCAGAAAACATTCTAGAAACACTGTCAAAAGTGTTGATATAAAGTATAGAGCTAAATCTTTTTGTTTGTCCTGAACATAAAAGTAAAATTTGGATGTTTAGCTCCAACATTAGGGAACTTTTTGAGTACAGGATTTTAATGTGACCCATTATTCAAGAGCTGGCTGAAACCACCTTTCTGGAAGAGTTGCACTCTAGTCCATGAAATATGCTTCTGTGGATCAGAAAATAGCTGCATAAACAATACTGTAAAACTAGTAAGAGAGAAAATATACTGCAGAATTTCAGCAACAGTGAAGAAAATTGTATAAAGCAAGAATATACTGCACAGTGCATGGTGTGAGTGTTTAGGAAATCAGATTTTTCTGATGTGTCTTCTGAGCCACTTTAAAAATTTAACCTCCCTATGCTTTCTATCAGCAACCAAGTTGTGGGAGTTTGAAGCTTCAGAGCTTTGTATCTTCTTGCCAACAGATGGTGTGGAAACCAAGAGCTAACACAGGTTCAGAAGGAACTTGGGTACTCATGTACTAGAAATACAGACACAGAAATACCATAATCAGCTCACAAACACTAAGCCAAATAACTGCTAGATAGATGCTGGGCAGACTTTAAAGCCATCATGGCTATTTTTCCTTAGCCATCTACTTTTGGCAATGATATGGGACAGGGTACTGCACTAGATGAACCTCTGGTTTGACTGCACTTATGTAAGAAATATTTGACATGCAATTTTAACAAGCAGCTCTCCAGCATAAGAGAGAGTAAGAATGAGTGCTACATGAAAGATTCTGCTCAAGATAAAATTACACTGTGAGGTATAAAACCACTTGAAGCTCAGCCTGGCTAATTGCGAACAGCCTGGATTTTCTGTTCCGGGCCCTGTAACTATAAACAGTACAGTGATATGGTTATAAAAATGGGCCATCATGACACCATTTCTTTTTTCAAAACCCTCAATCTGCTTTAATATCCCTAATCCAGTTGGCTATTTCTTTTTGGAAGGGTGACCTTGCAGGGCCATTTCTGGTTGGGTACCTTTGCCAGCATGGACCAGAGGTCACGGGGCCAGCCAAGAAAGCAGAAAGGCAGCAGGGCCAGTCATTTTACTGTAATTAAATGTGTGTAAACTATGTCAGTGTGTTTCTGTTTCCACAGCTGACTTGTTTTTAAGGACTGATTAATACTATGGGAATCAACTACTGCAAGAAACAGCAACAAACTTTTAAAGCATGAGGGAAAGCCTGCTGCAGGGATCAGAAGGGGAAGAGCCCCCATTCCAGCTCCTGTTGGCACCGCACACCCCTCCCACTGCCTCAGGGCCTGAAAGCCCACTCTGGGGGGGTGCTAACCTGGCCTTGCTAAGCAATGCATTGTGCCCTCTGGGGCACAGTCAGTTGGGGCAGGGGACTCACCGTGCTCACCCAAAAGGATGCCCATACCCTACAGCCACAGGGCTGCATGCCTCTCTGCTGCAGTAGGTCATGGCATGGAAGTACAAATCTGAGATCACCAAGAACATACGGATTAAGGAGAGTGTTAGTGTGAAGTAACCCTTCCTCTTAGATCAGAAGCCCTACTTACCTCCTGGCCTCAACAAGCTGCCCAAGTGTAAAGAAAAGCCACATCTAAATGCAGCTTTTCATTACTTTTTGGCTTCTTGAAGGGCAACCACAATATAACAATTGCAATAATATCACCATAATATTTTAAAGGAACTATTCTCAACATGCCCAAAAAGCTTTTCAGCACTAACACCCAGCTTAGAAACATCAGTGCGAAGCCACGTGAAAGCTAAGCCAGAAAACTCAGGACTTGATTTATTCAGTTATGTTCCCAAATAACTAAAAGCTTATAAAATCCTAAGATACATATTGCTTTTTACAAAACAGCTTGCAACCATACCAGCAGAAGAGAGTACTTGGGCTAAGTTTTTTAATTTTGAAAAGGTTTTTGTTTCCTTAGACTCTCAAGGAAATGATGATGACAGAGAAAAAGAGGGGTTTAACCTCATTCATGGTTTCCTACATTACCATACTGAGTCTTTTGTATGTGCCTTTTATAGTCCTTTGGCCGATGTGTGTTTTTACAAGGAATGAAACTGATGTTAAATTAAATGACTCCAAGTTTAAGTGACTGGGGACATTTCAGTGCTAAGTGAATTGGACTGAACCCAGCGGAAAGAACCCTTGTACCAATATTCAAGTCTAATCCTAACCCTTGTGTAGATAGGGGAACTGAGACTGTGCTTTTTAAATGATATCAGTGGTATGAAATTCTGGAGTCTAATATCAAATCATTAGTGCCATGTGATGCAAAAAAAAGACAGCCTAGTTAAGACTTACAGTGTCAGTTCATATTTACTGGCATTTTTAAGGAGTCATTTCTGTACCAGTTGACTTAGACCACAAGACAGGTTCTTTCTCTGTATCAGTAACTTTGCTGCTGCAAGTCTTCCCTGTCCTCCTGCACCTGGCTGAGTAACAATACCAGCACAAGAAAAGAGTGCTCACGCCTTTTGATTTGCTGCGTGCTCTCTTTTTCCTCACCAAGAGGAAAGAAATGTCATGAGGTTTGCTTTCACTATTTCCGTTTCCTTCCCCTCCCTGGTAGTTGCAGCCAAAGGATTCACAGGGAAGGTGAAGACAGGGATGGCAATTTAACATTCCCAAGGATGCTGAAATAGTTTAATCTGTCATGGTTTAAGCCCACGAGGCCACTCGCTCACTCTTCACCCCTAGCCCTGGTGGGATGGGGATGAGAAAATATAAAGACATGCTCATGGGTGGAGACAAGGACAGAGAGGGATCACTCACCACTTATGGTCATGGGCAAAAGACAGGCTCAACTTGGGGAAAAACCAAAATCAATTTAATTTACTACCAATCAAATCAAAACAAGGATGCTGAGAAGTAAAACCAAACCTTAGAACACCTTCGCCCCACCCCTTCCTCCTTCCCACCTCAACTCCGCTCCCAGTTCTCTCTCCCTCCGCCCCTCAGTGGCATGGGGAATGGGGGTTGGGGTCGTTTCCTCACACCTTGTCTCTGCTGCTCCTTCCTCCTCAGGGGGAGGAGGACTCCACACTTGTCCCCTGCTTCACTGTGGGGTCTCTCTGACGGGATACAGCCCTCCACAAACTTCCCCGGTGTGGGTCTTTTCCACAGATCTGACCTTCAGTCACAGATTGCTCCAGTGCAGGCCTTCCCATGGAGTCCCAGCCATCTTGGTGGGCATCCCCCTGCTCCGGCATGGGCTCCTCTCTCCCCGGGCTGCAGGTGGGAATCTGCTCCCCTCCGTGGGCTGGGAGGGGGACAGCCTGCCGCCTCACCGCGGGCCACGGGGGCATCAACCTCCTCCTTCAGTGACCTTGCCATCTACACAGGGGTTCCTCTCACAGCCCACATCTCTCCCCCTACTGCAGGTTCCCTCTTTTATGTTCTCCCACAGGCACCACCAGCGCTGCTGATTGGCTCAGCCTTGGAAGGGGCGGGACTAACTTGGACCCAGGGAAAGTTCTAGCAGCTTCTCTCAGGAGCCGCCTGTGTCCCTGCCTGGCTACTGAAACCTGCCGCACAAACCCAAACTGAAGGGAAGGTACGGTAAACTTGTGTTTTGTCAAAGGAACACCATTTTACGTGGTCTCCTGCATTATGGCTGCTTTTGTTTATGTGGGCACCTTCCGGACTCTTTTGAAAGATGTGAAAAAGGCTAATGGTTGATCTTTTAGGATAGGTTTTTAATTTGGGGAAGAAAGAAAAGAAAAAAAGAACATTTAGACCTCTGTGTGACTTAGCACAATGCCTAAACTTCAGATCCATCTTTAGCATTGACGAACTGATTCCTCCTTTGAAGGGCAATGTTTGTTAACCTTTGAAATAGTGAGTAGGGACATAATATTTTTACTAGGAACAAGCAAAGTCATAACACTTTGTAAGGGCCAATTCATTTTTCTAACTATAAAGACAGGCAAGAGGAAGACTATCTTCGGCATAATTAGTGGTTAGTCATTCTTCCAGAATGAGGAAATTATGCGTAGAGCTTTTAAAACTCTTCTTGAACTGCAGGAAAAGCAATATTTAAAAAAAATTAAGAGGGCATAAATGCTAAATTTTTTTTTACTGACTATTGAATGCTAAGCAAGCACTACATCTTTAATTAAATACACTTTAAACCACTTAATAAGTACCCAAATTGCTGACAATCAAGAGTCAGAGCCCTTATATCAATTTGCCTTTTACATTGATGTAAAAGGTAAAATAGCTGCTGAATATGGCAACTAAAACTTGTAAGAAAACATTATAAATATTTAAAGGGATAGAAACAGCAAAGTATAACCAAGCAAAACATTTCTTGGGCTATAACTTGATAATTCAATTTCTTTCTCTGATTCAGTGATACATATGGCATCTATACATCCCAAAGGACTTACACAAACATGGGAATGTAAGAAAATGCAGTAATTCTCTCCTATTGATAATCAATGACACCAGTGGACCTTGAGGAAATCCTGTACTATCGGAAGCATTATTTTATTAATAATTTGATTCAGATATCAAGAGAAGCAACTTGTTTTAACGATCCAGGCAATGTTTTAAACACCTCTACATGAAAATAGCTTGAAATTACTAAAAGAGAAGAGCTATACATAGAACAACGTAAGGAAATGTTAAACATCTGTGGAGGTAAATAATAAATAGATCGATTTAAAAGAAAAAAAAAAAGAGGCACAACCACAGTAACAGCAGAAAATCATGTTATCATGATTAAAAGTATACACCTAAAGAACATTTATGCTCTTAACTACAGGGAGTAATCTGAAACAATAACTAATAAAAAATTGTTTTACAAAGAGGAGGTACATGGAAGATTAAAGCTATAAATATCACACATCATATAAAGGTTTGGAAGTCAATTTGATACAAGGACAAAGAAGACATATCCAAAATTACTAGATCAAAATACAAACATGATTAGCTGTATCATGGCAACACCTGCAAAACCATAACTATTGTTATGGTTGGTGTACAAAATAAAAGGCTTTGCCCTATAGATCTTAACTGAGATGTTAAAACAATGCAAAGAGTGGAACTAGTCAACAAGGAGAGAATAAAGATAGGAATAATTACACTGAAACAGGTGGATATGTTTTGATGAGTAATTGGCATGATTTTCAGCTGTATCAGCTCAAGTGATTTGAAAATCTCCACAAAGGTCATGTTATCACTTCTTGGTATTTTAGTGTGTCTTTACCCAGAGGCAGGCAATCCAATACAAAATCGTACTGAAGACACTGTGCATGCAGGTGGTGCCTTGAAGCACCTAGTGCAGGTAAACCCCAAGCAGGAGTGACTCCACTTAACTTCACTAGGGTAAAGGTTTCCAGGTTTTGTGTTCACTAAGAGTACAAAAAAGATTCATAAATAGCAGCTTTTTATTTCTTGGACATGAGGCATGTTGTGGAATATCAGCTCAGAGAAAACAGAACCTCAGCAACAGAGAAGTCATCAGTGCAACGCTGCCGTTTCAGTAACAACTGAGAAAACAGGAGATGCAGTAGGCAGGAATGTTGCTAAATTGCAACTGAAATGAAAGTAATACTGTACCTGCAACAACCCATGGTAAAATTACTAGAGTATCATTATTTATGGATTCATGCATACCTGACAAGAAATGGACCTACTAACATAAAGAAATGTTGTAAAATACAGTTTTGATTAAGGACAAGAGTAAATGTATACATCTGCCTCAAGGAAAGATAACATACTTCAACAAAAGAAAGAAGGAAAGGATTATACCATGTCACTCTACTGTCACTGGTGGGACAGAGAAGCTAATAAAAACCTGCTCAGATATCATTTGTTGAGGCAGAAGCTTTACCTGGACTGGCAGTAGAAATAACATGTGAGTACAACTGACAATGCTGGACAAACATGGCCAGGGGAATTCACCTCATCGTGGCTTTCAAAAATTCTCACAATCATTAAGCAATCAGGAAAAAATCTGTCTCAGATGCCCTGAAGGTGAATACTACCCTCTTTTTCAGTGTTGGCAGGCACTTCCTCCAGCTGAGAGAGATGTTTTTTTACCTATTTAAGATAGGAGGTGCAGAAAGGGTATTTTCAGAAAAGCACAATACAATCTAACAAAGGTTAAGTACTGGTAACCAAAGTAGTGTAGCTGCCAGACCTCTTTCTTTTGGAATAGATGCCACACGGAAAACTTCGAAGCTGCTGATTTAGCAAACCAGGGGAGAGGAGGGAGGAGAGCAGGGTGCAGGGAGGGCTGCGCCAGCCCCCTGGGATGGAAGGAACCTCCTGGCATGCTGCAGTAATACTATGCCTCAGGCCAGGGCTTCCCTGTCACAGCACCAAGCTGCTCAGAAGGGCCATTTGGCAGTGATGGGGGGTGCATGTCAGAGGCAGACTCCAAAATGCCCCTGAATGTCTGGCAGTGATTTAGTTGTCCTGGGTGATGACAGCTTCACAAGGCTTTTGTCTGATCAAATGAATGCACTTACTGTGGGAAGGCAGCTGGAGGTAACCAGATCAACATTTACCTAGAAGGCTACATTTTGAAGTTTTAATGATTTTCAGATAGCATTACAGCACGCCGAGCCTATTATTTCATGAGGGTTAAGCCTATTAGTTCATCAATGATATGAGAGGCAAGAATTGGCTTAGCAAGAAAATATCATCTTAAGCCTCAGCCATCTGCAGTGAACCTGCTTTCTCGATCTGTTCCGACATTTCATAGCATTTCTGGAGTTTGCAGACTGTGAATAGACACCAGGCGCTGCTGCTGGGTTTCTCGAATGGGAGCTGTTTGCTCTGATGCCTTTGCGTAGGACTAGCTGTGTCTTGTTCATTCAACGGAGAAGGCAATGTGCATGCAAGAAAGTCAAGGACACTAGATCAGCTACTGCTGTGCAGAGAAAGCAAACAGACGGACAGTTAGTGCTCTCATCCTTTTCCCCCTGCTTTCTTTTAAGAAATGAGGAGATACCTCCTGACAGGAGACACAGAGGACTTGTCTCCCTAAGCCTGTGCTGTGCTAAGGAGCCTTTTGCATACCTGCACATTCAAAGAGCACTAGCACTGAGCGCACAGATGAATAATCTTTCCTGCAGAAGAAATAAAAAACCAAAAATTGTGCCACTCTACCTGGTGATTTTACAGTCAGTAAAATTAGGATCACACAACCATGCGAAGCATTGGAGGAGAATCCTCTTTCCCCACTGGGTCAGTAAATCAACTCTCAGTGCTGGCAGGAAGGCTGCAAGACATGAGGAATGGGGCTGCCTCACAAAGGAAAGATAGCCAGGCTTCCTCTCCCCACACACACTTCTTCCTCTTCAAACTCAAGTAGCCTAGGTCAATGTTGGAAAAAATGTAACAGCCTTCTCAATAATCCTTTTGTGTTGTTATTAGAATAATTCTTAGGAATTCATGTGATCCTTTTTACTTAAAATAAGCAGACCTCAGTCTCCATAAGATGGCCGAAACAGCCAACACATGGAAATCACAGAAAAACTGAGGAATCAAAATTGGCATAACAACATAGCGAAAAAAATATTTTAAAAAATGTCAACAGGCAATTCCTTTAGGCTCCTTCATACATATTCACAAGGAATCCACTATTACAGTTCAGAGATTTAATTCCTTGCTTTACAGAGCAAGCACATGAGCTATGGACTCCCCATATCAAGGAAGATTTAAGTTGCTTCAGGAAATGTCATCCAGACTATTGTTAAAAAAAAATTGGTAAGGTGGGAATCAGAAGAGGAGGTTGTATGCTCAAGAGATGACATTTTTTACATCTTCAGAGCTCTTTTTTCTTCATCATCCTGTAGCACCTGCAAAATACCATTTACTCCGAGTCAAGAGTTGGCAATTTGTTAAAGACTAAGCAGAACTTGGCAATACACTAGCATCACTAGCAGGTGGAACAGGGAATTTGGGACCTTGACAGGCTTGTGCAAATCAGCGTGAAACCTTTGCAATTAAAGTTTGAAATTCACAGCTTTCTGCATTTTATTTCACTTGAAAAATGGAATTGCTTGCTTAAAACATTGCTCAGATGGACAAACTTAAACCACTTCTCTATGGCACGTGGAATTCGGTGTCGAGTAGAAAAATGCCTCTTTCCAAATGGAAATAGGCCAATTATTTTGGAGTGCAATTGTAAAAATCAAAGAAACGAACAAACCATTTCTGCATGCTCTGACTGCAAACATGCCGGAGTCCCTCAGCAGAAAATGTGAATGAGGCAAGAACTAGGGAGAGAGCAAAATCAAAGGCACAGAAATGCTGAATATTTTATTGAAAAGCTAAGCTGAATAAACGATGAGTACTCTTACAGAGTCTTCAGAGAGAGACTAGTCCTTAGGATGCAGGGCTTTGCCAGCTGAGCAGTGTTGGATCCCTGGCCCAACGTTTTTCAGTAAATTGGAAAGGCAAGAATCAGAAGGAAGGTAGAAAGAGGATGCGTAGACTGGTGGGCTCGCCCCAGCCCAGCTCACACCGGACAGGTCCTAGCCTCCGTCTGCAGTCCCCACGCAGCCAGTCACCGTGGAAAATCCCTACCAGGAGCGACAGCGTCCCCAGAACATTGCACACAGACACGGAGCAGTCAAACGCCACGCGGGTGGTGAAGGTCCGGAGACCTTTGTGCAGCACGACGATACGAAGGTGGGGGGATCCCACCTTCGAGGCCCCTCGGCAGACCAACAAGGGAGACCACGGTTGCCTTTTGAGCACCGGTACGCAACGCCACGTAGCACGGAGGGCTCGGGTACTTTCTCACGACACCTTGCTGGTTCAACATCTGAAGACCTTTGCTTAAGCTCTTAAGACCTGGGAGCCTCTTGCTGCTTTATCTCCAGCAGCAGCACCGAGGTCGAATCTCTGGAAAGGTAAAGCCCCCTCTCGGGCGGGGTAATCCCGCGGAAGGTAACGCGGCTCCACAGCAGGGAGCGGGACGGACGGGAACGGGAGCGGGGACCGGCGCCGCCCGCTCCCCGCCGCGGCGTTAACCCCGGCCGCGGGGACGCCATTCCAGCTCGCAGCCCTGCCAGGAGGCGGCGCCATTTGCTGCCCCCTGCGCCCGGCCTCTCTCCCGCGCCCCCTCCTCAAAATGGAGGCGCGGCGCCTCCTCGCCCTGCCCGTAGGAAGCCCCCGCTCTCCCTCCGGGGCTGGAGTCGGACTAACCCCGCGTCCCCGCCCGATGGACTGCATCCCGCCCCTCTTCTCCCTTCTCCCTGCCGCTGCCCGCAGGTGTGGCTCCCTTCCGCTGCGGCGGGCTCGGCGGCCTCAGCGCCGGGGCGGTGCGTGTGTGTGTGTGTGAGGGGGGGGTCTCTGGGCAGTGATCCTGCGCGGAACGCGGCGGCCGCCCCCGGGAGGTGTACGGAGGGACGGCGCCTGCTCCTGAGTCAGCAGCTGCGAGGAGGCGGGCGGCACCTCGCCGCCCGGCCCGGCCCCGCCGAGCACCCCACACCTCCCCGGCCTCCCACAGCACCCGCGCCGGCTCCCAGCCCCGCCGGTGCCGAGCACCCGCCGGAGGAAGGGGGCCGTGGGGGCCCCGCCGGCTCCTGCCCTCCGCCGGCAGGTAGGCTCGTACGCCGCGGCCTGGGTGCGGCCGCAAGGTGCCGGCGCGGGTGGGGAAGGGGGTGGATAAACGGAGCCGGCGCTGCCTAGTTCCCCGCTTGGGCACCGGGGTCCCTGGGGTCCGCGGGCAAGCGCAGCCCGGGTGGGAAGGGCTCCGGGGAAAGGAGTGCTCTGGCACGGCTGCGAGTGCCGTGCTGGAATACTGACGGGACAGTGGTGGCGATGATCCGGTCTTCGGGGAGTTCTGCCTCCTTCCCCCCGTCTGCGTGTGGCAAAACGCGTGGCGTGTGTGTGTGTAACCTGTTAGGCCGGGAGCGTGGGGAGAAGCGAAGTAGGCTGCGCTGGGGGAACGTGTATATGTTTTATATATATTTATTTGTATACATCTATAAATATATATATATGTATTTATGTATGAAGGATCAGTTTTGATGGGATGTCTTCGAAGTGTGCGTGTGCATTTAGCGATATCTGACCCGAGCTCAGGAATCACAGCTTTATGTTGTCCTCCGTGTGTGTATATATGTATCTGTCTCAATATTTATATATCCAAAGAATGTAAGAATATTACGTTTGTCGAGCTGCTCTCCAGTCTTCTGTCAAAGTGTGTGTTTGTTAGAGCCTAAACCTGCATTTATGTGTGACTGGTGAGTATGGTGCTAATGTGTAATATGTGAAATGCTTTGTCAGATTGCATTCTGAGCAGTAGAACAGAGCTTAAACAGAAAGAAATGATATGTGTGATTTTTATATCATTGCAGTTTTGGGTGCTAGCTGTGTTGGGATTGCTATAGAAAATCAGAAGACAGTTCTATCACTCCCCTGCCCCCCCTTCAGGAGCATATTATAGATAACCTATGGATAGTCGAGAGAACAAAATGAAGCACAAACTGGTTTGCCCTCTGTTCCTCCCTATCTGTTTGTGCTCTAGGAGCACTCTCATGTTCCTTATACTGCCTGCATGACAAGATAGTGGAGGTGATATACGATATACTGGCTTTTAAACTCTTTGGGGTAGGTTCTGTATCTGCCTTTGCCTTTACAATACCTTGTAGTAGGAGACTGATCCTTAGCCACGCAACTCTAAAAGGTGTTTGGTTTTGTTTAATTACCCACTCCTCCCCATGTGCACAGACATGGTATCTGTTTCAGGTAGAACTCTTCAGGTCCTTTACAGCTCTATCTTCTGTGATGTTGAATAAAGTAGACTTGCTGTGGGCTTCTTCACATATTGGTTGTATGGACTTTGCTTTTATATCTTTCCGTTAAGAAAGCATGTGGTGATGCTTGATGTTTGCTAGTTTTGATAGTGGTACTGAATGTATATCCTTAGTAGGAAATTGGTGATGAAAGGTGGAGTTGTGATCAAGTGCTGTATATCCGCAGTCTCCAATTTCAGTGCTTTAGAGGAAGCACAGAACCACTGTAATGGATATTGTACCCATGGGGAGAAGTCCTTCCTACTGTCAGGCAGTTAGCTTTCAATTTCTGTCACAAAGTGTCTTTCTGTACAAATTTATAATCTAATTTAACTGCAGATATAGTTGCTTTTCCATTTAAGTAGCTAATCTCTAACTGAATGGTGCCAGGGTATGACTGTGGAGTATTTTTCAGAATGATGTGACTTTGTGCTGAGCAGATAGGAATTCAGTCAATCAGGTTGGAGGTAATACAAATGTGGTTAGCCTGATGCCAGTTTTCAGCTAGTTAACCTTGATTAGGGGGCAGTTTAATAGTTGTTTCCCATCCTAATGAGTTTTCCTTGATAAATCTGTCCTCTGTACAGTTTATAACTCTTCTGCATGTTACAAGGAGTTCCGCTGGTTAAATATAGATGTTTTCTATAAAGAAACAAAATGTGCTCAGTCATCTGAGGTGGGGCTCTTAGGGGAGTGTGTGTGCACATGTGGGCTTTATTTGTTTATAACAAGCAACTAATTTTCTGAACAGCAGAGTTAATGAAGATTTCTGTGAATCTGTCTTGAGGTCAAACAGGGATTTTTCCATTGTCTTTGCATGTGCCTCTACATTTTTTTCCATGTAGTCCTCTCTTTCCACAGACTGCACTGATGGTGTGACACATGGGCTACCATTTTCAATTATGGAAATTGGATGACATGTTTTTTCTGTGTGGGTAGTTTTGCCTTCTCTGGCTTGGCTGTTTTTACAGAGGTGATAGGAATTTAATTACCTGCTGGTAGTCTGTTCTCTGGTTGAAATTAGTTGATGGCTTAAAGGGTACTGTAAGTAAAAAAAAAAAAAAAAAAAAAAATCTATTTACACAGTGGTCAAGTAAGCTTTTTCTCTGCAGGAGACCAGACTAACAATGGACGTAAAACTTGGCATGGTCATGTGGGTGAAAAGACTTCCTGCCCCGCCTTTCTTAGCCAAGAAGATTTACTAATTACTCTGCTCTTGTATCAACACACAAGATTTCAAGTCTAGAAAGGGACATACAGCATCCAACTGCATTAAGAGTCTTTTGTTGAAGGTGGTAAAATACCAAGACGCAAATGGAGAGAGTGTTTATGTACTTCACTTGCAAGATTTTGGCCTTTCCTGCTATCTCCTGTTGTACCCATGCCACCTTATGCAAGCTTTTTTCCTGCAGTGTGTGTGATTGTATCTCAAGCAGTGGCTGGGGGTTCAATACTTTAATCTCAAAAATGGTCAATTAGCTTTGTTGACATTAGTACTTCCATTGCTTGAGCCAGTCTCTGCCAATCAATCTGTGAACAGCTCTTGAAGGCTGTCATAAATTAGATGCACTTATGTAACTTCTAAGTCTGGTTTTATAACACCATAGTCTTTTAATACAAATATATTACCAAAAATCCTAGCACATCCATTTGACTTCAAGTGTCAGACTGTTGTTTCTTATACTGTATGGTATATTGTTAATTAATGAAGGTAATACCAGTCACCTGAAGGCCCTAAACCAGAAAGTTTGCTTTTCATTTTAAGTGAAGTGGGTTCCAGAGAACTTTTGCAGTAAAACTTAAATTTGAATGTAGTAGTTTTGTGTTGTCTTCCTCCACAATGTTGGCATCGTGACTGCTATTACTGTTATAACATTGAAGTAAAATCTAGTAGTTGATTTAATTACAACACTTCAAATTGCACTGGACAATAAATAACATAAAAGTTTTTGCTGCCCTTTCTGTAGCTGGTATTGCTTTGGCTGAAGTTGTAAACTTTTGTCATTTCAAGACACCCTCATGTTTTATGTGGCAGCTAGCCTCTACTTTTTGGAGACACTATCTGCAGTTTTGTTCGAACTGTGAACATAGGTGTGTTCAGCCCTTCTGAGATCAGCATCCAGGGTTCCTACATAGTATATTTATGAACTTGGGTCTCCTGGATGTGTAAATACTAGCTTTGCTTAGGTAGAGATCAAGTTGCAATAAGGTTGTGGGGTGTTTTTTTTAAATATTAGGTATTAAATAGCACTATTAACAATTGCAAGCGTTCAAGTATCATAAATGAGATCTCCTTAATCCTGACACTGACTTAAATGGGGTCATGACTGTCCCATGAGGTTTTTCTTAAAAAAAAAAAAAAAAAAAAAAAAAGCCACTATTTAAAGTCTTGACAGTCTGTGAAAGACTGAATCTTGTGGGTTCAAATTGTAGTGCTTTCTCTGCAGCAATAAGAGAGAATTTTTTTTTTCTACTGAAGGTTGAGACTTTCTCAAGCATTACTGTAGTTCAGGAAACGGCACTTAAGGAAAAATTGTCAAAATACTAAGAACTGCAGTACAACAATGATGATTTGAATCTATTAATAGTGCCTTTTTATTTTTGAGGGCTTGTAGTCTAACTGGAGAAAAAAAATTTCTAGTTTCAACCCAGTGCTATAGCAAAGCTTTTGTTGCAGTTTTAATATGGTCATTTTTGACCTTGAACAAGTGCAAAATAAACAAATTCTTGTGTTCTGTGCACTTATGTGATCCAACTTAAACTATCTATGTGAGTATCTTTCTTCTGATTCTCCTTATAATTTACCCAAGTTTCTCCAGAAGTATCAGCCCTCATGTGCAAGTTGTACCTCTGCTTCAAAAGGATGTCTTGGTATCTAGTTGGAGCCTGCTGTGCAGTGTAGCTTGCTGTATTTATTGCTTTCTGTCATAATGACATTTGAATTAGGAAGTGGATTGAGACCATGCAGCTTTGTCACACAGGCCTTCGGTCAGCTGTCGGACAGTAACAACTTTAAGCTCTACAAGCCTGAAAAAGATTCGTACCACATTTTCTATGTGTGTATTTCTCCTTCCAGGCAGTCTGCTAAATCTCTTTTTTTTTTCCATTCAAAGCTCAAAACTGATGTTATGTACACCTGTTTGAAAGTTTTCTTTTGAGGTCTGTTTTCCTGTTATAAAAATGGTTAAATAGTGGAAGAAGATAGGTGGAGAAATTCTGAAATACTCTTCATGGGAGGCTTAGGACAGGTTAGATAAAAATCCACAGGAGGATGT
This sequence comes from Astur gentilis, assembly GCF_929443795.1. NCBI lineage: Eukaryota > Metazoa > Chordata > Aves > Accipitriformes > Accipitridae > Astur > Astur gentilis. Next base: position 23,529,863 of record NC_064899.1, on the reverse strand, counting down.
AAGGATGCTTTGTCTTGCCTGTGGGCCCTGAAAGGGACAAGATGCCATCTTGTTCCTTAAAGCTCTCCCTTTCCAGGCCTCACTTCATTTTCACTGCAGAGCACATATTTGATAATAGCAGAGAGAATTGATAAAGGAGGCCATGTTCTTGTGAAAATGGAAAATGTGGAAACCAGAGTATGTTGTTTTAGAGGAATTGTCTGGTAGCTTGCCTGTCATCTGAGTGGAGATATTTCTATGTCCCTGGCCTGTCAGTGGGGAGTGCAGGGCTCTCAAATGTATAATGATTTCACTCTGTGCTACTAACTCTTACTGAGGTCAGTTTTTGATTAGTGGGTGCCCCCTTCCTGCTGATCTGGCTGACCTCAGGGCTATACAAATGTCTGTATTGCAAATTAAGTAGGAACAATCCTGAGTTATTCTGACCTTTTTCCACTTCTTATTGTATGCCGTAACATGATGTAAATCCTGACAGTAATAATAGTGTGGTGATTTCTCAGCAAAGCAGGTATGCCATTCAGTAGTATTTTTTGAATGTTCTTTTTCTTCCCTGTAATTAAATCTTGACACCATATACCCTGCTAAGCGTCTCACCTATAGGATTTCCACTGTTTGCCCTCTCCACAGCAGTTGTAATAAAGGCCACTTAAATCTTTTAAGTTAAAATTACTCTTTACATGAAGCACTGTTGTTTTGTTTTTATTTGTCCAGTTGGTGTCACTTAGCAGAGTGACAGAGCTGTGGGTGCCAGTGGAACTAGTGGAGCACATAGTCCATCCAGTATAACATGGTAGGGTATTTTCAGCTCTTCAGTTTGTTGTTCTGTCACCATTAACTTGCTGTTTGTAGCCTGCACTTGACTGAGGAAATTGATTTAGAGTTGGGATGTATCTAATGTCAGCTTTCAACAAGACCTGTGGGATTCCCTCTGAATAAAGCAGAGAGACATTTGCAATTATAGCTATATCCTGTAGCTGGAATAACTTATCATCAGTAGTCATAGTTTTGTTTTCAAGTATAGGTGTGTATTGGTAGAAAACTGTGTGAGAGAGGAAGGTGACTTTGCACACGTTGTAAGCATTGATGACTGTGATATCTTCCAAGGGCTTGAAAATTATACCCTTTATTTAGATGCCTAATCTGTGGCTGTTTTGATGATGTGTGTCTATACAGTACCTGTTAATGTTAGAACTCCTAGTGCCTGCATGTTCTGAGTTTTTTCTCTGTGTTATTAGGGACAAATGCTACTGTCATGAAGTTCTATTTTTCTTTCTTCTGCAGTATTAATACAATGTTAATGCTCAGCTGTTAACTAACTGGCTCGGGTATTAATGCAGGCACAATAGCTGATGAAATAACGAATTTGAGTTCTTCATGAGGGGTGGATTTCCTGAAGGATTGTCTTGTATTAAGTTTAGTAGAAACATTGACACATATGTGTGTGTGTGTGTATATATGTATATAGACACATTAAGCATAGTGCCAAATTGGTAATATGTTCATTTACTCAGCCATCCTGCTTTTTATAAGAGATGCTGTTAGTTCAAAAATAGGGGTTTTGCTTTAGCTGTGGCTTGAGTTTCAGATGCTGTTTCAGTGTTTCTTTTGGCATGTTGCCTAGCTGTGCTAATGACCAGAAGGGCAAGGAGGTGAGAAGCCCCTGCTTGCCTTTCCCACCGATGCTAGTGTGGCTGGGCCCAGCATTCAGGGCCCTTGCTCTCCTGGAGGTTTCTGCTGTCTGGCATTGTTCTCTGGCTGCTTTCGTGACACCACTTGTTCCTGTCTCTTTTATTAGCGTGAAGAGGTTCTGCTACACCTTTTGTAGGGCACCAGTGTACTGCCTTATGCTGTATTTGCTGTTCTGCAGCTCTAGGATTTCAGTGTGTTCCTAGATACAGGTAATTCAGTCCATACGTGTTCTTACTGTTAAAGCCCTGGCCTAATTATGTGCAGGAGGTGACAATATAGTTCCGCTTGGCTGACCCTGTTCTGTCTCTAAGGCAGAAAATTACTTGAGTCTGCATTAAAGTCTAGGTCAACCAAAATGCAGAGTGAGATTTGGGGTGGAGGAAAGGGGGACAATACAGGCAATTCCTTTTCCTTGGAAAGCTCTTGTACTTAATGTGTTGTTTACCAAAAGATGTTGTGGTCCTGATCAGCAACTGCATATGTGTAAAAGATTGTAAAGTCAAAATGCTTGTATTGAGGGATCAGTTCAGAATTCCCTTCTTCTGTTGGCCAGAGTGCTGCCAGAAGCTGCCAGCTGGAACAGCAAAACATGGCTTTCAGAGTAAGGCAGTATATGTATAATACATACATATTTTTACCATACCTGCCTATACACTTCTCAAGGCTGCCATCCCTCATCTAGCTAAGAGTGCAAGTCACTCTTATTATTAAGAGCCAAGAAATTCCAGTCATTACCAGTAATGCTGTCTGCTCATATTGCTACAAAAATAACAGGCTTTGTGATATCAGTGAAGGTTGGAGATTCAGCTAGAAAATTAATCTTGTGGCCTTAGTTATTTTTAACTGCTGGAATCTCATGGCTAGCCGCTGCCTTAAATTTTAATGTATCTTGTGTTTATGTGGTGAAACGTGTACTTGTGGGGAACAGTACAGTATCATGGGGAAGAGGAGCATTGCATGCATAAACTGCAGCAGTGTTTACTGCCTTAACTGTGTAAGAAAGCATGCAGTTTCTGGTAGTTAGATTCTCATCTGTGGATCAGAAGCTATGCACTGAATTGTGACCGCATGTGCTTTGTGTCTGAGCTTGATCCTAATATCAGGAAATGCAAGCTAGTTTTCCAGTGAACGCAAGCTCTTTTATTATGTGGAAATTAAATATCAATAGATGTGTAGCCACAAAGAAGCCCGGGAGGACACAGTGCTGCTTTTGTGCATTCATTGTACCCTCACATGGTGTGTCCTGTAAGGATTCAATGAAGATTGTGCATGCGGTCTAATTTCTGGCATTTTGTAGCTTTGGTAACTTGCATTTTCTAAATATAAATAAAAAAAAAAAAACCCAAACCCACAACTGTTTGCCTGAAGTACTTGGGTTTCTGAATTCAGGACAAGTGATGCTGCAAACATCTGGATCATTTGCACAGTGTTTCAGTGTTTTTCTTAGTGTTGCTGCAAGTAATCATGTAGATTACTCAGTCAGCTCTTCTGTAGGGTATAGAAGCTGCTACTTGTCTCCTTTTAGTGGCAGTGAGATTGCAAAGTTGGCCTTGCAGAGGAAAAAGGCCTATAAAATAAACAATTGTTTTTCTACCTTCTGATTTGGGTTAATTCTGACCTCATGATGTTCTGATACCGAGCCTGATGCATTTTTCCTCAGGCTAAAGGACTGAAAGTCTCTCTTAGGCATCTGGTCCATTTGGCTGTTTCTGGGAATGAGTGAAGGTTACAGCAACTGCACAAGATCTCAGAAACCTTGAGTTTCAGTAATAAGCTCTTCTGAAAATCACAGTATTTGGTGGCTAACAACTTTTCCAAATCTAGACAGATGTCCATGGAAAGAGGAAGAAGGCTGTGTGTGAAATCATGGTCTTACCATAATAGTATCTTCCCTCTGCCTCAGCCTGCTGAGGTATTTGCGATATATGTATTAATAAGTTAGACATACTTATTAGGTTCTCCATCCTATCTATGTTCCTGTGTTCTCATTCTGAAAAGCAACAGAAACATTCAAAAAAACTTGGAAAGTGAAGTTTATAAAAATTATATGCTCTGTGTTGCCCTGTGGTTTAGTTTGAATGTTCTGAAATAAAACACTACTTAAAAATAAATCACTTTGAGTAATGTGTTAGAATAAATGTGCAGATGATCAGCATGGGCAGGTGCATGCTGCTAGTGGGTTCAGCTGGAAAGGCTTAAGAAATCATCTGTTTTCAACTGGAGATCACTGCCTGCATAGCTGAGATTCAGGATAGATTCACTAAGGGGAAGTCATGCTTGACCAACCTCTTAGTCATTTCATTATGGAAGTCTGGCTTGGTAAATGGGGGCAGAACAGTGGATATTGTCCACCTTGACTTCAGTAAGGCTTTTGACACTGTCTCACATAACATCCTTGTAGAGAAGCTGTTGAAATAATGGCTGGATAAGCAGATAGCGAGGTGGACTGAAAACTAGCTGAATGGCTGTGCCCAGAGTGTGATGGTCAGTGGCACAAACTCTGGTTGGAGGCCAGTAACTAGAGGTGCACCCCAGGGATCAGTACTGGGCCCTGTCCTGTTTAACATCTTCATTAATGATCTGGATGATGGGGCACAGTGTACCCTCAGCAAGTTTACTGATGACACAAAACTGGGAAAAGTGTTGGATAGGCCAGAGAGTCGTGCTTCCATCCAGAGGGGCCTTGACAGGCTGTAACAATGGGCTGACAGGGGCCTCAAGAAGTTCAGGAAGTGGAATTGCCCATGGGGAGGAACAACTTGATGGGCATTACCCAGCTGTAAAGCAGACTGGCAGAAAAGGACCTAGGGGTCCTGGTGGACACCAAGTTGACTGTGAGCCAGCACTGTGCCCTTGCTGCAAAGAAGGCTAATGGCATCCTGGGCTGCATTAGGAGGAACATTGCTAGCGGGTCAAGGGAGGTGATCCTTGCCCTCTGCTCAGCACTAGTGAGGCAACACCTTGGGTGCTGTGTCCAGTTCTGGGCTCCCCAGTACAGATATGGAGCTATGGGAGGGAGTCCATAGAAGATGATTAAGGGACTGGAGCATCTTTCCTATGAGGAAAGGCTGAGAGAGCTGGGGCTGTTCAGCCTGGAGAAGGCTTGGAGGGAAGTCTTCAGTGTTTACAAATACCTGGAGGGAGGGTGTAAAGAAGATTGGGCCAGGTAGTTCCCAGTGACAGACCAGCCAGCAACAGGCACAAACTCAAACACTGGACGTTCCCCTCTGAGCATCAGGAAACGCTTTCTTCCTGTGAGGGTGACCAAGTACTGGTACAGGTTGCCCAGGGAGGCTGTGGAGTCTCCATCATTGGAGATACTCAGATCAGTCTGGACATGGTCCTTGGTAGCCTGCTCCAGGTTGTCCTGCTTGAGCAGGGGGGGTAGACAAGGTGACCTCTAGATGTCCCTTCCAACCTCAACCATTCTGTGGATTGATTGTGTGAGTCTGCATAGTTAATTTCGGTGCAAAATGAAACAATTTCATTTGCATCACCTTTACTTTTATTTCAATAAGAAGATGATGCTCCATGTTTTGGGACCTTCAGGACTTACTTAAACACTCTTCCTCTCCTATGCTGTAGTGCTCATTTCTGTTCAGTTGCTGATGGTATTGTTGTTGCTGATGCTGCCCAGGGCTCAACCATTGCAGTGGCCGCATTCTAAGCAGGACATTTGGAATGACTTGGCTTAAAAAAATAAGAACTTTTGGGCTTTTTGTCTGATACAAAACCAGATAACTTTATAGGTGATGGAAGGACAGGAGAGTAATTGGGGAATGCAAGACAGTAAAAAATGGCCTTGTTGCTCAAGAGTTTGTATCTTAGAAGTAGTGCCTGGAAGCATCTAGGCAACCTGTTTTTCTAAGGTGAAGCCTTACTGAATTAGTCCTGCTCGCTACAGAGGAGCACAGCTACGTCTATTCTGTCAGGAATCGCTTCCTGAGAGAACATCTGACTGTAGAAATCAAAATAGTGTCATACTAGAAACAGCGTAGTATTGTTGTGTGGTGTGTTTTGGTGGTTTTTTGGTGACAGTTATTTCTTGTGATCAGAGAGAACTCTTCTAATTGTGCAGCATATGAATAAATTGGGAGACCAGCTTATTCTTCAGTGTTCTGGCCACTTTGCACCTGCCTTAGGAAGGGGACTTTTTTTGATGTTGGATAGAACAAAGGTCACAAAAGTCAGGTTATATTTTAAATGAAGTATCAGGCCTTTGGAAAGTTAATAATAGTCTCTCCTGGGTGTGCAGGGAGCTTGCCCAAAGCCTTTTGTTTTTGTACTTGGGACTTGTTTTTAAATCTAATTTATTATTTTCTTTTTTTATCTTGCTTTAGTGATGCTCTGTGGTCATTTTGCTTATGTCTTGAGCAGAGTTAGTGTTTGTACCACAGTCTTGAGGAGAAGTTGTCAGAGTCCAGTACACTCTGACCAGGTTCTTTTAGATATTCCAAGTGTGGAGGGTGTGATGTTTAGTATCAGATTTACTTACATGGAGATACTTGATGCGACACGGGATTTCTGATTTAGTGGAGCAATACAAAATACACTGAAATCAAGTGCAAATGTACATTACACTTGGCAAAGTATAGCAATGGCAGTAGACGGTTTAATCGCGATACCAGTGTGATTCCCATTACTGGTCTCTACAATAAGTTCACCGTTGCAACACTGAGCATCCTCCATCACTGGAAAGGAACACGCGGGCTGAAGTCAGCTCAAGCCCATTGCTGTCTTCAAAATTGTTTCGTTAGTTGTTCGGTTTTTATACTCTGTATTGGGCTGAACCGTGTGTTCGCTTCCCCCATGCTGGTCTGGCTAGCTCAGGGAGATGTTCACAGTAATGAACTAAATGGGAGAAACGTTTACATCATCAGTTGATCCACTCAACTGTGGATAGATGTTTAACAACACCTACCACCTAAAACAAAGGCCAACCTCTGGTCCCCTTTGTGTTGAGATAAATACAGGGCTGGCTTTGCAAAAGCTGTGGTCAGTCACACCCTACCTTATTTCATGAGCTCCGTGGGCACATTGCCCTTGCCCATCTCCTCTGAGCCTTCCTTCATTGTAGGGGTTTAATGGTCAGTCACAGAAGTATAAGTTGCAGACCACAGTCCAGTTGCTCCTGTGCTTTACAGACATGCTATCTAAAAAAGATCCTTTTTCTGAGAGTAGACATCCAGCTGCTGAGCCGCTAGGGTTTCTACTGTAGTCCAGTCAGCCTTAGCAAGAGGAGCGTGTCTGAGTAACTTCCTTCTTCCCTTAGCAAGGGAAGAAACCAAGATGGTCTTTCGTCATATAAAATTATGTGTGGTAAAGAACCTGCCAAGAACAGCCAGTTAGCAGTATTTCTATCATATGTAAATACAAACGGCTTATGTAAATATGAAAGTCATTACCTTTACCAAGTCACATAATGAATGTCAAAGGGAATTGCCTGGGATACTCTGCCTTGAGAAGTACTGTTCTCTGAAAAAAGCCCTGCCTGTGTTTTTATTTACAGAAATGATTTTTGGTCAAGCATCTACTTAGGATACTTTGGTGGCAGGGGAGGGAGGAGGGAGACTTGCGAGTTTGGCTAAACTAACTTTTTTTCCTTGCATGAATAATGTTGCTTTGAACTATTCCTTCCTTAGTAGGCCTATTTTTTGCTTAGGCTGCTATATTTGGAGAATTTAGTGTCTTGGTAAGGAATCTGTCCCTAGAAATTCTGGAGAAGCTCTGCTTGCATTAACTTGATAGCTGGGAGAGAATAGCTTGAGGGCTGCCTCAAGAGGTGACTTAACACTATATGGATTTTAGCATGGATGATACCGTCCGTCACTCCTCAGTTAGGGTACCTGCTAGTTTCTGTTTAAAGTCAGAGCAACACTAGGGTCTGGCTAACTGCAGACAGAATATTTGTGGGGTTTGAGGTACAGGAGCCCAAGCATGCAAACCTTTCTGGGACATTTCTGCATCTCCAGAGAATGAGATTTCCAGGTAGGTAATTTGTTCTGTGTCTTCAGCTTGCCTGATCTACTATGTCATCCATCAAGAAGTCAGGAAGTAATAATAAAGCCTACATTTAACCTGTCTTGGCTTTTACTGTGACATTCTAATTAATGCTCACATCTGACCAATTTTCTCCTGTGCTGTCTGTTGCAGTGCTTCATGGCCACAGCAGGGAACTAAACAATATTGGAGGAAACAGACGCTAAGGTATACAATTTCCACGCAGCTGGTTGGAAAAGCAGTTGTCACTGCCTTCCTGGTGCAGCATGGCATTTGGACTTGGTGTTCTCTACCTGTTACTATGGGCAATTACAGGTAGGAGTTTACTTCTTGTGTGTGTGAGTCACACAGAATGAGTGAAGCAAACGTTCCTGAAGTGTGTATGCAAATGTGAATGAAATATGAATAAAGAGCTGGGAAATCTTGTGATTCCTCAGTGCAAAAAGTTCTTGCAAGGTACAGCTTTGTAACTGGCTGTTGATGGCAACGGAGGAAGACAGTTGTGAATAGCTGTTCGGAGCTAATTCCAATAGGGCTGTTTCAGGGGAGATGCATGGGGCAAGAGTGGGCAGTGGGAGAGTTCAAAGAGTTTTCCTTCTCTTTCTGTTGCAGGATAGCAATTTAAGAATGATATATTGCTTGTGTTCTAAGCTACCTTTTCTCTTCTTACATCTCTCACCTCATCTGCTCTACAGACATGTATTTTCTCTCAAAGACCACAGGAAAGTCCTGTAAGTTTCTGCTTCAGCCACAGAGATAGGTAAATTACTTCCATAATCAGACAGATGAAGAATGATAGTAATTTTTAATACTGCCTCTATGGCACAGGGAGACTTAATCTGGTGCAGGCAGTTTTGACATGGCAACTACAGAACAATATATGCAAACATGGGGTTTATTTCTTTAAAGGATGCTGTTTGAATTCTGGCTGTGGAGACAGTGGCAGTATGTATATTAACAGGAATTGAGAAAATAATACTCAGTTATCTGGCTTTCATCTCCTGTAGTATAAACAGGATTGGCTGTTTCATGAGGGAGAGTCTTGCTAATGTGCTATGGCTTAAATTGACTACTGAATTTGGAAACTTGGATGAGGGGTGATAGGTATTAATTACAGCTGTGCTCATACCTGGTTTGAAGTAGTCCTCAAGATCACTGTGAGAATCTCATACTGCCGAGCTTTTTGAGGACAACATGGAGCTGGGGTTTCTGTTGCTGTAGTAAACAGTAAGTATGCCTCCTGTAAATAAATAAAATGTTCTCCTATGAGATACTGAGTACCTGCTGTAGAGTCCATGCCAGCATCTTTAGGAAAAAAAAACCCCACAGCAACTTCAATAGAAGGCAATAATGTGCAGTAAATACTGAATTTTGGCTGTAGAGAATGTCACAGTTTTATGCTTTTGATAATGCTGTTAATTGTTAGCAGGCTAGAATATCCTCCATGTGCATATAGAAAGTCTTGTTTTTATTCTGTGGTTGCAATTTTGCTATACTCTCTTGATTTATATGAGAACAAGACCATTACACTCAGACTGCTGGCTGTATTTCAAGCCTCTCCCTGTATCTCAGTTACCAGCACAGAGTGTTTAGGGGCTAATACATCCTAGTATAGCATTATTTTAGTATAAATTTTAGTATTTATTTATTTCTATTGTGATAATTTGCAGTGTTTTCCATGTACTTAATATTAACCTAAACTGGAAGGTACTTGCTGATTTCCATGATATGTGTGTTGATACATCAGTGGATGCTCACCTTTTGACTTAAAGGACTATTTATTTTTTTTTGTGCAAGCTTGAAGGTGAATTGACTCAGGCTCAGAAGTTGCTAGATGTTCATTCTGCAGTTTTTCTCTGCACATGAGCTTGTGCTTCTAAAGGGTAGTTTTCCTTTAAAAAAAAGTTTTCTTACATTTGTTTTAATTTAAGAGATTGAGAAGACTGACTTAATATGAGAAAGGCTTGACATTACATTGTTGAGAGAACAGAGAAATGGGTTAATTAGTGAGTATCTTCAGAATGATATTGAAGTGTATGCTCTGGCTTGTCAAAAGATATTGTGGGCTACTATCTCCTGTTTAGATGAAATTTATTTGGTTTTTTTTTTTTTTATTTTGTGTGTAGTGGCTTTTGGCTAATAGTGTTTGACTGTTTCATGAATGTGGTAAGTTGACTTTGGCTGGCTGCCAGGTGCCCAGTAAGTCACTCAATCACTTCCCCTTCTCAACAAGATGGGAGAGAAGAATATGATTAAAAGCTCATGGGTCGAGATCAGGACTGGGAGATCATGTACCAATTATAGTCAAGAGCAAACCAGACTTGACATAGGGAACTTAATATAATTTATTGCCAATTAATCAGAGTAGGGTAATGAGAAGTAAGAACAAATCTAAAAACACCTTCCCCCCACCTCTCCCTTCTTCCCAGGCTCAACTTCACTCCTGTCTCATCTAACTCATTCCCCTGAGTGGCTCGGGGGGATGGGGAATGAGGGTTGCCATCAGTTCATAGTACTTCGTCTCTGCTGCTCCTTCCTCCTCGCACTTTATCCTGCTCCAGCATGGGGTCGCTCCCACAGGAGACAGTCCTCCACAAACTTCTCCAATGTGGGCCCTTCCCATGGGCTGCAGTTCTGCAAGAACTGCTCCAGCATGAGCCCTTTCCACGCAGTGCAGTCCTTCAAGCACAGGCTGCTCCAGTGTGGATCCCCCGCAGGGTCACAGATCCTGCCAGAAAATGTGCTTCTGCGTGGGCTCCTATCTCCATGGGTCTGCAGTTCCTGCCAGGAGCCTGTTCAGCACAGGCTCTCCGCGGGGTCACAGCTTCCTTTAGGGCTCATCCACTTGTTCCAGTGTGGGGTCCTCCACGGGCTGCAGGGTGGATATCTGCTCTACCATGGACCTCTGTGGACTGCAGGAGGACAACCTGCCTCACTGTGGTCTTCCCCACGGGCTGCAGGGCAATCTCTGCTCTGATGCCTGGAGCACCTCCTACCCCTCCTTCTGCACTGACCTGGAGGTCTGCAGGGTTGTCTCTCTCACATATTCTCACTTCTCTCTCCTGGCTGCTGTTGCACAGTGGGTTTTTTCCCCTTCTTAAATATGTTATCACAGAGGTGCTACCACTGTTGCTGATGGGCTTGGCCTTGGTCAGCGGTGGGTTCCTCTTGGAACTGGCTCTGTCTGACATGGGGGCAGCTTCTGGTGTCTTCTCACAGAAGCCACCTGTGCAGTTCATCTCCCCCTACCCCCAGCTTCCAAAACCTTGTCACATAAACCAACTACAATGAAAAACAAAGCTAGAACAGTAGGCAGATCACCTAATGGGTGCAGGCACTGACAGCTTGAGCTGGATGTGGCTATAGGTAGTGTGTACCATGTACCATGCCTCTGCCACTCAGCATGTCATGCAATTTGGATGTTTGAGTTCCCAAACCTGTAGATGCAGCTCCTAATTTTTCCACATAGGCATTCCTTATAATGCCAGTCTCATTTCACTGGCTTATATCCATACACTGATGAAATCAGTTTATATTGAAATAGATTTAAATTATTCTGGTCATTAATAAAAATCAATAGGTTTTGCACTAAGACATCCAAAAAGGATTTTTTTTTCTTTTGCCTATGAGAGATAGGAGACATGCTTTCCACCACAGAAACAACAGTTACTTTGCAACCGGGAATCCAATACCTTGGAATCAATTCAGCCTAGCTCTCATCTTGAGCAGGCATATTATAATCTGGCATTTAAGGCAGAACTTGCAAGTACTGCTATTGAAATGCATTTCTGCAAATATAATAGTGTTCTCATGGCTGACTCTCAGTTTTCTCATACTGTGTGTTCATATTGTGGTGCTTTGTTCTGAGATTAGCCACTCCAACAAAAATGCAAAGATGAATTGGCAGGTAATTGCAGTCAGGGGTGTTGTGCAGCCTAGTCTCCTGTTTTTAACTCTGTGCAGCCCAGCCATAGATTACATGACATCCCAGAGTCTTTGCTAGACATCACCAGTATCCTTTTCTTTACTGTAGGGGAGGGTTTTTCTAAATACAAGACTAATTTTCAACACAGTTCGCTATTGCTGGTCTTGGACTTTGAAGAATAAGATGAACACCATTTTCTTCCCATGTATCTAATGCATGAAACACAGGCCAGGAGTGTCAAAGGACAATTTAAGATGTAGGTATGCCTTTGAAATGACAGTGGAACCATTAGCCTGGGGTCGCAGTGTATCCTTTGTTACTTATACTAGATGTTCTAGTAATGTGTTCTGGTTCACACAGGCCTTACCAGAGACAAGATGGTAAAGTGCCTGATTATGATCTCTGAGATTATAGTGAGTTATGCAGTATGCCAGGTTAGCTCACATTGTCCGTGTCTCTGTTGTATGTGGTCTGGTGTTTCCCTGCGGAGGGCTGTAATGCCTGCGCCCATGCATCTACCCTTCTAGTCTCCAACTGCAAATATCCACTGTCACTGATGGGACAGATGAGCTGTCTGAGTGATTCAGTGCACTTAGATGCCCATGTGTACATTAAAGGGAGAACGGGCTGTCAGTTGGATGCATCGTTTTGGCAGGCCGGATCTCTGCAGTTTGGGCACATTTGGATTGTAAGCATATTCACAGCCTGCTTAAAAAAAAGAAAAAAAGGAGGGAGGGTTTTTTAGGTGTGTGGGGTTTTTTTGCCTTCCCTCCCCCCCCCCCCCCCCCCCCCCCCCCTTTAAATAGCACTTAGTTGATTTATCAGTGACAAACAGGGATGATAATTAATGGAATGAAAACAATACTTGGAGAGGACCATCAGGCCCACTGAACTGATTGGGGAGCTTTAACAGATCCTGGACACAAGAAGTGAATGATAAACATCACAAAGGGTGCTGTAATGGCCACAAAAGCTTTGCAGCTTATTGTTTGTAGATGTAACTAGAATACTATTGGCTTTATTTAGCTTTGTGTTGAGGATTTGCTTTTATGTAATTGAGCATTTTTTTGTCTTTGTTCTCCTTCTCCTCCCCTTGCAGTGCTTAATCTGCAGTCAGCATCCTTACTGAGGCCCAGAAGAGCACTTTGGTATCCCAGATGTATCCCTATTTAAAGTCCTGTGAGATTTCAGAAAGGGAGGGGAAACATCAAATAACCTAAAATAGCCTGTAGAAAAAGAATGAAGATGCATGCATGGTGTGCAGAGATGTTATCTGTTGCTAGAGAAACTGATGCAGTGACATTTCAGATGTTGATGAAGTTCTCAGTAATATGGCTTTTCTGGTTTCCAGGATAGTACTTTCTATAGGCCCTTACTAAAGCTGCTGGAGTATAAGACTTTTTCACCATTTATGATATAAATTGTGCTTTTTAGGGGTTTATAACTACTGTAGAAATTGGCTCTGGCTTGAAAATTGGAGTTCAAATTCTCCTCTTAGGTGATTGCAATTTTAAAATAAAAGTTATTTTTATTTTGCTTCCAGAACCTTATCAAAATTGTTTCAACGTGTTATTATGGTGGTAGGAAAAACAAAACTGGTTTCTTACTGATACAGCATCTTTTCTCTCAAAATTTACCAAAAAGAGGTAAAAGTTACTTGGATAGATTTAAAAAAAAATAATCATTGACCCTAAAAATGGAATGGAAGTACTTTGTTGCTTAAAGAGAGTGGACAGAGCAGATGTGAAGAAAGCAGAGACAGTCCTGGAAACTGCTGTAGGACCTTCCATTCTCACGCAGCTCAGAGGCTTTCAGGCTGTGAGAACAGAGTGCCATGTGAGCTCTCAGTGCTGTGCTGCCAGCAATAATGCAGTGGGAGGTGATTCTGGTCAAATGTGACTTTTTCTTGGTGCAGGGTCTGAATCTGAGCTCTTCTCTATTGCACATTCCCTCTTGCCCCTTCTTTCTGCTTGTACTCCTTGCTGCTAGGGAAAACAAATAGACCAGTCCACCATCCAAGTGGACAGTTCTGTCCTTGCAGGATTTCAGGCCAGCGTAATTAGCCATGATGAACGCAGTGTTGGTACCCTGTCACAATTTGCTACTCCCTGACTGAAGAATATTTGCCTCCAAGTCATTCAAGTGCTCATGGTTGTGTGACGCTGCCAGAGAGGGGAAGAGCATCTGTTAGGTGTTGCAGTTAGTCTCTCTGTCTGGTTGAGGAAAGTTCTCCAGCCAGCTGTGATGGAAGAACAGCTGTGTTCCTGCTGGGCTCTTGACACCAGTGGACTTGTGCACCAAGATGTGACAGAGTGGTAGTGTGCAGCTCAAAGAAGGGTATGGATGTTTCCTCACTAAAGGAAGGAATCTCTTTAAAATGAAGTGATGTTCCACAGTGTGAGTGTTTATTAGGGGTTTGGTGGGGGGCATGTGGTTTTTGTTTGTTTTTTTTTTTTGGGTAACCAACTTGCCTGACTATGTCTCTAGATATGTCAGTGTTGTCCTACTGTAGAAGTAACAAGGTACAGCTAAAAGGAAGGGGAACCTTGGCTTGCAGAACTTTTAGGCTATTGATGGCCCAGGCGCCAGAGGTTTTTCAGGGCTCGTAACAAAGGGAGGCAGTCTTTCTGTTGGTAACATGAATGAGTAGTTCTGAAACAGTAAACAGAATTGCATGATGCTATTTTTTTGCCATTACTGGTCAGAGTAGAACAGTGCTTTAATTTCTGAGTTCAATTAACTAATGGAAAACAGCTGTGCTATGATCTCAGGCAGCAGGTAATGGTTTAGCAGACACAAATGTTACTATGTGACCTTTCATGTGGCACACTTTCAATAAATTTTCTGTAAATAAGAGATCTCCCTAACTCTTACTTGAGCCCATTGCAGGCTGGAGATTGGACAGGGTGAACGGGAATATGAAATTAGAGATTAGATAAAGTTCATCTGAAAACAATTAATGGACATATGGGAAATAGCCTGCTTAATTCATCCATTCTTGCTCACCTACTGCTAGAATTTAACTTGGCTGTAACTAGCTGAAGCAATAGGTGAAATTTTGGTTACTTTGATATTTGGATTATACTGTTAGATTTAATTTAGAGTTGGTGGGGAAATAATTTTCCCATTGTACAGAAATTCTGAAGCTTAATGTTTTTTCTTTTTCCTTATTGGGATGAAACCAAGGCCTTCTGACATTTGAAAAAGGGGGTAGCTAAGGTCTGTGGCTAGAATGCTTGCTTGAGAGATTTAAGTTCGAAGTCATGCATTGTTTTAGGAATATTCTGGACTTTTTTCTCTATGGCTAATGGAACACCATTAATTTCGTGGGAGGCTGACTCTGCAGTGTGATAGCTGATGTATCAAACTGAAAGTGGCAGAGTGAGAGATTTGAAGCTTGCTTTGACATCAGGCTGAGTGAGGACTGGCTTCAGATTAGAGTTTTGGATTATTCCATTGTGTAAGTCTGTCTCTAAGACAAGAATTGTTGGTTGTTTTTTCTTAACAAATAATGAAACTTTCAAATTTCTTTTGACAGGTTGGTCACTTTATCCTTCAGGGGTGAGGTAAAGAAGGGAAGGGATGAAAACAGCCTGCAAAGGAGTTTTTTGACCCACCTTAATAGAGCTGTTCCTAAAGTATTAATTGTAATGAGTTGTTACTGACCTAATGTAGCACATACACACAGAGTCATTTTTCTGTTTTACCCTATTAAAGACCTGTTTCTCATCTCCCTGCTGATTTACAGGGTTAACTAAATTGATACCTGTTGAAAAAGGACAGAATGGTTAAATGGGCTGCCTGACTCTTATAATTCATTTTAACCCAGACCTCTGCCGGCTTCCCTGTCCGAAGTTGTGCAGACAACCTAAATGAAAGGCTTGTGATGACAATTCAGTCTCTGTCAGAGTCTTATGTTTTTGGAGGTGAAATGGAATGTAGAGGAAGTATTTATATGCAGTGTGGAAAAAAATAAAAAGCACAAATCCTGAGCACCTCCTGGGTACAGATAAAGATACTTCATGTCTGGGCTATGTTAGAACAGGATAGGTTGTTTTAAATTCATGTTCCCCTGGATAGATTTTTCACTGAAAGTGTAAAGTGGAAGAGTAAACAGCATCCCAGATCTGTGAAGTAGTAGCTGGAGTCAGAAAAATGGCACTTGAAGCTTTTTATCAAGCTTGAATGGCACTTGAAGCTGTTTATCCTTTTTTGTCAGCTTCCTATTCAGCTATACCTATTTGCAAATCATTGGTCTTTTTTTTGTTTGTTTCATGTTTTTCCTCCCCCCAGATAGCCAGCTCTGCAAAACCATCATAAAGTCTTGTCCTCTCTATCCCTCAGTGTGAACTTAACTTACTTTGCAAGCTGTATGTTCATTCCAGGTAGTATGATGCCCCACAGGTATTTCAGTAGCTGTATTCAGATTATGTATTGGGAAGTTCAGCCCAGAAGGTGTGGTGGGAACTGTAGCGTGGTGGTTGGGTACACTGCATGTGTAGGAGAATCTGCATCTCCAAGGCTCTAGGTCATGGTCAGGCGTAACCCGTATTGCCAGCCTATTCCTACTCTTTGATTTCGTTTTTCCTGCCCATCAGCTCAATGGATTTCAGCTGGAATCCATTAGTCAAGCTTCTTTTTGTCTTTTTCTCCTGCTATATACTATTGTGAATAAAGAGGTTTCTGCTGCCAGAACTCAGCTGTTAATGATGTGTGAAGCAGGCAGAGTCAACTTTGTCTTCTGTTACTGTGTTAGCTCCACAGTGGTGACATCTTGTTTGCATTGGTTGAATTAGCAAGTCTAGTTGAAAACAATGTTAAGAAGAATATCCTGGTTTTACTCAACTATTTCTTGAAGCATGATCAGATTTTTCAAGTTGTGTTTTGGAGAGAGGAATTCAGTTATAATTCTGAATTATAAAGAAGAGGAGCAGTTATAACCAGGGAAAAAATCATGTAGAAAAGATGTTAAAAATTGATTGAGATATACCGTATGTTGATTCATGCTTGATTTGAACATTTCACACTCAGTCTGCGATGTGCTATGAAAACAATTCTGATGTCATACTGAAAGATTACAACTTCACTGCAAAGGGAGGAAAGATGCTCCCTACTGGAGCAAGCTTTTGGGATTTCACATTAAGTAGTGGGTAAAGAAGTAAAAGTTTGAGAATTTGATCCAGCTTTTATATTAACCCCAGCAATTATGTTGGTGTGATGCACTCTTCATGAAGTTCAAGGGATATGGCAAATGTTTCTCTTATGTAGATTTTTGCTGCCTTCTCCCTCAAATGAAACAGTGACATGTTACAGTGTCTTATTTGAGTTTAGTTTTAAAATGGTTTTTTGCTTATTATAATATGGGGGTAATGGAGGTACCCCATGATTTTTGTGTTCCCTGCTCTGTTCATGCTTTTAATTATTGGCAGCTCACTATCATCTCTATGTGTTTGTAGCAAGGGAGTAAGAAGTACTTAGCAAAACATATCAAGATGCTACACTGAAAAATCCTCCAAAGTACAAATACTACTGCAAAGGGACATGCTGAAAAAAAGTGGTGGTGATGTCAGTGAAAGGAAATGACCTTATTTAAGCAGGGTGCTACCCGTCTTTATCTGGTCTCCTGTGATAAGCCATTTTTGGTCACAGTAAACTATATTACGGCTTGGTTGTACTGTTGTGCCTTATGTTGGTGGTATTTTTTCAGGTTCCAGTTGTGAGCAGTGCAGAGAAGGAGCCACGTACTCAGGTGCAGTAATATCTCCCAACTTGGAAACCACTAAAATTATGCGAGTTCCTCATGCTATGTCAGTGTCTGACTGCATCGCAGCATGTTGTGACCTATCTGGTTGTGACTTGTCCTGGATGTTTGAACGACGCTGTTACATCGTGAACTGCCAACACAAGGAGAATTGTGAACCTAAAAAAATTGAAACTGTAAAGTCCTATCTGACTTTTGTGCTGAGGCCTTCTCAGAGGCCAGCCTCGCTGCTAGGATTTGGACAAGTGATCCCAAGCATGGTCCACTCTGTGGGACTCCAGAATGAGCCATCTGAGGAAGTGAGTAGCCTCAAGGAGCTGTCTCTGCTTGGCAAAGATCCCAGCCTTGAGGAGATACCTGAATACATTGATGATTATAAAGAGTTGGAGCAGGACCCCTTTCAGGTGAGCATCAAACATGAGCAGAAGGAGAGAACGGATTATGCTGACTGGGGCCTGATGGTGCCAGGTGAAAACGGCTTCAACTCTTCTGTGGGTGATGATGGAGATAACCAGGAAGAATTTGCTGAAAAGAAAGGGGACACTGGGAAGGTGGAAAGCCTTCTGAATAAAACCAGCTCTGAACTGAACTCTGTCACTGAACACTCCACAGAGAGGTTGTCATCTCTCCCAGAGATTACACCATCCCCCGGGAAGGCATTTGAAAGTGAAGCAGCTGTTCAACTTCTTGCACAGCCTGATGATGCTTTGCAAAAAGAGGTATGTTTGCCCCTCGGGAAGCAGGCAGAGTATGGTGAGGCCACTTTGCAATTGTTTTGGGTTGCAAATCATATTAGGTTATTGCTTCGTAATGTAACCCTAACACTCAAATGACTTACAGTCCTGTTACAGTGTAGAAAAGGCTGAAAGGGAGAGGGTTGTCTTAATAGGCAAATAAATCGCTAAAGGACTCTCTTCTGTCAGGTGATAAGGAGCAGAGCTCCTTTTGGGACGCTGTGGGGTTTCCTTGGAAGTGTACAGATGAGGGGGCTTGGACCTGATATAATAGTGTTATGGTATTCTTCCCTTCTGACCCTTGGTGACTCATTAGAAGAAGTTAGCTGAGCAATACTAGTGGACCATCTAGTATCCAAAGGCCAAGACCAGTAAACGTAAGTTCCTCCATCAATAAAATTAAGCCTTTTTTATGGGTTTCATGCTACTACTGCACAGTGGTGTTACAGATATAATGGTGCTGAGTAAATACCTTTTATAATGCTTTTAAAATGTATAAGAGAGGCAGGGTACGTAAGGAGGGACAGTGGTGGGTTTGGACCATGATATACAGCAGGATAAAGTGAATGAGGAGTTTTTGTTCTCAAAATACTTCTCTTGAGTCTGGCAATAAGAAAAATAAGTTAAATGCTTAAACCCTAATTTAGATACTTAAGATGCACCTGTTCTCTATTTATGCCAACCAGTTTGATTACTTGAGACCAAAGGGTCTCTGGTTCCTTAAGAACAAACAGGGTGGGATCAGTTGGAAAGTTGAAGCAGGCGGTCAAGTCAACATTTACTGGGTTTGACCTGCGCACCTGCTAGAGCGAAGAGGAAATGAAGCAATGTTAGCTGATTGCTTCAAATTCCATGAGATTCTGTAACCAGCAACTACCTAGCTCTTGCTGTAAAAGTGATAATTTATTGCCATTACTGTAGGAAAGAAAAATACATGTAAATAAGAAAGTTGCATGAAATCTGTGACAACTGAGGTTCGGGGGGGGCGGTGACTGAAATGGGAAAAGTATGTGTGGAGGGCAGCAAGTCTTAAGATACAATCTAACTTGGCTACCATTGCAGCCTAGAGATGTGGCAGTTTCTGGGCTCTGCTTGGAGGTCTAGATATTCTGAGAACTTCTGGGATTCTTGGGGGGCCTCTGGGAGTGGTGTGAGGAACGTGAATGGCTGTTGCAGCTGGGAGAGGACAGCTAGCAGAGGCTGGGGCTTCTAACAGCTCTTCACAAGCTCTGTCAGCTGTTCTTGATCAAAAGGTGCTTTGGGCTTTTACCCTAGCTGGCTCACCATCACAGGGTGATGCACCCTTTCAGCAGGTGCTGGGAGAAGGCCTAGGAGCTCTGCCTAGAGGTAGCAGTGAGCAGCTAGTCAAGAGTTTATATGGGTCAGGGCTGGCAAGGCAGCTGTTGTGGGCAACATTAGGGTGCATGTCTGCTCCAGACTGCCTGGTCAGGAACAAGTAGATGAAGCCTTCAGGCAGCTGGGAGGAGCCTTATATTCACAGCCTCTGGTCCTCATGGGAGATTTAAGCAACTCCAATACCTACTGGGAGGGCAAGAGAGCAGGGCACAAGCAATGCAGGAGGTTTCTGGAGTGTGTTGATGGTGTCTTTAAGAAGTTATCAGAGGTGATTGTGGAGCTGACGAGGAGAGAGGCTCTGCTAGACCTCACCCTTGCAGGCAAGGAGGGATTGGTCAGTAATGTGGCCATGAGGTGGTGAAGTTCAGGCTCTTGAGAGTGGTGGGAATAAGTCAAAAAGCAGGGTCACAGCCATGGGCTTCAGAAAAACAGCCTTTGGCCTGTTGTGGGATCCGCTTGGAAAAATCCTAAGGGAGACTGTCCTGGAGATCAGTGGGGACCATGAGAGCAGGTTGCTTTTCAAGGATCACCTCCTCCAGGCTCAAGATAGACTGCGACTTTTGTGATTGACCAAGTTGATCTGGAGTGTATTGGCATGTGTGAGAAGAGATTAGAACTTGTGTCCATGTGTATGGAAGAACATTTGATAACAGATAAAGTGTTGTTGCAAGTTGAAAAGTGGGTACTGCTTCTGCAAGCAGAGTTGACAACAGAAGACTTGTTTTAAAAAGTATCTATCATGCAGACCTTGAAATGAGCATAAATTAACATGAGCGTTTAGGCGAGAGGGGTAGATACTGTTTGTTTTTTCTATTAGTATGCAAAAAAGCACATATAAATGTACATATGAAAAGTATGAGTCCTAAGTGTACAGTCCCTGCTGATAAAACTTAGAGCGACGTTCTGTCATGCACTAGAGTTGCATTTAGTTCTCAAAGGGCAATAGCTGAGCTGTTCTTAGAAAGTTAAAATTAAGGAAACCCAACCGCTGCTGGACTAAGCTCATCTCCCATTTTTCCTTCCATTTGCTAGGGGAAACTAACAAGCATCTTTTAGTTACTGCCTGTGCTGTGTGCTGGAAATTAAGCCATGGAAAGAACCTGCAGTAGCTCCATGCACCACCATGTTTCTGCACTTTGGGCATGCAGTAAGACTTGAGGCTTGCCTCCATTGTATTTTGCTGGCAAATGGAAGTCTCATTAGCACTGTGCTAAGCTTTAGCCAATTGTCAGGATCTCTGCT
This sequence comes from Astur gentilis, assembly GCF_929443795.1. Lineage (NCBI taxonomy): Eukaryota > Metazoa > Chordata > Aves > Accipitriformes > Accipitridae > Astur > Astur gentilis. Next base: position 23,509,156 of record NC_064899.1, on the reverse strand, counting down.
GACTGAACTGCTTATGCCTTGTGGCTTAGAGAAGCCATACAACTTTGACTTCACCTAATGGGTGTGGCAAACAGAGCTGAGCAAATTTGTTCCCCATCTCTGAGATCATGTGAATACAGCTTCATGAAAGTTGGGATTTCACATCTTGCAGTGGTAATGATATATATGGCCAAGCCTACTTTGTAAATCTTTGTTTTGATTTTGCCACCCCAGTCAGAATAGAAAGATTTTGCTTTCTCTCCGTGCGCTGCCTGTGTAGATGGGAGTTTCTTGCAAAGTGAAATGGAGAGAAACCTGTTTCTCACTGGGACATGGAGGAAGCATTCCCATGTGGTCTTTATATTACACTAACATTATGCTAGCACAGCCATTGAAATTCCTGTGGAAAGGCTGAGGAATGAGCTTGCTGCTTTCAGTGCGGAAAGGATGAAGCTCCAAAACTGTGGGTCAGTCTTCAGCCCCAGCTGGTAGTGATGTTGAAGAGCTGATAAGACAACTGTAGGTAGAAGGTGATCAGGCAGTGCTCTGTTAGCAGAGCTGTAGAAGGTTGATGGGATACCATTGAAAGCTGTTCATGAAATGTATTGTGAAATGACTCTAAAGGCTTTTTATTAATGTAGAGAAACAGTAAGAATCTGGAGAAGCAGAATGTTTTGAGAAACTGCCAAAGCCTGCGAAGCCTTTGTTTCCCAAGCGGGAATCCTTTTAATTTAGACATTCATAGAGAAATGAAGATGGCAAGCAGTTTTGGCAAATGCCTTTCCCTGGCCTTCCCCGGATTCAACTTCAGTCCAGACGCATCTCTTCTCCCCTTCCTCATCTCCACTCCCCTTCTTTTCACTGGACATTATGCTCAGTCCCTTTGATGAGGTGACAGGTGGCACAGGAGATTGGGATCAGTGCATGGCAGTTTCCTTTTTCCCACTTATTGCTTCTTCCTCTTTTCTGCCAGTGTTTCTTCCTTCTTACTTGTTTGCTCTGCTCTGGTGTGGGCTTTTCGGTGGGCCTCAGTCCCCTAGGAGGTGGCATGAAGTGCCTTGTTCCAGGAAGGTATCTCCAGCCCTGTGCCCAATAATGTCCCCTTCCATGTGTTACTTCTCATGTCTCCTGTTATGCATCCCCTCCACCTCCTCCTGTGTCCCCTGCCCCCAGTGGCTATTGCTTTTACTTAACTGTGTCTGGGTGGTTGCAGTGTTGGTGTGTGGTGGCTTGTTTTTGTCCATTGCCAAACTCGGACCACAGGGGTGACCTCTGCAGCCAGTCCCCTGCCACCCAAACCCTGTCACGCCTAACACAAACTTCCTGCTTGGCTTCAGGTTTTTCTGGTTTGGGAGCTGTACTCTAGTGAAAAAGATGCTGCCTGTGATAGGATTTCCTTTTTGTGTCTCCTCCAGCAAGCAGACATTTTAATCGGATCTCATATGGATTGTTCAGGCACATGTTTATGTTTCTTTCTGAAAAAAATGTTTCTTTGGAAACCAAATTTTGTTATTAAGGAAATCTTAAGTTTTTATACTGGATTAAAAATGCTGAGATGTCTCCAAATAGTTTTCTTACTGGTATGTGATCCAAACTACCTCTCAAACTCTGGTATTTTTATATAGATTATGAAAATGTGAAGATCTTAAAACCATTTTTGCTAATAACTTTAAGGAAATACCCTCTGCTTATTGCATGTTATACAATATTTTCCTATCCTCCACTTAATTCTGCCACAGCAATTCTATAGCTTTGTTCCTAGATCCACGCTGATGCACTCCCTTCTGCAGCTTCCAGACAAAGCTGTTTTGACAAGCAAGACAGAGCAGGGTGGCAAAAATGCAGTTCCCTCCCTTCACAGTTGTCAGCAGGATGCAGTGTCCTTAGGTGCCGTGTTCTTTGAGCGAGGACCTGGTGAGAGCAACCAAACACAGGTCTTTGGAGTCTGTGCTGCAGGAGCATCCTTGTCATAAACGCGGTCAGGTGTAGGGGGTTTCTGTATGTGACTTGGGATAGAGCATGTGGGGTTTGTCAGTTAACTGAGTAACGTAGCTTTTGGGTTTACATCAGAGTTCAGAGTGATCTTATGGACTGTCATGCTCTAGCAGCTGAATAACGTGAATACATTTAGAAATCTGTACAAAGTAAATGCTGTCACGCTGCCCAAACCAGGAATCTGCAGTGCTGCTCATCCCTGAAGTGAGATACCTGTGAAGTATTAATTGTCTCCTTAAAATTTCCAGTTAACTGCTGATCTGTTAAGCAAGGTGAGTTTTTCAGGTTTTGGTCAGATTCCAGCCACTGCTATGTTCATGATGCAATGTTTCAAACATTCAATAGGTTAGGCCCGACTTGATTCTTGAGTTTATTGCATTTGTAGGAATAATGGTGCAGTCAAAATGCATAAAGCTCTACCTAAGAAACCTGAAGATGGCTGAGAGAATATATGTGATGAAGAAAGAGCCTTTTAATGTCTGATTGATATGCCTTCAGAATTGATACTTAAGAGTTAGAATGCAGTAGAATATCAGAGATGTTTGTATCTTATTTTGGCTTTCTTTCAGTTTTTAGGCCTGTGAATGCTGAACAGTCCTGTTTGGTTAAAAATGTATTGACTTGATTCTTAGGGGATATATAAGACCCCTGAAAGATGTTTTGATATTTAGATTTACCTGTCACAAATGTTTGTTTCTTTCTTGAAGTCTGCACTCTGTGCCATACAGTATGATGGTTTGCTCTTTTGCAACTCCTCAACTGTACAATTAGTAGAGGTCATACTTGCTTGAAATCGTTGGACAGATAACTGAATGCAGAGAAGCAGGGAGCAGCAGACCAGTGAAAGAGCAGAGTTTCACTGCTGACAGAGCTGCTCTCCATAAGGTTTTCCAGATAAATGAGAGCAAATGGTACTGCAGTTGTATAGCAGTCATGTGGAGAGGGACATGGAGGAAACACTGCTGGGGAAGCAGTTGTATAAAACAAAATACCAGCAGCCCTTGACTCACCAGAGTCCTGATTAGTTGTCTTTAGGGGTACTTGAGGAAGATGCTTTCTTGAGGATGAAAGGTGGGTTGCCTGGAGGATCAGGATGGAGCAAGGCAACATGGTTGGACTTGTCCTTCCCATTCATGGGGAGAAAAGAAAGCACCCAGTCTGTGGTGTCAGCCAGGGACCAGAAGGGAAGAAGGATCCCCCTTGACATGATACTGCTGCCTGCACTGAAACTTGGAGCTTCCCCATGGAACTGCATGACTATATTTTTCCTCTAGGGTTATGGGGGTGTGTTTGTTTTCCATTGGAATTCTCAAGAGATTTGCACTCAAGTGCAACCCTGAGAACTGAAGGATGTGGGTCCTTGTGGTTGGTGTGTTTATTTTGTAATAAGCAGTAGTGGCTGTACAGATGGGTAAAAGCAAACAAAAAAACCCACAAAGCCTATTCCAGCAGAACTGCCTGCCTTACTCACTTTGAGAAAGAGTCCTTCTTTTCTTTCCTTTTCAGTTCCCAAGCTGGAATTCGGGTTAATCTTTCCCTCCATATCTGCTCCAGCGTATTGCTCAGTGATAGTGTCTGCTTGAGAGCTCAATTTCTGATACTGCCCCTGCCCCCGTTATCTGCTGCCTGCTAACATTCTTTGTTTAAGCTATCTTTTCAACTGTGACACTGCATCAGACGTGACAGTGCCACAGGGCACCTTTTTGACTGCAGAGTCTTGCCTAGGTTTGCTGACTGAAGACATGTTTGGTGCTGTTGCAGAAGAGAGTGTCCCAGGAAAGGTACATTTGAGGTGACTTTGTCCCCATCTATCCTATAAAGCCAGGATGGCTGCTTCTCAGCTGATAGATTGGCAAAAGGCCAGGAGAGGAAGAAAGCCAGAGGAAGCTCAGTGAAGTAGATTTCCCCCAAATTTGGAAGGCAAAGAAACACGTTTCGTTTGCCAAAGTGTGGTAAAGATGATCTTTTTGGAAGGTGTGGGATGGAGTATGTAAAGGAAAACTGTATGGAAGAAAGGCCTTTTGTCAAGGTATGAGGCAGGATGGGCCTGAGGCTTTCCTTGTGCATGATAATGTTGTCAAGAATGAGATTCCTGCCAAGGGTCTTGGCTTGGCATGCTGAAGGCACTACCTTAGGGGAGCTGCAGTCCCTGATCCTGCTGTCAGTGTCCCAGCTGCTCAGACAGATCTTCTGTCCATGTACTGAGCAGAGCTGGAGGTGTGGGCACAAAGGTACTTGTGTTATCTGTGTTATGGACCATCTGGAGGTGCAGATCCTGGTGTGGCCCTTGGCATCCTCACAGGGTAAGCAGCCACAGTCCCTGACACTGCTGTCGCTGTCCCAGCTGCACAGGGATCTTTTCTCTCTGTCCTTGTTGAAGGCAGAGACAGAATTGGAGATGGCTTCCATGCTCTCTGCTTCCCTGCAAGCTGGGAAGCAACAGTCCCTGACATCGCTTTCATGTTCCCAGCTGCACAGTGAGCTTTTCCTCCTGTCCACATCCAAGGCAGAGCTGCTCTGATTTCCTAGGGAGGCAACAGGCTGCAGAGTGAAAGTGGAGCACCTGAAATACGAAGAGAAACCGAGAGCTGGGACTGCTCAGCCTTGAGCAGAGAGGGTTCAGGGGGATCTTACCAATGTGTATCAGTAACTATGGCAGGAGTGAAGAAGATGGAGCCGGGCTCTTTTCAGTGCTGTCCAGTGACGGGACAAGAGGCAATGGACACAAATTGAAATACAAGGGATTCTATTTAAATACTAAACCCCATCTTTTTCTTTTTTCCTGTGAGAATGGTCAAACACTGGAACAGGTTTTCCAGAGAGGCTGTAGATTCGCTGTCCTTGGAGGTATTCAAAACCTGACTGGACACGGTCCTGAGCAGCCTGCTGTAGCTTACCCTGCTTTGAGGAGGGGCATTGGGCTAGGCGATCTCCAGAGGTCCCTTCCTACCTCAGCCATTCCAACCTTCATAATCCTATTCTTCAGTTAATAGATTATGTACAAATAATAGCAGTATGTTATGTCTTCATGTGCCACGTGCAGTAGCCATCATTGGCAAAATGCTGTTCTCTAGATGTTAGGTCGGAAACGAGTCTTGAGAACATAAGGAAAAACTATTGGCCCGTAGAAACTAATGTGTCATGGAAAGTTGATGGGCCTGAGAGAGAGGGGCAAGGTGATGGGCAAGGCTAACACAGGGCTGAGTTATTCCTGCAAAATTTGCTGTGTCCTTTGCTGCAGTTCTGATTTACTAACAAGATGGGTTAGTGAGAAGAACACGTCTGCTTGATGACTGAAGTAGAGAGATTCAGGGCATTTTCTTAGTGATGAGGAAGTAAGAAGGTATGAGCAAGTTCTGGTCTGAGCAGATGTAATAAGAAGGAAGGATTCTGTTATGTTTGTGTGTGTACAGCATGAAGACAGTAATACTCATGACATTAGACTTTGTCATGGGCTTTTAAAGGCTTATGACTATATTTAGACCTGTCCTACTGTTCTGTATTATTTTGAGAACTGATAGTCTTAGTTGTGTTCCAGGTTACCACATTTTGATGACCATAGCCTACACTGTTCTGCATCTGAAACTTGGAAAATGATTAGCATTTCTTACAAGCCTGATGGAAAAAACTCACTCCTCCTTTTGATAGTTATTCTGTATAGGAGTAAAACCTCCTAGTAACATAAATTGGTAGGCTCACCCTACATGCCATTTAAAAACCAGCATACCTCTAAACCTAGAAATATGAAAAATGGCTCACTTATAACAACTCTTTCCCTATAATTCATTTTTCAGGCTGCTACGCCTTCCCCTTCTTCAGGCAAACTGGATTTCTCCCCAGGTGTGTCAGAGAAAACCCAGACTCCCACAATGACCCCAGAGAATGTCACTGAAGGTGGGATCATGCTACTTCCCACTAATACTGTGCCATCTCAGCCCATGCAGCAATTCACACCACCTGCTACTGCTGCTAAAGCAGGTAATGTTTCAGCATAGCTGGAGATCTGAGGGGTACCTGCAGGTTGGACAGCGGGCGGGGATGGCTTTACTACTGTCAGGCCTCCAACCTGTTGTTAGTGATGAGCTTGCTCTTTATCCAAATGTAACATCATCCCACTTTAAGCCTGTAGACCTACAGTAACATGGCAAACTCCAGACCCCTTAGCCAGTTACTTCTGAGGCAAAACTCTGACCGAGTCCATCATTAATGGGAAATTATAAGTCAAGCAAGTACAGCCAAGTAAAAAGCAGAGATAAAAAGCCTTTTTTAAACGGCTTAATTTTTATACTTGGTGAGAAATACCTGAGGCTTTCTGGAGTTTCAGAATGGTCTCTTCTAGCCATACTGTTATTTTTGTGTGACTCTTCAGAACATTGCTCCCTCTCAGAAACTCTTCAGTAGGGTTCCCACTATATCATGTCAGAGATCATGCAGCAACATAGGTGGGACCTGAGGAAGCTCACCCCTTATTAGGGGAGAAGCCTAGCCCTTAGTAGGGGAGAATATGGCCTCCTTATTCTGGGAAAGAAATGTTTTGCTCTGATTTCAAAGCTGTGAGGAAGCCTATCAGATTTCCGGCTGCAGAGCAAAAGTTTTTATTTTGAAAAGGACATGTTTTAACTATGTCCTCTGTAGTTGTGTTAAATTCTGTGTGTATGTTAGAGTATCTCCTTTCTCCTGCTGAGTTTCCCGCCTCCCCGTGCACCCTGACAAAAGGTTAGAAGGGCCACAAGAAGCAGAGCAGCACAGGTGTATGTTCTTCTGCACTCCTGATGTGCTGAGGGATATGGAGACCTAAGCCCCTTGCTTCTTGGTAGAGCAAGTCCTCTGCCAAACTGCAACCTGCCAGCCAGGATAGCAGTAGGAGGTAACAGGAAGACATGAGCTACAAGAGATCCCTCTCCAAGGCAATGGATCATCATTACCATTGAGTGTTGACTAGGCAGCTCCTCCTCCTCCTTCACAGGAGGAGGTTGAAGAGGACTCAAAAAGGAGCTTGGAAGAAGAAGCTGAAGGGAAGGTTGTGATGAACCTCACAGTAAGTACTGCTTTGTGCAAGGATTGCCTCAAGTTTGTGTGTTCTCAGCCCTACTGTCTTGGAAGTCTCGAAGACAGTCCCTCCTTCTCTCCATTGGTCATCACCCTCATCTAGCCATTTTATTCTCATCTCATGCGGAGGTCGAAGTACAAACCTCCGTTCCACTGGTGTCCAGGGCAACTCCCATGAGCAATTACAGAGCCTTGGGTGCATTTAAGTAGCAGTGATAGAAAGTGTGCTGTCAGTGTGGCCTCTTCACTTCATCCATTTTTTAGACCTCTCAGCTGCTACCGCTGAGTAGCTTCTTGCTCATGTATTTAGAGCTTGTAAGTCGAACGTTTAGACACTAGTGAATGTTGCTTTTGGAGAACCTTTGTTCTGTGCGTTCCCAATAGTCAAAGGAAGACATTTAAAACCTTTGAAATACGGGTCTATGGGAACCTTTCCTGAAGGTGTGCTTTGGTATATTTCTATTGGGGAATGGATTTGTGGACTTCAGCATTTTTGGAAGAGGAAAGAGTTTTCACAGATGAGAACTGGGACGGTGGTCCTGGATGGCAAATAGACTGAATGTGCAGTTCAGCTACAAAATAACACCTTTGCCCTGCTATGCAAATGGAATTTTTAAAAGGGACACTGAGCTAGATATTAAGGCATGCCTCACAAGCCCCACACAAACATAGAAGTAGTGCTTCTTGGTGAAAGAAGGCGTGATATTAGAGTTCTAGTATGGACTATGTTACTTTAATTAGGTTTGTCCTGGTGCAGATGGCTTTTTTGTCTTCTGTAATTGCATATTTTTTAATTCCTGCACTTCCATCCAATTACTAAGAAAAATGCAGAATTCTTTATGCAGAGCAATGTTACCTTTGATATTACAGGAATAATCTAAAGCAGAGGTAGGGGAAATGATACTTCATATTCGGGGAAGAAGAAAAATTTTGGTTTGGTAGAAGGTGAAGGAGCCATAGTCATTATAATAATAGATTGTTATTTAATTATGTATTGAGGAATTCTTTTTTTTCCTTATCCTTGCCTATTCACTGTAGAGTGTTTGTCAAATTTTACTTACTCCATTACAAATAATATTTGAAGATACTAAATTTATATCCATCCCTTCTGTTAAAACATAATGTATTTATTCTGTCTTAGATACAGTAAAAGAACTTATTGTGTCTGCTGGAGATAACATACAAGTGATGCTACCCAAAAATGAGGTTGAACTGAATGCCTTTGTTGTCCCATCACCACCTACAGGTGAGTTGAATGGCCTTGGCATACAAGGAGGTGCACACACTACCAACCTGTAAATGCGGACAAGTCCAGAGTTATGTGAACATCCACACCTCGGGATAAAACCAGCTTTCTCATCTCCTACTACTATCTTTGTTGTGGCTCCAGCTGCAGAGAGGATTTCCTCCTTTGAATTTTAGAGGTTTTTTTTTTTAAGTGGCTTTTGTTTTCAAAAGCTGAACTCATTAGCCAGATGGTTCAATAGAAAGCCTGTAGTTTCTAGCAAAAGATGATCTGGCCCAGGTTATAGCATCTTGCTGTAAAGCAGAGCCGGGGGGAGTAGGTTCTGAATGCAACAGTTACTTTAAAAGTACGAGCGTCCGAACTGCAGCAGCAAAGAATACGTATTTCATAGGTAGCTATGTAAAAAGCATTCACTTCGCATGAAGCTGTTTTTTGTGAAGCAATTACTTGTGAAGTCTATTACATCCTTGCTGCTTTACCAATTTACAACACACTGTAGAAGTTTAACATGTATTCGTACTGCTTTGTTTTGCAGATTTAAACAGTAGCAGTCATGGTTGCCTACTGTAGCATTTTATCTGAGGGATGGTGAACTTGATTTCTTTGTTTCTTGGGCTTATTGTGAAGGCAAAGCTGATTACTCTTATGATGTGTTATTGTTCTTAGAAACGGCCTACACCTATGAGTGGAGCTTAATCAGTCACCCTGCTGACTATGGTGGTGAAATGGAGCGCAGGCACAGCCAGACCTTGAAGCTCTCTCATGTAAGTGAGCTGTAAGCTCAGGCTCACTGTGTTTGTGTGGTCCTTTCACAGGAATCTAACCTGTGGGAAGGGCACCTTGATTCAAGGAGTTCAAATGACTTCCAGAATCTCTTCACTTAACCTGAGTCGTCAAATCTTTACCAGATTAGAAGTGTCTTTTTTAGAGTGCTTTAATAATTTTCTAAGATATAGTAAAAATTCTTAAGTGTTGGCTTTGTATTCCCTGCTTCTGGGCAGTGACTAGTGGCCTTTTGTGTATTTGTTTATAAAAGGAGCTCGAGGTTTCATATCCAGATTTTTATCTGTTTACAATATGATTGGCAGATTTATGCATACTGCTTTTGTATAATTTGACGTGTAACCTGATTTGTTCTGTGTTTGTCTCAGTTATCGGTGGGACTTTATGCCTTCAAAGTGACAGTTTCTGGTGAAAATGCCTTTGGTGAAGGTTTTGTAAATGTCACAGTCAAACCAGGTAAATCAGTTGCCTAAAGTAATTAATTTCTTAACAGCTTATCTAATAGTCTGTCAGTTACTGTCTAAGACATCTGGTATGCCAGTCATGCAGAGATGTTTCATATCTTGGTGTCTATAAAGCATTTTAAGGAAGTAGAGTTAAGGATCTTGCTCACTGTGTTTAAGTGCTCTCTGGTCTTGTACCCTCCTCACGCAAGGCCTGAGATAGCATCATGCCACCTCTTATGGTCCCCTTTTCCAGTACAGCTAGGAACAGCAATCAGGTGTTGAACCAGCTCTAGCTGCAAGTTACAGTGCTCAGGTCTGATCTACATTATACCAGTTATAAGTGGCTGCAGCAGAAGACTGCTGCGTCAGCGCCCTGTTCTTCAGTAACCTTTTCTCTCCCTTGTCCAAAAAGGAGAGCAGATGCTGCAAAGCTGTCAATCCTAGATTTAATCACTGGGGTCTATTGTTCTGTAGAGTTAAACATTAGTTTTGCCTGGTCTTTCATTACCTTTTTTTTTTCCCCACCCCCCATCTTTCTTACAGCAGTCAGAGTTAACCAGCCGCCTGTTGCTGTTGCTTCACCCAAAGTACAAGAAGTTTCTTTGCCTACAACTTCTACCTTCATTGATGGCAGTCGTATGTACTGGACCATCCTGTGCTTATATCCTGTGTTTTTAATACACAGTTACAACATTATTGTTTGTCAGTTACAAGTGAAATTCCTTCTTCTCACTCTACTCAGAAGTTCCCGGAATCATGATTTATTTGGAGGATTTGAGTCCAGTTATGAATTATTTTACTATATAAAAAAAGTAATAAAATGCAGCCTTCCACTTGAGGATTGAGATGGCATTATGTCAGAGGCTGCTGCATCTAAACAGCAGCTACTCTTACAGTTTCTTCCTGTCCTGCCCAGAAGGCCTCTGTGCCAGTACAGCTGGGGCCATGGTAGAGAGTTGTCAACATAGCTGTGATGAGATGTCATAATTACATTCATAATTACTGAGAGCAGACAAGTTGGAATGTGCAGAGTCTGAGACTGATTTTTATTCATGCATGTGTGAAGAATTTTTTTGTTTGTTTGTTTAGATAAACCATACCAAATGTAACTTGGAATCTGTGGTTTAACAGCTATGGTACATGAACTCTGTTTGAAAATGCTTGAAAAGAGAATTGTAGAAAACCAGTTAGGGATCATTGCATGAAAAACTTTAGTATTCATTCCAGCAATTGCTGCAAGAAACTGACATGTTTTTCTTTAATGATTATAGAAAGTATAGATGATATGAAGATAGTGAGTTACCACTGGGAGGAAATTAAAGGTCCTTTGCGAGAGCAGAAGGCATCTGCTGACACACCTGTCTTGCATTTGTCTAACCTTGTTCCTGGAAACTACACTTTCAGGTACCTGCACAGATGCTTTCTTTTGGGGTTTTAACTATTTCTGTGATGTCAGCTAAATCTTTGTTTCTTTTTGTGCTCACATGTACCTCCTCAAACAAAAACCTTCTTTTTTGTTCTGCATGCTCTTACCCTTCATGTTGCACGGTGGAGAGACATAGGGAGCAGTTTTATTAAAAAGTGCTTGCAGTGATTATGTGATGCTGGTGTAGTGATACTTTACAGCACAAAGTTATGCAAAACAAGGTAACAGAAATGAAATACCTCCCACTCCCAGCAAAGACTGTGACAGAACTTTTTTTTTTTTTTTTTTTTTCCCCAGCGTAGAAGTTGGCAAGTGTCCCGAGATGAAACTCTGTAGTCAGGCTGTGAAAGACATCCCCTGAAGGGTAGTGGCAGACAGAACAATATTGGGAAACTGATTCTCACAAGGCATTGTTGTGTGCTGATTTTAATAAGAGACATTCTGTTCTTCATAAAAGTTTTTGCCTTGCTACTGTTTTCTTCCACTTATGCATTGCTGAAGCTGGATTTTGTCTAGACAATAGAAGCAATATTTGTCTTTCCGAGTGCTTTAATTAAAATCAGAGTTTATTTTCTGAACTTCTTAACTTAAAGCCTAGTCTGCACAGAGGCAGACTTCCCACTGATCTAGCCTGGGTTATTTGGCTGCTAGTGGGTAACAGCCTACCAGTTAATATGTTATGTATCAGTGTAGCATCAGCAGAATGTTGAAGCCAACGTACATATGCATTAAACGTGGTGCTTTGCATAAGTTTCACCAAAAATTGCATAGCTTCAACTTTTTCATTCTTTGTTCTTTACTGGAATTGTTCCATATTGTACAGTGGCAGAAATGAGCATAGGATTTTTTTTTTTATTAAAAGGGCAGAACTTGCTTACAAGCAGTGCTCTAAGTGTTTTCCAAACCCTAGGGAATTAAGAAATCTCTTGCTATGTCTGTGCACCTTTAGGGGAGGCTGAGGTACTTGAACAATAGAGCAGTGTGTTCAAGCTTACAGGAAATGAGGTGGTCAACAAGATACAGTGCTCCTGATACGCATGGCTGTGCATCCACTGCAAAAGTATGTGTTTCCTAATGACAGAGTTAATGAACAGTAGTTTTATTCCCGCTCAGGGAAGGCCTTGAGTGGTTCCCTTCCATGTGGTCAGCCTGTATTCAGTTTTCACAAGAAAGTGAATTAGAGATGTATTTGGTTACCATGCTGTGGAGGGCAGTCTTTCATCACTTTCAGGTGTCTGCAGCAGTCTCACTTTAAGATGATTTGTCATTGTGTTTCTGAGAGGCAATCGTGGTTTTTTAAACCCTGTACATTTTAGTTTTGTGACTTGACATCTTCAAAACTCAGAGCTGATATTAAGCTCCATTAAAACTGGTAATAGCGTGCCACAAAGAAATAAGAAGTTAGGAACTGCTACTGTGCTATAAGCAGAGCTTCTGAACATCCAGAGTAGCGTTGGATGTGAGTGTTAACAGGGACTGTTCTACTATGGCTGATGAATAAATTCCCTTTTTTTTACTAAGTAAATTTTTTAAAGAATTTGCAGTGAAATCTGTTTGAAATTGGTGAAGTTGCCATTGACTGCAGGGAAAGGGTTTCATCTGGTATCCAGAATAGCTAGGCTTTTTTTTTTTTTTCCTCAAAGGTTGAAAGCTGTGTTTGAAAACAGTCTTCTGAATTTCTTTTCTACCTTAGCTGAGGGATATGTGTTTCTGAAGCAGAAGTTCGTATAATCTAATCAGTGGCTCTGTTTTAGGGGATGCTTGAAAAAGTGCCAGAAAAAGTTAACCTTTGAACTTAGGAGTTGGCAGAAGTCCATCTTTACAGATTTTCAATATTTTTTTCCTCTTGTAGACTCACAGTGATTGATTCAGATGGAGCAGCCAACTCCACCATTGCATCTCTGACTGTCAACAAACCAGTGGATTACCCACCTATTGCCAACGCAGGACCTAATCAGGCAGTCACCTTGCCCCAGAACTTCATCACACTGAATGGAAACCAGAGCAGCGATGACCATGAAATTGTCAGCTATGAGTGGTCACTCAGTCCCAAAAGCAAAGGCAAGGTTGTAGCAATGCAGGTATGTGTATTTCTCCTTTCATAAGATTGGAGAGCTCTTCTATCTTTGCCTCTAACACCAGCAAACACATACCTAAGTAACTACTTAAAAGCACTGAAATATCTAGAATGGCATTACTTTTTTTTTTGGGGGGGGGGGAGGGGGGGAAGGTTGTTTTGGTTTTGGTTTTGCTTTTTTTTTTTTTTTTTTTTGTTCCTCTCTGATCTATTCAGCTCTAATTTTAGATACTACTTTTAATTCCTTCTCATCTTTTTTTTTCATTCCTTGTGGCCATTTCTGATTCCTGCTGTTGTTTGTTTCCTGGTGGTTTGGAAAGACTTTGAGTTCACAATGTCTGTCCTTGGGCCCTAGAGTCTGCTCCACGGGTTTCCAATCTTCTGAGACGCTGGACATGCTGAAAACTGTTCTTGGGAGAACGTGTGTGTAGTCAGGGTTTTCCTGTAACACTTTCTCCTGGAGAAAGTAGGACTCAGAACTTTAATTTTCTGAGTGAAAGATGATAAGACTTTTGGCAGTGTTATGCAGCCATACTCTGTGGTGGGTTTTTTATGCTCACTAAAACATGGGTTTCCTATGAAGGCTAACTGAATTTATTCTCTTATTTTCATGGCTGAATTTTTTTTTTTTCATCTGAGAAAAGTTAATAAAAATTTTCAGTGGACTTGAACTCAGTAAGTTGTAGCTCTATAGGCAGTTGAGGTAATTAATGTAACGAAGCCAGCTGAAACTGAGAAGTCATTTTTTAGAAGACATGATTCTGCTATGTTGCAAATGCTTTAGACCTTCAGAACTAGAAAGAGATCACTTTGTAGATCTGTTTAGGAAAAGAGTAATATTGATGCAAGCAAACAGTCTAGAGGCAATTACAAAACTATGGAAGAGCTTTATAATGTAATGGCTTATTTCTGGTCAATTACCAGGACAAACACTTTCCAAAAGCACACATGAAACCTGAACTTGTAGTTTTTAAGAACTGTTCAGTCTTAAAGCAACCTTCCTGAAAGAAGGGAATGACTGCTTGAGATGCCCAATAGATTCATTGGATATTTAATGTGGAAATGCAAGAGCATTTTACAGTTTCTTTTCAAGAGCCTAGTAATCTTTTTCACGTCCCTCAAGCTGAGGATGCTGGTCTCGGGTGTGTTACATGGTGCAAGTAACAAGTACTTCTGCTGGTTAGTTAATCACTTATCAAGTCCCTTAGTTCTCATTATCATCTTTATCAAAACAACCCCCAAACCTAGTTGCATTGTGATTTGTTATTCCTCATATGAGAGATGCCACAAATGTTCATTTTATTAGCAAAAGGATCTATAGCTGGGCCCAGTTATTTTATGAGCTTATACATGTATCAACTAATACTGCTGGAAGAGTATACTCAGGACAGAGTAGTCTTGTTTAATATGTTTTTTTTCCATAAGCCTATCTGGCTGGGATCAAGTCAAGCTTGGTTTTGCATTTAACAATTTTTATAAATATTATATTAAAGAATGTCGTGATGTTTGGTTTTAAAATATCTCTAGGGAAATGGAATAAGCTGTAATAATTTCAGTGTTTAATTTTGTAATTGAGAAAATAAATGTCCTATGTCCTATATGTTTCACAATTACCATTGTTCAGAAATAATGCAGCAAATATACCATCATAAGAAATGAGGGTTTATTGCCTATAGATATTTCTCTGGGTTGGTAAGGACAGGTGCAGTAGTGAATACGTTACATCTGTCTGTGCATCAAAATTTAAGTCTCCTCTTTGTCTACAGAGTGCTTAAACTGCTTACTCAAACACTGTATTTATGAATTAAAACCAATTTTATTTTTTTGTCACGTTTCCTCTGTAAGACCTTTCATAATCTGTGAGCGTTTCTGTTTTATCTCATGCTTTCTGTCTTTATAAATGCTGTGTAGGGAGTGCGGACACCATACCTCCAGTTATCTGCAATGCAGGAAGGAGATTACACATTTCAGCTGACTGTCACAGACTCTGCAAGGCAGCGGTCCACAGCTGAGGTCACACTGATCGTACAGCCTGGTAAGTCAGCTGCGCGCAGGTCTGGGTCCCTCGGGGTGGGCCGGCTTGGTGTCTTAGCACTGTCCTCGAATGCCTCATCTCCCTGCATTGCACCACTGAGATGGCAGTCTGAATGTCTGGTATCCCCGCATCAAGGACTCTTCCACCTCCATTTTCTGTGACAGCAACCGTTTAAAACGAGTGTAGAATCATAGAAAGTCTGGGTGGTGATCCTGAGGGCTCACACTGGCCTGATTATGTAAGGCAACCTGCACAGAGATGTGTTTGGGTGTACTTCTAGAAGCAAAAATGGAGCCCTTGAGTTTAATGTCCTACAAAGTCTGTTTTGCAAAACTGTTCAGGGTATCAATCAATGCTTTGCTCAGTTTTCTTATTGTTTTGCAGGTCTCCTTCAAGAATCCTTCTGTAGTTTGAATTCTCACTAGAATTACATTGCACTTTCTAGGGAAAATTGTCAAGCAAGGAATTTTCAGAAGGGGAATCTTTCACGTGTTTGTTTAGATATGGGAGCTACGTGATGAATGGGCCCAAATGGTCCAGGCCTCATGAGATTTTCTTATGCTTTTTTTTGTAATGTGTTTGCCTGTTACATTCAAAGTGGCCTTTTCTGCTAATCTGAAGGTCTCGTGTTCAACCATGGGGCAATGTTTTGTCTTCCTGTTGTTGCATATTACACATCATTTTGTAGATGACCCCTTCTGGGAAAACTTTACAGCAGGCATTTACTGCAGAAGTCAAGAACATGAATTTGGAAGTACAGCATGTGGTGGTGCCTTTTAGACCCATTATAGTGTAGAACTAGAAAGATGTTATTGCTGAAGTCAGGTCTAAGGGTAAATAAATATCCAGGAAAATGGTAGCATTGCCAGCTTTACCATGCCAAAAAAGCAGAGGTTGAAAACAGAATAATAGGTTATATGTTTCTGCACTAAATTCTCAAAGGCTCTAAAGCAGCATTAGTTTAGTGGAGTTGTGCTGACCTTGAGCAGCAGAAAACCTGGGCCATTATCTTCTTTGAGGGCAAAGAACTATATTCGTGTGGGTGGTTTTGAAAGGGATGCAGTGGTGGAACCAGGAGAATACCCTGCCACTCTTGTTATAAAACATTTCATACAACACATTGAGCATGCTGCAAAATTTTTGGAGTGTGACTGTGCCTTCAGATATGACTGAAAAAAGGAAGTACATGCTGTGGGATTTGGCTGGTTGCAGAGCTGGTCTCTCCCACCTAGTATTTTCTGCTGGCTTGTGCATGTTATTGACGTGCGGAAAACAGACTCCACAATCAGTGATATTGTAAAGTAGGTATGTTCATTCAGCACTGGGCGGCACGGGGGATAGTCCCACCAAAGTCATGTGCGCACGACTCGGCAGTTCGCCTCAAGTTTATACAGTCAGGTATTACATATTTACAATATGCCTATACATATGCATGACCTATCCCCGCTTCATATTAAAATTAGCTCCGAGAGGTCATTTCCATAGTCCCCTCCCAGCTGCGCCTGCGCAGAGCCTCTTTATGGTGGTCGTCTGGTGGTTGCAGAGATGAAGATAGACGACTCCTCTTTGTCATCGCTAGTAACCTCTTTCCTTGCGCAGGCTCAGTGATTTCTTGGTATTCACCCAAGCCTCAAGACCAGTCTTAGCTGGCTCTTGGGGCCTGCTCCTGCTTCTTATCAAGGACTGTCTTTACCTCATTGGCTGGTTCTTGGGACCAGCTCTTCTTATCAAGGACTGTCTCTACCTCAGCTAATTTCAACAATGTAAGCACTAAACATCATCTTTCACCCCCCTTTATTATGTCTACTGAGATTCTTTGACTCCTCGTGTCTCATCATACTTGTGACTTGTACCTTTGAGCCAATATTTGTAATATAATATTCTGTGTAAAATCTTCCCTCTGATTGGCAGTCCTTGCCAGTAGCTATCTTGCAAACATCATATACAAAATACTATTTTTACAGAAAATAACAGTCCTCCAGTAGCAGTGGCTGGCCCTGACAAGGAATTGACTTTCCCGGTAGAAAGTACTACACTGGATGGAAGCAAAAGCCAAGATGACCAAGGCATTGTCTTCTATCACTGGGAAAATATCAGGTATCTAGAGATTTTACTGATCTCCAGTAAAATAGAGAATAAAGTGAAAGGGATTGGATGCCAGAGCCTCTTAGGCAATTGTGTTGTGCGATGCACTGTTTGAGAACTGCTTTGAGGATCTTCTTGCTCAGGTGGTAAAAGGGTAAGAGACAGGATTTTAAGTTCAACTTGCAAAGTTTAGGTAGTTTCTGCCTGTGTTTTGCAGTGTGTCATTTTGAGTCCTACTGTTAGAAAGTTAAGAGAAAAATGACAGGAACTTCCATGTCTCTTGTTAAAAAGCAAGTAACAGGCTTGGGTACCCTCCTGTAATGTACAAAGTCTTTCCATCAGTGCTTAGAACTAGGGTTTCTTAGTCACTTGTTTGTTGAATAATAAAGTAAATTGACAATCTGTTTAGCCTGAGCTTTCAATAGTGACTAAAGCACTCTTGAATGATGACGGAAAATGTTTTACAAAAGTTTGTAATTGTATGTTTATGTGCAAAACTAATTGATCCTTAATAAAAGGACAAAGTATTGGCTTATGCAACTGTCATATCTATGGTGCAGAAAGAGGTGTGCTGGCACCCTGTACATGTTGTGAGCATCTCTTAGAGCAGCAGTGTTTGTGTGGTCCCATGAAATAGAACAGCGAGGAGGCTGAACTTCTCAAGTGCGTTTTCTGCTCTTCTAATAACTGGGTATATGATGCTTGGGTTCTTTGAATGTCTTGAAAAAATGGATTTATGAATTCTCTGAACTAAACTCATGTCTTGTAGCTCTTTAACCATCAGTGCTTATAGCGGTAGTAGAACTACAATATACATAAAAGCAAATGGCATGAGTGATGCTGCTGAAAGAACAATTTGGCTGGCTGTGCAGGATTATTTTTCTGACGTGTTTTGTTTCAGTGGACCAAACTCTGTACAGATGGAAAATGGTGACAAAGCAATAGCAACTGTGACTGGTCTTCAGGTTGGTACCTATCGCTTCAGGCTGACCGTGAAAGACCAACAGGGCTTAAGCAGTGCATCTGTGCTATCTATTACTGTGAAGGAAGGTAAGCCTAGTTGCTGCTTCTTAGGATATGGTAGGCAATTTGCCAGTTAATTCGCTTACTAACAGAATGTAAAGGAAATTGGAACAGAAAGGGATAATGTATTTGTTGTTATATTTCAAGGGTATTCAAGAAGAGTTACTGCTGGTTTGTAATACAGTAGTATTATGAGTGACCAGTAGAGTTAACTTTGCTTACTGCAGGCTTTTTAGAAGTTAAATATATGCAGAATTAGTTGTAATAAAAATGCTCCAAAATACTGTTTTTGACCATGGTGTGTCTATTTTATTAAGAGGATATGTTTATTTTCTTCTCAAAGTTAAGCTTTGAGCAGAAAAGCAATTTTACTGTGGGTTTTAAGCAACATCCAAGAAGTGAGGTCTCAGAGTATACCAATTTCTACTTAAAAACTTAACATTAAAAGACCTGTATTTATTTTTTTTGATACAGAGAAACAGTTGCTGTGATGTGTTTTTTTTAATCCCCCCCCCCCCCCCGCATGCTGTAGAAGAGGCTTTAGGATAATACTACCTATTGTATGAGATCATAGAATCATTTAAGTTGGAAAAGACCTTTAATATCATCAAGTCCAGCCGGAAACCTAACACTGCCAAGTTCACCACTAAACCATGGTCCTAAGCACCACATTTACATGTCTTTTAAATACCTCCATGGTTGGTGACTCAACCACTTCCCTGGGCAGCCTGTTCCAATGCTTGACAACCCTTTCAGTGAAGAAATTTTTCCTAATATCCACTCTAAACCTCCCCTGGTGCAGCTTGAGGCCATTTCCTCTCATCCTATCCCTAGTTACTTTGAGTGCAGAGACCAGCACCCACCTCACTACAACCTCCTTTCAGGTAGTTGTAGAGTGATAAGGTCTCTCTCCCCTCAACCTCCTTTTCTCCAGACTAAACAACCCCAGTTCCCTCAGCTGCTTCTCCTAAGACTTGTGCTCTAGACCCTTCACCAGCTTCGTTGCTTTTCTGACAGAGATGCTGTCAGGTACTTCTGACAGATTTTGTGGCTTTGACTTATGTTGCACCCTCAAGTTTGCAGGTGGTGATAATCCAACCATCTTTTGCCTCATGTTGTTCCTTAAGGAGGGATTTTAGCAATCACCATGGGCCTATGCCTCCTTTCAAAGAAGGTGATGTAATAACATTCTAAATCTTGTTTGATCCAGAGTTTGGCTTTCTGTTACATACCTTGTTTTTTGAGGGGACCAGTGCGCTCTGGCTCTGCAAGCGTGGTACCTATACCATTTATGAGATGATAGTAGAGTTGCATTAGAATCTTAGCTGCTGACTTTCTTCAGAACAGTGCAGCCTTGTTTCTTTTTCACTTGGTATCACTGCAGAACAAATGAATCTTGGAGAAGAACCTGGCCTCAGTTTTAGCCACGTGCATCATTGGCTGAACTGTTTCGGAGTTTCATTTAGGTGTTTAGTCAGAAACACATGGCAACAGCTCTGCCCAAATGTGTCTCATGGTCTCATTCATGCTCTGAAGTGTAGCCACAGTATGTACTGACTACAGTCACAGGTTCAATATTAAAAATATTTAGTGCTCCAATACCCAAGTTCAATCAACTGGTTTATTTGGAAGAGACAAGGATATCGTTTGTATCACGGAGAACTCTATGCTGCTCTAAAGAATAGAGTTATAGCCAATGCCCTGGAGATCAGCCCAAAATTGAATTATGTCCAACCTAATATTCAGACCAGCAAGGTATTTCACTTAGCATCACAGCTTCCTGGAGCTCTGTCTTACCACTTGTGTTCTAAACAAAAGTCAGTGATGTCTTGTTTCTGGAAAGAGAATGTGTTCTTGTTTCTTTGGTGGTTTTTGGCCATACTCCCAATGCATGCCTTAATTTCACTGCTAGCAGCGAAGCAAAAAGCATTCGGGAACTGGTTTTACTCTAAATTTCCTGATTATACTTTGCCTAAATACAAGCATTGTGAAGATACGAAACCTTACACAAGCTTCTGTTGGGTAGTAAGTGATTCTCAGCATGAGAAGAGCCTAGCATGGTGATCTCATGTTGGGCTGTGTTTTTGAGTAGGCAGGAAAATCTTTTTATTTGACTGAGAAGATTTGATGCTTAAGTTATTGTGAAACTAAGTATCCCACAATGCTTTTTGAAAAAGATCTTTTTGAATGGTACCTCTTATTGGTATTATCCTCATAATGCAGCTCTGCTTTTGTCCGGTTGTAATAATCCAGGACCCAAATTCTCTATACCCACTTATCCTTTCCCTTTACCTTTGAGACAAGATTCTGTTGTTACTGCCTGTAATCATCAAGTAAAGAATTGCAGTGTGGGTGTATTGGCAACAGCATGTCACATTTTGCATGTTTTGAAAGCAAATCCTTCTCCTCCACTATTTTTATGGCTAGAAAACAACAGTCCACCCCGGGCGCATGCTGGTGGGAAGCATGTTCTAGTGCTTCCAAATAACTCTGTTACCTTGGACGGCTCAAGGTCTGCTGATGACCAGGGGATTGTGTCATATTTGTGGATTCGGGATGGTCAAAGCCCAGCAGCTGGGGTAAGTTTATTGGAGGTTATAATGAGTCACATTTGGCTCTTCTTATGCATGTAGCATCCTTGCAGCAGGGCAAGCAGGTATGACTCATAAGATGCTATGAGGCATGGTGTTTGTTTCTGGTTCGTTTCCCCTGCTATCTCTAATGCTTTGGTTCACAGGGCTTGTGATATTTTCAGTACAGCTATAGAATGTGGTAGCTAAGTAAGAGGACTGCAGAAGCATGGACTTAGTTGGGACAGACTTGAGACAGAAGAATAAAGTTGTGTCTTTTAAAGAGAAATTGGTGATAGTACCAAGCTAATGTGTTTGAGAGAAGAATCATCTGAAGTCCAAATATTCCAAAGGAGGAAGGGTCTGAGAGAGCAAGAAGTACCGATAAAGACTAAGGAATCATGTCTGGTGCCAGATGAGGCGAAACTTGCGCTTTAAGTTAAAAATGGTGTTTGGTGCTAGCTGTATAGATACTTTGCCTGGCAGACCACAGTGAATAGCCTGCATCATTAGGGCAGTGGAATCTGCTCTCCAAGTGGGGCCAGATAGTAGAAGTACCTCATGATAAACTGAAGTTCATATGTCAGCTACTAATGCTGTGATAACTTCTTTTGCCTATCTGCAGAAAGTGTTGTGGACAGCTCTTTGCAGTCAGGAAGATAGTGGCAAATCAGCAAGAACTGGGAGAGCAAAATGATAACAAAGCTTCTAGAAGTAATTCACATGAGGGTATGAGAAGAATTGAAGAGGTTTAGCTTAAATATAGGTGGCAGATGGCAGTTGGAGATACATCAGCTCCAAGGAAAGGAAATAATTTGGGAGTTAAGAAAGCAGAACTAACGATACTGGAGTAAAATTGAGAAATAATAATGTAATTGTCTCAGATTTTCAAGCAGATGAGTACTTGAGAATGTCAGCTGTTTTGTCTGGGGTTCTTTCTTAATGAAAACATCCATACTGTGCAGACATCCTCATTAACTGCCACTTCCACATTTGCATTACTCTGCTATAAACTGTGGGTAGGTAACATTTGTCTAAAAGCCAAAGCAAGAACTCACACTGTTACACCAGATACCTGACTTGATAGTGACACCTGGAACTTTCTCTGAGGGTATAATCATCCTGGTACCTTTTTTGCAGGATGTGATCCATGGCTCAGACCATGAGGCAGTACTGCAGCTAACTAATCTGGTGGAAGGAACCTATACTTTTCACTTGAAAGTGACTGATGCTAAAGGAGACTCAGATATTGATTCAGCAACTGTTGAAGTGCGGCCTGGTATGACAATTAAAAGGTCATCGATACGTTGTGAATACCTCATCTTTGTTCTCCTTTTCACTTATTTATTTTAGTGGTGACAAGATTCTCTCAAGTTAAAAACCAAAGCAAACAGGTCACTCTCTTCCTACCTTCTTATTGTTCTCTCAATAGGCCTGAGTGTGTGTCCTGGTTTAGAAGACATGTCAGAATTCTTAATTACCAGTTACATCACTGCCTTACTGGAAGCATAAATAAAAATTGTACTTCCTAGTTAATATTTTCATTAGGTTTTTGTTGCTTTTCATTCATTGTAGGTTTTTGTTCTTTTTTCTGGTTGTTAATCAGTTTGGCCAATGGAAAGAGATGGAAGCTGAGCATTAAGTTTAGGTACAAATGCTGCTTGTTTTCCTTCTTTCATCCTGAAGGACAAAAATAAACCTCAGAATTTCAGGGTTTTTTAAATTGTCTTTTCATGGTTTGATATTACTCATATATATTACCTGTTTTCAAATGCAGGATAAATGGTGATGTGATAGAAGCGTAAGTTGAGATTTCAGGAAATGAGTCTGAAATCCTGTCAGATTAATTGTCTGTCTGGTTCCTGGGCAATGATTTTATTTGTTCCTCGCTTTATTGTTGAATGTAGTCACAATAATTAGCTCAGGATTCTCACTAGATATCTGTGAAGTTTGTTTTGTTTGCAAGGCACTCTAGAAGTTCAAGTATTATTTAACAGAACCCTTAGTTTGTGAAGGTAAACATATTTGATATTTCTCAAATTGACCATCCTCATTTAGACTCGCTCACGCAGTCTTGCTACCATATGAGTCCATCTTTGCCTCCCTTTTCCTGGGTGGTAGCCAGTAAGAGATAACTAGCAGAGAACTTAAGAATTAGACTCACCTAGTCCTTACCTCTGACCTTAAGATGCAACTTAGGGGGAACGGAAGGGGGATTTAGGAGAGAGAACGGAAGCTGTTATTCCACACAGAAATGTGTTAGCGCTGAACTGAAGTACACACTGAAGTACTTTCAACTGATAAGCTGGGTTGCTATCTTAGGACCCACCAGGTTTGTTTCAGAGGGAATGTGAAAATGCACTTTTCTAAGAACACAAAAGGATTGGGTTATAAGGGATATGGGTCTTATGCAGGAAAATATAGTATTAATAAATACTTTTGAGTACTGCATGTTGTCTTCAGTTGCTACCGAAAGATTTGCCAGGTTCTGAAAGAATAGCATGTTCTTCTTCTGTCAGATCCCAAAAGGAGTGGTCTGGTGGAGCTGATTCTGCAAGTTGGAGTGGGACAGCTGAGTGAACAGCAGAAGGACACCCTGGTGAGACAGCTGGCCGTATTGCTGAATGTTTTGGATTCAGATATCAAAGTTCAGAAGATACAAGCCTACTCAGATATAAGGTACAAAGATATCCTGCTGTGTCAGGAAGATTTGTGACTTTCATTGACTCTGTCATAGCTCATAATTAGTTGCAGTCATCTTTTCTAAGACAACAGCAAAAATGCTATAGGCCTCAACAGTGTATACTTTAAAAGGTGACTTTATTTTGCTGTGATAGAAAATTGATGAAGTAAGCTCTCTGGAGGCTCAGAACTGAAGTGTTTTGCTTAAAAAAAAAAAAAAAAAATTAAAAATTCTCCATGTTGTTTTTTTATATATTTATTCCTTTAAAGAAAGCGTGTGCATATATTTTGGTGTCTTTGTTCCATACAGTACTATTGTTTTTCCCAAATGCTGGATGGAATGAGACAGACTGACTTTCTCACAGTGAAGCAAGTATTGTATTTCAAAATAAGGTTCCAGCTATATCTGATCAAACCTGGTTTATTCCCCTTTTCTTCTAGTTCTTTTCTAAGGTTTTGATATTCCAATTATTTTATAAACATTTTCCCAGGTAACTGGTGATGAAAATCCATTTTTTGCAGAGAAAACTACACAATGAATACTTCTAAGTATGGTATCTTACTGTGAAGTTGAAATACCCCCTTTACTTGGTGTAGAGGGCTAGAGGTGGCTGTGTGCACCCAGAGAAACTTATCAGCATGATTGGTAGAACCTGTTGACACAAGTGATCTTTAAATTACTTCTTGTGAGCTATTTGGTAATTTAAAATCCATTTTGGTGTCTGTTTAGCTGTTGGGGAACCTCTTAAAATTGAAAAGAAATCATTTGGAAAATCTAACATTCATAGCTATGATATTTTTATTCACAGCTTCAGTTTACTGCTTTTCAGATAAAGATGTTCCCTTACGTGTCTGATACAGGATGAGATCAACACCACCCAACTTAAAAGGGGGGCGGGAGGGAGTGGCTCCCACATGAAGTTCTCTGGCTCCCTTGCTTCTGAGCTTTTCTTCCTCTTAAATTCAGTTTCCTGAAGTTACTCAAACTGCTTCAGAGTGCTTTGTGACAGGTTCTAGATAAGAGTGGGGAAAGCAAATATATACATACTTCTCTTAAAGCGAGAGTCAGGAAGACCAAGGAGGGAATTATGTTTGCTGTTGTCCTCACCTTTATTCTGTGAAACTGAGAAGCCAGAGAACTGCTGGTGCTCCCGGCTCAGAATGAAGTCCATGGCACCTGGATGGAGTTGACTGATCCATGGACAGAGTTCCCTAATCTTTTATCAGTAGTGGCATTTGCTTTCCAGAAACAAAACCAGAGGCTGTAAACTGAATGTCTGACAAAAGGGATCTTTGACAGCAGTCATGACCTTAGTTGTTCTTTCTGCAGCACTGCGGTTGTGTTCTACGTGCAGAATGGGCATCCTTCCAAGGTGATCAAGGCATCAGATGTCTCGCGAACTCTGCATCTGCAGCTTTTGAAAGAGAAGGCTGACTTTCTGCTTTTTAAAGTCCTGCGGGTTGACACGGCTGGTATGTTTTGGATTGTGCTTGCTCATCTTGGAACTTTGCAGGCATTTGGCTAACATAGCACCTGGAAACAGTGTGTGAAGGCCTTCTGTCTGCCATTGGGTGTCTGGGCTTGGATGTAGCTTTCTGAAAGATGACATTGAAGACAATACTTAAAATGCTTGTTTATTTGTGGTATACTTGTGTTCTTTTAAAAGGTATCTGTAACAGCAGGCAAAAGCACATCTTAATCTCGGCCGCATCAGGAAGGACTTGGGAATGAGGATAAAGATACCCCGCTCA
The DNA here is from genome assembly GCF_929443795.1 of Astur gentilis. NCBI lineage: Eukaryota > Metazoa > Chordata > Aves > Accipitriformes > Accipitridae > Astur > Astur gentilis. Next base: position 23,484,008 of record NC_064899.1, on the reverse strand, counting down.
TACCATCTTTTGTTGGAAGATGGGCAAAACTTAACATAACCATAATATAGAATGTTGCATGTCTCTGGTTCCTTCAGGGCTTTTAGTGTTCAGTAATAGGCCTGTAATGTAACTTGTTATTGTCTGTCTGTATCGGGCAAAATGGTCAGGTGATCACTGTGTTATAACCTAGTCTTCTAATTATTTGCATTGTAGACAGGCCACTAGGGTTTCTTATAATGAACTTTTTCCCAAAAAGATACTTGGACTTCTAAGCCTATTTTAAACTTCACTAGTAATGTGAACCCTTTATGAGACTCAGATATTACAGATACGAATTTTCCATGATTTAAAATCAGGACATAATGATGCAAATGCAAATAAAGTGTGCAAGCTCTGGCAATAAGAGTCATTGATTCTGTAGTAAGTTCTGTCTGTCTTTATCTGGCGAAAAGGACTGTTGTTCTATTTTAAATGTACTTGGATTACCAAAATGTGTAGGTGTCACTTGAAAATATGCATTAATATTTTTCTTGACATAGCAAATTTGCTACTCTTAAGTTTTAAGGAGAATAACTTCTTATTTTAGTCTGACATGATGCATTGATCTAGCAATAACTACTACTGTAAGCATATAAGGTATGTAAATGTTCTGAGCTCAAACACTCTAATTCAATTTTGAAATACTGAAATACACTCTAGCTTACTGGTATAATGCTTGTCTTCTAGTACCTGAGACTGCTGATATTCCCCAGTTCTCAGGTACTTTAGAAGTTCTTAAAATATGTCATAAAGAAAGGAGCAGGTCTGGATTCCACAACTTCAACTCGTGTTTATTTCTGATTAGAATAAACTGTTCTTGACTTGCATACAATTTCAGTATTGTATGCATAAGATATATTCTTATATTTCTCTTCACAGCCAGCAGTCTGCTGAACTGTAAATCTGTTTAACACATAACACCAAAGGAATGGGAGATTTTAAAAATATCAGAATGTTATGAACTAGATGCTTTATTACCAATCTGGTCTTGCAGTAAGAGGATGCATGAGAAGTTGTCCATCTACACAACTGACCCTGTGTTTGGTTTTGTTCTTAGCCTGTCTTTTAAAATGCTCTGGACATGGACACTGTGACCCCATAACAAAGCGCTGCATTTGCTACCAGCTGTGGATGGAAAACTTGATTCATCGTTATCTAAATGACGGAGAGAGTAATTGTGGTGAGTTTGGGTATTGTGGGATGTATTTCAAGAATAACTCATTATCTCGTTAGTCTGTTGATAATTTGCTGTCAGAATGGGGGAGAGTACTTAGGAGGTAGATGCTGAGGGAAGACTAAAACAGTCTCTTTGTTTTCCAGCCCAGCAATATCTTTCTGTAGAAAGTTACTTGAATAACGTCTTGAAATTATAATATCTTGGCAGTTTTAGCCTATATTTAAAATATTTTAAAAGTTTGAGTTTTAAAAAGTATCACTATTTGAGGAAAAAAGCATGAAACCTTTGTTATGGGAGAGAGAGCTTGCAACAGTTGGGGCCAGTTGGAAGGGTTGTTGAACAGTGTGGGCATTGCATAGCTTTTGAGTTGTATTCATCTGATTGTTGGAAAGCTGAAAAAGAGGCAATGACTTAGATTCTCTGAATACGTGATTGATGCTTCCATGACAGAAGTATGATCTGACCTAAGGACGGAAAACACCAGTGTTCTGGACTAACCAATATAGTCGCCTTTAAAACCTCAGCTTTTTGGCATAATTAATCTCACTGTTTCAGTTTGCCTGTTGCCTCTGGGATATGCAATTTAGTTTCACCAGCTTAATCATGTCTATATTCTGTGTCACACCTAACATACTAGCTAAGCCTCTCTATTTCAAGTATTTAATAGTTTTAATTTAACTAGATTGGTCTTCTGCATAAGTTGAAATAAAGCTCAACTCTTAGTACCGTGCAGGCTTAGAGACATTTGCTGAGCGATGTGCTAGTCTTCAAGTAAATCTATAGGAATTTATAAGGAGTTTGCTACAAGCCATTAAGTAACCATGGGCCATGTGTCTGTTAGTGAGCGAAGACTAACTGACCAACCAAAATGGGACAGTAGGTTTTAAGCCTGAGGCTGGGACCTCCTGCAGCCCTGCCCTAATGCTGTGTTGTTCCATAGTGTAATAACACTGAAATAGTGAGTATACACAAGTTGGAGTTCACATTATTGCACATCTCTCTGTATTTTTCTCATGTTTTCTTGACTTTACAAGTGTAAGCAGGCAGGTAGAAGGATCTGTCTCTAATCAGCTGCTCTTTTAAAGCACTACTAAAATGCCAGACCCAGAGTACACCTATGTTTATTTCAGGTAGAGAATAACAACTGAGGTGGTAACCATGCCCTCTTGACTTTCAGTTCCCACATAAACTTCAGATGTCTTGGGATGGTAGAAAGTATTGGAGTGGAAGGAAATTTTCAAATGTGCACTTTCAATCTGGATGATTAAGAATTTTTAGGGATTCTTCTGAGAAGATGAAGGTGCTAAGTTTTCCTAAGTTCCTGTTGCCACTCCCTGTTTCTCGGGATTGGTTATTTTAATAGAGTTGTATTAGAAATTATCCTATTCTTATTACTTTACAAAGCACTGTTGTGTTTCTCTTTTCAGAGTGGAGTATACTTTATGTGACTGTATCTGTTTTTATTTTGATTGTGGTCATGGTAGGACTTGCCTGGTTCTGCATCTGCTGCTGCAAAAGGTACGTGATTTGTGTTTCTTTTTGTGATGGGGTATAGGCAAAAAATGCACACAACTGCCCACATTTTAGTCCAGACCTTAGCACTAAATCACTGAACTGTGTTCAGACACGTGAAGACCTGCCTGTAGCTATTTCTGTATAGACACACTTTCGTTGAAAAAAGGAGCATCCATTTGTGGCTCTGTGCTCTTCTGCATTTTAAAAACCAAAAAGCTGATATTGGAGTATCTTTCATATTAAGAGATAATTTATGTTAAAACTATTGAGAGTGTACTGCACATCTTCACGGTCTCCCACTGAGTCCTCCAGGTACTCCATGCTAAGGAAAAAAGAGGCATATCCCGAAGGTCACTGGCGTAGGAGTGTTCTGGGCGATGGGAAGGGAGCTGCTCCCAACTTGCTGTCTCCCTTGTACAGGAAGGGTGGACATGGGGGCTGCGTCTGGCTGACAGGCAAGGAGTACTCCAGTGATCTCAGTCACGCCAACTTCTTGCTTCCTCTTTACTTAAACAGTTTTGCCTTCTACTGTATGTCATTTCCCTCTCTGCCCCTACCTCCAGTCTTTCCCAGTGAGCTGGTAAGAAATTCTCTTTCAAGTGACAAGCCCCTGCAAGTTCTGTCACTAGAGCAAGTGTTTTTGCTGCTGCTCAGCAAATAGAGGGCTTGTTCAGGTGTTAGCAAAAATGAACTGCTGTCAAAATCCTTCTGGATTTTCAACTCCTCCTAGGATGTCTTTGCAGTATGTAAAGGATGATGTTTGAAATGCGTGGGAGTTGATACTGATTTCCTTTTTATGGTTAAAGGAACTGTGCTGTTAGTAGAAAGGTTTAAATAGAAGTGCGTTCCACTCCACCCCCACAGTGTGGGGTGGAGTCTCACAGGCTTGTGTGGATTTGATGATAAAGGGACTGTTTATGGAGTTCAGCTGCTTCTGGCCTTTGTCCTCACGTGGCTTGTGCCAGAGAGTGAGGACTGGTTGATACAGATACATGTAAAAAAGAGGAGAGAAATGCTGCACAGGACAGAATGGCAAGAGATGCCCTTTGCCTTGTGGAAACTACAGGAAAAAGATACACTGTAGACTAAGTTTTGGCTGGAGTTTTGGAGGTTTTAAAGGCTTTGTTGAGTTGGCAAATGAACTCCCTATTTTTAGAAGACCGTAGAGGGGAGGCTGAGTGGCTGGCTATTGCTGTAATGTTGGCTGAACAGTAGTAGGTGGCTTCTCCACTGTTAACCATGCAGTCTGGGTGGGAGGGCTTCTCCAGACATTGCCAGAGTCAACACTTGCCTTGATAAAGGGCATGTGTCGTTGTCTATGCCCACCCCTCCCAATCCTTTGTTCCCTCTCAGTGCAATACAAACAGTTCTGTGTCTCTTCGCCTAGCTCCGTGACTTTTCCTTCTGAATTAATGAGCAGATGAGTTAACTCCTGCAGATAGCTGAATCTTAACATAGAGATGATAATGTTTGCAGCATTGTGGAAGCAGATGCTGGGAAAGGATTTAAATGAAGAAAGAACAGGTGGGGCTTTCTCTACAGACCAGTAGGGCTTTGTCCCTACATATATATGAGGGAGGCAATCTCCATTTTTGTCTGGTCTTCTCTAAGCATAACCAGACAAGCACCAGTTTTGGGGTTTTGTTTTTTGGGTTTTTTTTAACTGAGAGGATTGAATTGGGGACTAACCGATTCTTACAGAAATTTTATTTGGAAACAAATGAATATGTGTCACCTTGTGTCGAGTTAGTATGTTGAATTGAACAAACTGAATGCCTGTGGCCTAGGAAAGCAAGTCAATCTTTCTTGCTTTCTTCATCTTTGTATATCAGAGAGAAAGTAAACTATACACTCTGATGCAGACTGTACAGCTGCTTTATACAGGTATACACTGGAACAACTCTTTTTAAGTGGAGGTGAGAAAGTACTACAAGGTTCTGTATATTGTGGAATGTAGCTATGTGTATGAAAAGGGAGAGGGAACAGATTTATATGTGTATGTGAGAACTAAATGTCTTTTGTGGTAACTTTTTAGCAGAAAGAGGACAAAGATAAGAAAGAAAACAAAATATACCATCCTAGATAACATAGATGAGCAGGAGAGAATGGAGCTACGACCCAAATATGGTAAGCACTATTTGTTTCAGCTGGAAACTCATCCACCAAGCTTACAGTTCATGTATTTGAATTGCCATCTGCAGTCAGGAGGAGCCCAGAAGCTGGCCTCCAAGTTTGGGAATGACAGAGGCAAGCATAGACAATGAAGTGGTTGGGGGAGAATCACCTCATTTGTTTCATGAGGCCTTGGGCTCAGCCGCTTCTCTAAGCTTCTTCATTAATCTTAATTTAGAACATCTAATTGTCCCACAGACTTCCTCCATGTAACTCCTCCTCCCCTGCACACACTTTAATTTGGAGCTGTTTTTATGGCTGCACAGCAGTTCCCTTCTGGTCCATTAGTGCCCGGTTAAACATTAGTAGACTTCAGCTGCTAACCTCTGTTCACATATATTTTGATTTACCTGAATTTCAGTTTTTATCAGGGGAAATACTGGAATCCAGGGAAATAAAATCATCCTGAGAAATTGCTGTCTTAGAAAGACAGGCATAACATTTCTGTAGAAACTGTGACCTTTCATTGCCACTCGTGTTAAATCAGATGGTTGAGTGGGCAGACTAATTTCCAGATTCAAGCTATTAAAAGTACATTAGCTATGTACTAAGATCATCTAATTGTTTTGGATTTAAACGCATATATTCACATTTCAGAGCCATAAACTGATGGGCCTGCAGTGAAGTCAGAAGAGAATCTGCCCGACAGTATATGGTACCTCCTAGGCCAGTTTTTGTATCAGTGGTGCACGCTGTTACGCTGGGTTGCAGAGAATGTTTTCACTTATCTTTCATATCACAGCAGAGGAGAGGGTAGTTAGTTGTTACTAAAAAATAAAACCTTTCTAATGAGCTTGTTTTGCTTTTTTATTGTCAGGTATAAAACACAGAAGTACAGAACACAACTCCAGTCTGATGGTCTCGGAGTCAGAGTTTGACAGCGATCAGGACACTATCTTCAGCAGAGAAAAGATTGAAAGAGAGAATCCTAAAACCCTCACAAATGGATCCATCAGAAATGGAGTTTCTTTCAACTACAGCTCCAAAGACAGATAACTGAATGAGGGTAAAAGCACAGAACATGCTGGTCCAACACATCTGAAACATGTTGGCCCATCTCTGTTTTTCCAGAACCAAAAGCTTCCTAAAATATCAACTAATTGCAGATGAAAGGGTAAATTTCTAGCACAGTTAGGGGAAAGAAGGAGGAAGGATTAGATGGTCAGCTAACTCCTCTTGTCACCGTTATAGGAACAAGGAAAACCACATCTTATTTCTTGCATGTTCCATGCTGAATGTTTGTCTGAACTTCAGAAGGCCTTTTTTCCTAGTTTTACAAAAATAGCTAGGGCTGTTACGCTACTAACAAAGGTAACTGAGATGCATACAGATTCATGTCCTGTACTCCTGTCTCTCTCTGAGAAGCAGTGTGATTATGATGCTGACCTAAAACAGCAAAAGCCGATATAGATAAATTCCTTTACAACTATAGAGAGCAATATGTGACCACAGGCTCCATCTTCATTTTCAGTTTAGTTTGGGGACACAAAGAGAGAGCATTTTAGTGCATTGTATTTATCTCTGACTGTGCTTTGTGACTTCCTTTTCTATGGTAGTGCTTATCAGATGGAAATGTCTTTGTTTCCAAAGGAAGTTTACAATTAGCAGTTGCACTTAATCAGCTGTAAAGTCATGAGATGCATCTGGGTCCTGTATTATGCAATGTTCCTTGTATTTACATAGAAAGTATGGTGCCTGCAAGGAAGTTCAGTCTTAGGTTGCTTCCGTAATGATGAAGGTGCTTTTGGCTCTCTGGAGTCTGCCATGTTCAGCCAGGAAACAGTAGCAGAAAGGCAAGAATGGACTTAGTTTGAGAAGCATTTTGAGCATCCCAAACTACCTTTTGCTCAGAGAACACTTTTCAGGAGCTCTGGACATTTTAAGTCTGAACCCTTAGCTGAGATGAGTTTTCATCTGTCAGCCTCAGTGCTCAATTAAAATGTGCCAGGTATTTGTGTAGTGAAATGCTTGTGGCAAAATACCCTATATGGAGCAGGAGGTTCAACACCTATCTTCATTGTCATGGGAACTGATACTGAGAACGGTTTTAGCTTGAACATTAGATTGTTTTACATTTTCCTCTGTGGCTATTCAGTGACTATATGTGTTGGCCTAAAGGCCTTGGGAAGGGTAGCTCTGTTGGAGTTCTGATGTTCTTGTTTGCAATCTGGATAATTTCTTTACAGCGTGCTTGTTGGGCTTTAAAGCCATGCCTCCAATACTGCTCTTGAAATCCCAAACTGAAGACTTGGCTTTTATACATAAGCTTCACTAGTGGGGGCATCTGTGTCAGTGGTACTGTCTGGCCATGACATCAGCCTTTCCTGGGGGTCCTTTACTGACATGCTGGAGTCTTGGGCTGAGCTGGAGGAATGATGTGTTCTCATGGAGAAAATATTCCTCTAGGAGCATTTTGAACAGTTTTTTTGTTTTGGTGTTTGTTTTTTTTTTTTAATTTGGTGGTGGAGAATCCATTGACAGAGAAGGGTGGAACAGCGTAGAGATCAAGGGGAGTGGATGAGAAGGGTCAGGGAGAGAACATAGCCCACCTCCATCACGAGGAATAATTTGGTGGAGAATTTTGGGGCTTTCTCCATCCTTTCACAGAAGACCGACACAACAGAGTAGTTGGGTTGGACACTGGCTTTTGTGCTTCTCTTGGTAATTGAGTTGGGCAAAAGTCAGAAGAACTGTCTAGGTTGGAAGGAATCAGTAGTCAAAAGTTGCAGCAACATGGCATGCTCATAACTGATTTCATACCTTTGATTCTCAAATGCAGCCAGCAACAGTCTCTAAGGCTACTAATGCTGCACTAAGGAGCATTTATCCGGTGCCCAGCCCTGCATTTCTCTAGAGTTCTGACTGTGGCTGCAGGAGTCATAGTGGTTGGAGAGGCTGTGAAGAGGTAAAGAGGGCTAGTGCAAGTGTTTTCCGTGTTTTTCCCATACCCACCAGCAAGATACAGTATAAAAATGGTATGATTTGCTTTCTTCACAAGCCAAGTTTTAACTATATGTGTGTGGAGGTTTTAGGCTACTTATTGAAACAAATCTACTTTATCTCACCCTTCCCCTTCTTGCGTGTGTGTGTGTATGTGTGTTATTTTTAAATAACTTGGTCAATAAAAGCAAAGCCAGCCTTTGATGTCTTTCAATGTCTGCTCCAGATATGTTAACATAATAATGCGGTGTTCACTTTAAAGGATTCCTGAAAAAAGTTAAGGTCCACTCAAAATACTTTTTTTTTCCTTTTAAAATAAAAATGTTGCGCTTAATCTGCTCTGCACAAATTCTCAAAATATTCTAGCAGGAATTATGCTCTTGGAAACATGCTTTTTTTTTTTTTTTTTTTTTGAAAAAAAAAAAAACAAAGTTGCATAAGGAACTACAACTTTGTATTGGCCGTGCTGCCATTAATGCTTCTGCGAAATACTGTATCCAGTGTGCCTTTATTAACTTATCTTTTAGGACATGTCAGTGCAGTCAGCAGTGTCCTTGTTTTGTGAAGTCAGTCACTTGTGTGTTCTGCATTTATTTTACATTTTTAAAGCTGGTGCTGAAGCCTAGGAGGTTGTTCTTTCAAGGAATTAAAATTCAGACATCTTTTTTTAAAAAAACAAAACCAAAAAACCTAAAACTCAATTCTCTAGTAAACCAGCTACAGGAATCATAAATCTGCTTTCTTCAATGCTGCAGAATTCCCAGGGCTATTCCCCCACACACACTCACACTGTGAGCTCAGATCTTTGGATTGGTCATAAGTTGATGTGCTATGAGAACGTGTGCTTGATTTGGTTAAGTATTTCTCACTCTAACCAACAAGAAACATTAGACCAATTTCTCACTGCATAAGGCCCTAGCAAGTGGAAGTTGCTTACTAAATTCTACTCTCTAGATGCTTTGATATCTACATTTGCTAACAGTATTTTAGTTATGTTTTGAAAGTTGAATATAGTTTAAATTTTGAGCTGCTTCTAATTCTACTAGTTTGATTTTTTTACCTCCTTGGAAAGAGAATTCATTTATCTTACATAAGAGCACACCTGATCTTAATATGAAACTCACACAGAAGTGGAAAATAATAGGTTTTGGCTCTGTGAATTTGTGATATCACATGTTTGTGCCACTTGGCCAAGCATGATTTTGTCAGGAATTTAGGAGAGGCTATAGCAAGTCTTGTATCTTGATTCAGTATAATTTTCATTTCTAGAGCTGTTGCTTTTTTACAGAATGTCAGGTCATACCTGGAATGAAAAGGTTGAAAAACTAGCTGTTAAGGTGCAAACACAATGGTAGAATTCTGATGCTAGCCTTCTGGTTTGGGTTATGGTGGGTTTGAAGCAGGTTGTCAGTCCTCACGTTTACTTCCACACACCATTTTCCTTCATATACAGAAAAGGTGCTGGCAGCTTCCTTGTGAAATAGGGATGGGGATATTCCCAACAGTCTCATCTGGACTGAAAAGCAGAGAAGACCAGATACAGCTTGTCATGTATGGTTCAGAGTCCACTGAAAACAAAGAGTAAATTCAGTTTGGCACTGCTAAGATACTGTCTCTCTTTGAAGGCAGACAGTGTGCTGCTACTTCCAGTGTCTTGTAGCCTTGAGGCAAGCACTGGATTTTAATTTGCATCTTGGTTTTACGTTTATACATGCTGATGCATGCACAAGCAGAGATTGTCCAGCTATGTAAAAGGACTGCCTTTGTTTGCATTTTAAGGAAGTGTCGTGGTTTAACCCCAGCCAGCAACTAAGCACCACGCAGCCGCTCACTCACTCCCCCCCCATCCAGTGGGATGGGGGAGAAAATCGGGGAAAAAAAGTAAAACTCCTGGGTTGAGATAAGAACAGTTTAATAGAACAGAAAAGAAGAAACTAATAATGATAATGATAACACTAATGAAATGACAACAGCAATAATGAAAGGATTGGAATGTACAAAGGATGCGCAGGGCAATAGCTCACCACCCGCCGACCGACACCCCGCCAGTCCCCGAGCTGCGATTCCCCCACCCCCCCCCTTTCCTGGTTCCTATACTAGATGGGACGTCCCATGGTATGGAATACACCGTTGGCCAGTTTGGGTCAGGTGCCCTGGTTGTGTCCTGTGCCAACTTCTTGTGCCCCTCCAGCTTTCTCGCTGGCTGGGCATGAGAAGCTGAAAAAACCTTGACTATAGTCTAAACACTACTGAGCAACAACTGCAAACATGTGTTACCAACATTCTTTGCATACTGAACTCAAAACATAGCATTGTACCAGCTACTAGGAAGACAGTTAACTCTGTCCCAGCTGAAACCGGGACAGGAAGGAGTATATTTTGGAAAAAAATTACCATTACTGCCTGAGGCATTAAACAGGTTCAGTACTCAACACAGTGTAGATGCAGCACAAAACCAGTACACTGCGAACGGGTCATTGGTTTGTGTTTTTAATTTTCTTAACCAAAATGCTGCTGCAGTACAAAACAAAATTTATCTTGGCAAATCTGCTGAGATGCATATCGAAATTCTCTGTCTTATGGTTCCAACCTTTCATATTAACTGAGTAGATTGCTGAGAAATTCAAGGAAAATGTGAATGGTCTAATTGCAGAGGATTGTTTATTTGGGGAGGGGGGGAAACGGTTATTCTTGTTTCATGTGTAAATACATTTTCAACTGCATCCTTTTAGGTAAACAGTCTTCGCAGTCTCCTGTCAGATGCATCAGATACAGGTACTGTTCCAGTATCTGGTTTGTGCTGTCAGCTGTGTTTACTTCTGCTAATTTTCCTTTTCTTTCTTGGTCTCTTGTGGGCAAACATGCAAAGGAGCTTCACAGTGTGTGAACTTAACAGAGAGAGAGTGGGTGTATGCGTGTGTTCTCTATGCTGAATTTAAACTTTCCTTAGACAGTTCTGATGTTCTTGAAATAACGGAGTTCTTAGGCAAATTTCCTATTCTTCTTTTAAGCCTCAAGTGAAACTAGTTTTGCCCCTCAATGTACTCATGTCAGCTGGAGCTTTGGGATGGTGGTAAAAAAGTGACAGCTACTTTAGTCTTCTGAGCTATTTATGTGAGGTTTGAGAGAGATAAACATTCCTCTAGAAGAAGAGAAGTGGGATAGAGGTGAATTAGTTTCTTAACATCAGCTATTGCTTATCATCGATCCCTAACTGGAATACTAATCCCATACTTCTGCAGCAAAGGAGAACCCATTTCACATACCTTTTAGGTCCTGAACTCCCCAAGGCAAGGGAGGGAACCTTAAAGCTTAGAAATAAAATTTAAAAATGGAGAAAAGGCAAATTTTTTTTTTCCTTTTGCACAGGCTACAAATCAAGTGCAGATGTGCTGTACATCAGTAGTTTGTCTCTGTATGGAAGCACTTCTCCCTGTGGGTGGATGGGTGAGCTATTACAAGAATTTATATTAGGTATCTGTTTTTAGAAAATGTTATTTATTGCAAATGATAATGTATTGTAACTGGAACCATTTCTGAGCTGAAATTACTACATTTATGTAACTATTAATAAAGTGTTGTCTTTCCTTCTAGGAACTTGTCAGGTGCTCATTTAGATGTGGTATTCTGTATTGGACTCAACACTTGGGTTGGGCTAATAGAGGTACGTTGTATACCATAGCTTATGTCTGTACTGAAACATAAAAGCAGTGCAGTATCTGATCCCTTCCTACTGACAAAAGCAAAACAGTGTCTTCTTTTGAGAGGTAACATAATTCAGTACATGAGAGAGAAGAAAAAAAAATAATTTACTGCAGTTCACAGTAATAGTTTTCATGTGGTGCTTGTCCTTACTTGGTTTAACTGGCTGTGTGTAAATATTCACCAGCTGTCATGCCAAGTGTGGTGATTTCACTAATAGCAAATACAACACTTGCGTGTTCATAAGTACAATGGCTGCTGTGCAGTAATCAGATACTGGTGTGCAATATAACCCAAAATACTGCTGTTAGCTAGGGGTAGATGCTGCTGCCTGTTTCTGAACTGGAAAAGAAAAATCCATGCATCAGTGTGCATAAAGTTTGTACTAAATCATAATAAAAGGTACTGTGAGATACAAGTGTCTTTTTGTAAGTGAAAAACATAAAGCGTAAAAGCAACTTTAAGTGTATTTGGATACATGGTGCCACAGTCTACATCATACCTCTTATGTTCATCCTTGACTCCTACAAGGGGATGCTGGCTGCTGAATGAGCTGGTGAGATACAGTGTGTCCTTTATTGAAGAACAGAAATCTGCCTGTCTGGTATTGCACTGTACCTTTTGGTGACAGCAGTAGCCTCCTCCCTCCCCTTTGAGTTGGCTGATGCAAGGCCTTGAGACTTGTGCAACAGGAGGTAATCAGTAGTGATTCCTAAACAACTTAAGCCGGTTGTGCTAAGTAGCTTCAGCATTCACTGATAAAGTGAATAAACCACCAACTTCTCATGTCTTGGAAGGTCCTAGGTGGAGAGTTTTGATGTGGAAAACACTTTAAACAAGTGCTAAAATTTAACTTAGAGCTTCTGAACAGCATACTTAAACCTTCTCCTTTAAGATAGCTCAACCCTTCCATAAGCAGTAGGGCTAGGACAAAGGGCATGGCCAGTTACACGTACGACTCTGCCAGTTACAGTGAGACAGTTACTTCAATGTCAAGTCAATGCATGAAGCTGCTTTTACTTACAGGATTGCCCAACTCCCAACATGTGCCTGATTGATTTACAACAGTAAAAACGGCTTTACTTGTGCAACCCATTTAAACTGCTGTTTATGTTCTGTGACTTAATCATGAAAGCATTATTAATCATAAAAGCACACCATCTGTCTAAAAACACCAGTGTCTGGGAAATGGATACACTGCAGAACACTAGCCTGCTTAAACATTTCCTTGATCTTGGTGACAAGAGGTAACAAAGTGCAATCTGCCAGCTACTGTAAACAAAATTAAGTAGTAGGTATTGGTCAGGCTTGACATACTTCTCAGTAGGACTGACTCTCCATCTTCACTGGTATTGGATCAGTGTTATCAGCATCAAGAGCTTCCCTTGCTTATTCTGAGCACCCAAGGTAACTTTGCCAGCTTAGTGTACCAATGGAGCAGCATTTCCTAGAGTGACTTGCCCAAAAAAGTTTGTGCACTGTGGTTGGAGAGAATTTCTGCCTGTTTAAGCTAAAAACGTTAATATGTAGAACAGGTAAACATAGTTTATTACACAGAAGACAGGCAGCAGGGGTCAGACAACAGCTGTTTAAAGGGTAACGTTAAGAAAATAAAATGGAAACTGGCTGTGACTAAGTTGGGTGGGAAATTAGAAGACAGTTTCTGAGGCTTCAAAACTGTATTAACTAAATGGAAATAAAAACCTTCCAAAAATATATCTTAAATCTGAATAAAGTAAAGAATTATGCAAGTAATCATATCCTCAAAGCAGGGAAAGGCACTCTGATCCACAAAGCCTATATCTTGCAGTAAAATGTTTGATTCAGCATGAAAGACTTGCATGTAAAATGATGGCATATTAGTATGTCAGAGTAGTCTCATCTATTTGATTTAGATTCAAGGGACAGTAATTGGGGGTAACCAAAATCTTACACCTCATGACCACATGGATGCAAAGAAGTGTCTTTTTTTGCTGTGCTAAAGCTGGCAGAACAAAAAATTAAGTGCAAATCTGAGAGACTGAACTTAATGTGGCTGCTGTCAGTTGTCAGTTCAACATTGAAGAAGGTAATAGACCATAAAATCCAGTGCTTTCACAGAAGTTATTTATTAACTGAAAACATTTTTCCATCACAGTTTTAATATCCAGAAATTGCTAAGCTATCACAAGTGTAATCATCATAACTGAAGTGTGAGAATTCAAGTATATTTTTTGTTGAAGAATCACAGCTTTTGCTATGAAGACAACCTTAAGATTATTCTGTGCTTAACTGATGTAGACCTTACTGACACAAAGATACTATGCTGGAATCCAACCGCAACCCAATCTAGACAAAGGTATTTTTAAAGTTTATTACATACCTTATCTTTAATTATGGTTTGTGCTTGTTATCAGGCATAGTAAACTGTATTATTTGCTAGGAAAAAAGTAAACATTACTCATTTATTTTAACAGTGCTATTCTCAGAAAAGACATCAACATTTTAAATGCACCAATGCATCAGATCAATAACTTTGTGATGAATAGAGCAGCGGGTTAAAGAATTTATCCTCCAACTGTACTGTCATACAGCAGTAGATGAGGTAACTTTAATGTTGACCTTGTACTGCAGTTCACAGGCAGACATATTTTCAGTCTGTGCAATTTCAGTGGCAGATAAACTACCTGTGTACAATACTTGTGTGTGCCTGCATCACTGCATTGTGGTACCCAGGCACCAAGTTATGACCCGCTTCTACCTAGTTACTCTTTCCAATAAGAAATAAGCACCTATTGGCAGCCAAGCCTGGCAAACTTCCTCTTTCACAATGCTGTATTCCCCAAATTCAGGCAGCCTATGCGTTCAATACTATAAGCTTAGAAGTTGGCTATAAGAAAGTTTCTTGCAACTAGTGTAGAAATAGGTGGGTTTTGTTGGTTTTTTGGGTTTTTTTTCTTGACACAAGCACATATGCTGCAACTGGTAGCAGTATTAAGTCCTCACTATCTTAAATGTGCATTTTTGGTGCATTGAAAATTACTGGTGGGGCAGTAAGTGTCCTTGAACTGCCCTTCAGTTGGCATGATGCACACACTCTACTGACAGATAATGTCCTCCAGACCCGCCTGGTCTCTAGTGTTACACAAATATAACCATAAAAAATATTTAGAAATACTAAGTAGCAGTCAATGCTACCTTATGTGCGCTTTTAAAAAACCCTGTGAAACTCACTTCCAGCTTGCTTCCCCCCGCCCTGCCAAGTCTCGTTTTACCTGGTACCTCTTTGCCTGATTGAATAAAATATCTTAAAATATCCCATTTCATAGGGTACATTCATTAGTGTATAGGAAGAAGAGCTCTGTTGCCGCCTTTTATTTAACAGTTGATGGGTAAAGCCCCACTAAATAGTTAACCAACACAGGAGACAAAACTTATTCTTCTTAGCCTCTTCAGTGCTGATCTGTTTGTCAAATTAACATTGCACGTTTTTTAAAGTGCTTCTTTTGACTGCAATTAAAATAATGTTTAAACAGCATTGTTTATTTTGTATTAAGGAAGCTTTACATCATCTTTTGAAGATGACAAAATAGTGAGGTGAGATGTAGAACTCTCACCTCTAAGCAATTCTATTTAAGTCTCTATTAGGTCACAAGTTAGCCAGGTTCAAAGGTTTTTAAACCTTCCTGGCTAATGGTAACCACACATCCAATTCGAGGCACAAAGCCCATAGGAACAAACAGAACCATCTATCTGGTCATGTTCTTTGGAGGTGGTGAGTAATGTTCCTTTAGACACTGAGCAACATGTACATCAGTGACTGTACTTCTACCCAAGGAGAGTCACGTTCTTTTACTGGAAGGGAGTTTATCTGTACCATCGCATCACCACCTGTCCTTCCTTCACACAGCCCTTACAGTATCCCCTTGCAACTCTGCAAGTTATTTCTGCAAGTAAGCATCCCATTTTCCTCCTGCCCCTCACTAAGCCAGCAACTCCTTGTCCTGGACTGTCCTCTTCCCAGGACTGCTGGGGCTCACAGACATCAAACAAGGGCTGTACCTGATCCAGGCATGGAAGGCACAGGCACAAATTACATCTCTCTGCTCAGAAGCCCAAAGCTGAACAGGTGGCAGCTCTGCAGCCAGCATTAACATACACTGAAAAAGCTGTCCATTTGCCTGCATGGATGCCTAGCTGTAGCTAAAAGCAATTCCTCACCTTTCCTAAGCGCCAGATTCTCCCACAATTAAAAGACACAACTGCTTCTAAAAGAAGGTCACATAACCACATTAGAAAATGTGAGTATTTACACAAAATTCTAAAGGGAGACTGCCATCCTCAAAGCCTCCCACATCCACACTGAAACATTAGAGGCAGTAGAAAATGGTGGTCTAGTTTCCCCTTGCCATAGATTATGATCTCTTTTCATTATGCAGAAGTCTCCAAATCCTCCCAGTTACACAGGGGTAATCCAAGAATAATAAATGTGCGTTCTTCCCTACTACTTACTAAAAATGATGGACATTGTGATCACATTGCTGAAAAACTGAACATATAAATAAAGAACATGTAAAAACATGGCAGCACAGAATACTGTAAATATCTCTACACATACAGAACAGGGTTGCTTAGTTTTAAAGAAGGTAGGAGTTGCATTCATATGTATTTCTAGTTCAAGAAGCTTATTAAAACTACAGCACTCTTTTCCAAGCTGTTGGGATTGTGCTTTTTGAAGTTTTTTATAAGCCTCCAAAGCAGACATACTTTATTTCTAAGTATTCATCGATGCCATACTTTGAACCTTCTCGCCCCAAGCCAGACTGCTTTACCCCGCCAAAAGGACTCTCTACTGAGGAAACTATGCCTTCATTAACACCAACCATCCCAACTTCCAGCTGTTCTGCAACTCTCCAGATCTGAGCTGGATCTTGGGAGTAGAAATATCCTGCCATGTAGACACAAGAGATACAGGAATGAAAATTAACATCTGGAAGAACAATTGCAGAAGACTTTGAAAAAGAGACTTACTGCCATTAAAAATCATCACCCCGTAACACCGAAGCTCATAAAACCACAGAAATACATTCATCTGACAGAGGGGCATACCTGCTAAACCCACATCAGCTGCATTTGCTATAGCAACAGCTTCTGCTTCAGTCTCAAATCTGTCAATATAAAGAGAAAAAATACAAATGAGGCCTGCAGTTCATCTACCGTCTTGCTAACAAGAAGCAGGCTTATCAGAAATAAAAACGTCAAGATGCGTTTTTTTCCAAAAGTATATTTTAAACATCTAATTTAATTTTCACTTTGAAACAATGGAGGAGTTTCTACCACTTCTCTTAATTTAAACTGCAGTTAAGTAGTTATGATTGCCTTTATCCTCCCTAGATACTGGTAGCTAAAACATTCACTTCACATGGGTTAGCCCACCAATTTCCCCAACACAAGCACTCCCAACTACTGGAGATAACTCTATGTTCTTCCACCACATCCACTTGCTCTGGATGGAGGCAGGCAAGGTTTTAAGGAGAAAAGAGAGCTCTAAGGCATCCCTCCATCAGAAAAACTTAGGACTAGCAAATCAAATGACAAACTGTAAAGTCCTGCCTCCTACTTCATACTACAAATCATGAAGGTTTTGCTGCTATCTATCCTTGCTTGATTGCTGATACAATTTAAAAGAAAATAATTTTCAAAAAGTTGCAGGGATGCTAAAATCAGGTCAAGAGAGAGAAACAAACAAACCACATATCCAAAGTTTTCACGTGTACTGCAGTGTTATCAGAAGACTTGTGTGATCATACAAAAACACCTTTTGGCAAACTGTCATTCAAATCTTATTTATTCAAAATAACCTTTCATTGTTTTTTTTAATTGCTATTTTTAATCTGGAAAATGAATAATCTTACTTGATAACTGGTGCTAAAGGGCCAAATGTCTCCTCTTGGGTGCAAAGCATTTTTGTTGTAACATTACTAAGTAATGTTGGCTCAAAGAAATTCTTCCCCAAGCTGTGTCGTTTCCCTCCAGTCACAATAGATGCTCCTTGGGAAACTGCATCACTAATGTGTCTCTCTACCTGAGGTATGCAAAACAAAAATCTCAAAGTCAGCATTTAGGAATGAACAATAGTATATCTTCCACTGAAGAAATAATCTCTCCGGTAATAAATAGAAGATTTTGAAGAGAGGCTTATACTTTGCAGAACACCATTTGCAATATTATTTAAAATTTCTCTTGAATTTTTCTCTCAGTCTGACATAATTTCAGAGAGATAAATGATGAGTATGGCCCCAGTCTCACGGACTTTAAAGATTCAGCTTTTCTGTTGAAATGCAAAGATGACATCTAACATGAGAAAAAATCTTTGCAGGACTAAGAAGTACACCTGATCTCCATGATCAAGCACCATGAAAACAGAAGTACATGACCGTCATTTAAAGAGAAACAGACAACTTTCAAGACGGTACTGGCAAGAACATTTTCCACCTCCTACATCTACAATTCATCCACAGACAAGAAAGTAATGAGAAAACTAAAGTAGCAGTCTCCACCTAGAATACTGTCCTTTGAAATTACAGAAAGGCAGTTAAATGACTATATACAGTGCTTGCTTATTTGTATGTATAGATGTATATGATACACGCACACACACACTATACTTTTGTGATGCACAAAGGGAAGGCATGAAAGAAAGAAATCGAAGTATTGTATGCTTTGTCTCCCAAATAACTCTGAATACTTTCATATTCTTTTATAAACAGAAAGAATCTGGCAGCATTCAAGTATAATGGGATTCAAACTAAGCCTGCATATAACTGAGGCATAGTATCTTAGAAAGTATGAACCACATAATTTAATAATCTTTAACCTTATATAGTTTATATTATATATATTATTGAACAGGTGACTTACTGCGATTAAAAAAAATAATAAATTCTTGGAATCATGAGTCATCCAAAACAGAAGACCCAAACCATGCATGTACGGTTTCAAGTGATTATAACATCCAGAGCTCTGGTATTTTTAACCTCAATGTATTATTCTGCTTAGCTTTTGCCAAACAGAGGCACTGTTCTTCAAAATAAGTTGTCATTCACAGTGCTTCAGAATTGCAGGATCGCCACAGAACTCCAAATCTAAAGTTAATTTCCTTTTTATGACCCATAAAGTAAGATGTCAAAAATGAAATCTTTTGTTTATACCTTCTCCACTGCTTTTTCATTAATTAGTGGCCCTTGGGTAGTTTTTGCATCAAACCCACTTCCGACGTGTAGTTCTCTCTTTATAGCTTCAGCAAACTTTTCCACAAATTTGTCATGGATTCCCTTTTGCACCAGGAAACGGTTTGTACAAACACAGGTCTGAAAACAAACATGAAAAGGAAAAACAAACTGTAGTTTATATTGTATTTAATCTATGCATTAATTCATTCTGGCCTTCATGCCACTCTGTCCTCTGCCTCTTCTCCACCATCCTAAGCTGTGTACTAGCTTTGCTATTTCTTTCATCTCTCCTCTCAATTTAGAAATACAACTTCAACAAGCTGTCAGTACCTGTGTGAAACATGCCACACTGCTGCATTTAAGTTGCTTACACTGGGAAAGGGTTTTTGTGAGTTCTGTGGACTCTGATATATGGCGCAACCAAGGTCCAGAAGCTGCAGGAAATACCTTCTAATTAGACTGCAGAATGCTGGACTGAGCAGCAGAACCTCAAATCACACTTGGTGGTGTGGGGTCTTTTTTTTCAAACTCCTTCATTGAGTTTGAGTTTGCTTTCTTCCTGGAATTTGTTTTTAAGTGGTTTCAGTGGCCTACTTATTTGTGCTACCCCTTTGCTCTAACTGCATCCTATTTTGATTGCTACAGTCTCTCAGAAGTAACAACTACTTTATCCTTCTATGCAGCAGCAGAGGTGCCTTTTATGTTAGATCTTGTCCAGTCTGCGTCTGATCACTCAGTGGTCCTTGTCCACATTCCATTCTATTTTGTTTCCTTTCTTTCTTCCCAAGATTAGTCTTGTTTTCTTCTTGTGTTATTCAAGCAACATTTTCCCAAACAAATGACCTCCCAATCCAACTGAAAACTTGCTGCTTCTCCGAAGCTGGAGTTCGTCAACTTCATGTTCATGTGTAGAGGTAATAGTCTCCATAGAGCCCTGGACTGGAAAGTAATGCTCTTAAAAAATTTTTGACTCATAAGTAAAATACTTTTGAAGCAATGTACACTTGAATCTTGTCTATCACTTTTTTAAAGCTACTTATTGTGGAAAACTCTAGCCATGAGTGTCTTAACAGATTTCAGTGCCCTTGACTCCTGCTGGGTGCTTTCAGAACACACAAAAAGACTTGAATTGAACACACAGTCTTACAGATAGAAACGTTTATCATGAGACTTGAAGCTATTATTTTAAGATATGGCTAGGCACATTGTTATAAAATATAATCCTGAGAACTGAGGCAGGATGCTGTCTTTTCACAGTTCTAGTTCTCCAAGGAATTTAATGCTAAGAAAGCATATGACAAGCCTCATCACTTCTCACGCTCTTGCGAGGGGTCCATTGACTGCCATGTATGTTGTGAAAGTACATGGGATTTTACAGTGTTGTTGTTCATGATAACTGGCTTGTGTGCCCAGAGCCTGTGTGACTCCAGCATCTTTCTCTTCACAACAAAGTGTCCTATGCTTTCCTTTTACATAAAATAGCTTATTTACAGCTTAAACTATATGCATAGCTCTTCACTTTCCAGAAACAAGGACAAGAAGGTTACTCTTACCTGCCCCGAATTTCTATACTTAGAAGCAAGGGCTCCTGCAACAGCACGGTCCACATTGGCACTGTCAAACACTATAAAAGGAGCATGTCCTCCAAGCTCCATGGAAACTCGCTTCACAGTGCCAGCTGCATGTTTCAGCAGTATCTGTAGGCAACAGAGGAGACACAGAAATCTGTACCTCTACCAGATGTGAACTGTGGAACCACAGATGGAAGGCAGTATCAAACTAACTCTGGCAGGGAATTAATCTGGATCTTCTCTATAATGCTAGACCATCTGTTTTCTCCTATGACAAAAACAAGGACTAATTTCCTTCATTAAAATCTTCAGAGATTAAATTCTGGCCAAGAAATAATGAAGAGAAGGATTTTCATTAACTTCAGTTCAGGCCAGGCTTTTATACATGAATATTGTCATTCTTGTTTGCTTGTTCTTTTCTTTTTTGGTACTAAAATTCTTGATGACTCTTACAAAATTTTTGCAAGATGTGACAGAATTTGGGATTAAGGTTTGCCTTGATACCAGACTTTTTCTTCATTCTGCATACAGCCATCCCATACAATTCTATCACCACCTAGCCATGCCCTGCAGTTTGATTTCATTAGAGATGGTGACAAGATTGCTTACTGACTAAGATTAACAGGAGAGATTCAAGGGCCTCACTTCTCTAATACTTTCTCTCAACCGCAGAAGCCACTCCCAAATAGTACCTTTGAAACTCAATTTCAGTGTTCTTATTAGTAAGTTGTCACCCTATGATATGAAACCAGAGCATCTGGTACAGAACTGTTCACATTATAATTTAATAAAGGGCAGTTATCCAGAAGCTGCACATAGGCATCCTTCTGTGAAGTACTGATGCTAAAGTACATAGGCAGCATCTCAAGAAGTACACAATTATTTGGACAATCTGTGTACAGCAGCCAGAAAAGAAGGCAGCTCTGTATAAAGGCACACACTTTCCCCCGACCTTTCCAGTATAACCACAGTAATAATGTTCAAGTATATTCTGTGCGCTTATGTACCTTTCCTGTTGCTGTAGAGCCAGTAAAAGATATTTTGGCTACCAATGGATCAGTGCACAGAACTTCCCCTACAGCTGGTGTCTGCTGTCTGGAACAAGGAACAACATTATACACTCCCGCTGGAATTCCAGCCTGGTTTGCAAGCTGCAACAAAACAGACACAGAATTTGCATTATCGGTGCATTTTGTATGAGGAATAGTCACTTAACATTTGTTTGTTTTGACGAAACCATGCTGTAAGTCAATGGAAGCTGAAAGCGCACAGCACAACTAGTATCAGGTGCCATGGTGTAAAGACAGCAGCTTTGCTCAGGTTTAAGGTTGGGCTCTCATTCAAAGTAACCAAAGGAAAGATATAAAGATGGTTTGTGTAGCTAAATGGCCGGGTCCTCTTTGAGGCTCTAGACTGTGTAAGAGGCAACTTTCAAAGACTCTTACTAAACTAAGACTTCTGGATCAAGTCAGCCAGTTTGCCCTTTCTTCATGTATGAAGCTGGCCAGAGTTATCTTCAAAGCCCATCTGACTCCCCATTTATAGCTTCAGTCCACTGCTAAGGTAAAGCTTAACGTAAAAGCTCACCTCCCCTAGAGCTAATGCTGATAAAGGTGTGTCCTCTGCAGGTTTCACTACCACCGTACAGCCAGCTGCCAGAGCCGCACCAACCTTCCGGGTAATCATAGCGCTGGGGAAATTCCACTAGGATGAGAGAAGAAAATTACAATCAAACTTGGGAAAACTTTGCCTCCTGTTTTTGCAAAAATAGCTGACATTTTCTGTAATTATGTGATAACCTAAACAGACCTGCATGATGTGCTTTGTCCTAAGTGAACGTTACAAAGCAGCACTGCCAATCCAGGAAGAAGCGAGTACAAGGTAGAAATGAAACTTGACAGGGGTGTTTGCCAGGGTTGGAGGAGCCCTAAGGCCACAGCCCCATGCTGTGGGCTGAGCTGAAAACCTTCACGTAACTTGAAAAATTCAGCTATGCTTACTGGGGTTATAATGGCCGCCACTCCTACTGGCTGCTTCAGCACCAGGATTCTTCTGTCTTTCGCAGACGCTGGAATTACATCACCATAAACCCGGCGAGCTTCCTCCGCAAACCACTCCAGAAACGAGGCAGAATACAGGATTTCACCCTCTGCTTCTTTCAGAGGCTTCCCCTTTGATTAAATCAGATTGAAGGTAAACTGTAAGCGGCAGACTGAAGCAATAAAACCAAGCTGAAGTCATTTCGGAGTTTCTGTTCTTTTCAGAGCACTTTATAACCCCTATCACGTACACCGTGATCTCCAAAAAGGATTACATGAAAGCAGCAGCAATAGTTGTGCGGCTTCAGTGCGCCATCATTGTGTAGTCAACATTTGGTATGTTGAGCCTGGATTCATACCTGCCCAAGACAAGGAGCTGGAATAGCAAATGTAGCACGTGTTTATTTACAAACTCTGCAGTTAGCTGCTACTACCATTCTGAAGAAGATGCAAATCACAGCAAGACAGTTACAAGTTTATGCCAGGGACGTTTGTTTCAGGGAGTATTACTTTGGACTACCTCCAGGTCCGACCCCGTGGACCGAACGACCATTAGCAGCTGGGACACCACAGAGGAGCTGCCAAAGTACCTTCCAGCACTGTTTTATCCACAAGGATACCCGTCTGCGAGCTCCCAGACTGCTCTGCCATGCAAACCAACGCACCCCGAGCGAACCCCGCTTGGGAGCCTTGTGTTAACAGCACTGCCATCTCTTCCAAGTCAACGACACCAACAAAACACCAACCTGAAGACCTCAGTTTAGGCCGACGCGTGCTTTTGGGCACCATGAACCACAACGCGGGTCCGATTTCCACCGGACCCTTAGCTGCTGTGCCCAATCCCCCGGCGGAGCCGAGCCGAGCCCCGCCGCCCTACTTACGTTCTCGGCCGTGATGATCCTCGCCAGCTCCTCCTTGTTCTCCATCATCAGCTCGTACCACCTGCGGAGGCACACGCTCCTCTCCTGGGGAGACAGACAAGGTTGCCGTGGTCCCCGCCCGCAGGGAAGCCGCGCCGCTCGAGACGAGCTTCTCCCTCACCGAACCGGACCGGACCGGCCGCCTCACGGCCCGGGCGGGCGCCATCTTCCGCGGTCCCCTCACCTTGGCGGGAAGGCGGCCCCAAGCGGCGCCGGCTTCGTGCGCGGCCCGCACTGCCGCCCTCGCCTCAGCCGCCCCGCAGTCGGCCACCCGGCCCAGCTCCTCGCCGCTGGCCGGGTCCTGTACGGGGAAAAAGGCGGGCGTCTCCAGCCAGCGGCCGCCCACCAGGCCGCCCCGGCGTACCAGAGCGGCGGGCAACCCCCAGCTGCCGCGCCGCGCCGCCGGAGCCGGGGGGTGAAGGAGGAGGAGGAGGCGGCGGCGGGCGGCGGCGGCGGCCCGCCGCCACAGGAGGCTCGCCATGGCCGCGCACCCGGGCTGAGGCGGCGGGGCCCGGGCCGAGCCCGCCCGCACCGCCCCGGAGGAGGAGCAGCAGCAGCAGCCGCGGAGGGGCCGGGCCAGGAGCGGCCTTGGCGGCGCCGGAGCCCGGAGGCGCTGGGTTTGCCCTTGGAGGGTGATGGGGAGGACTTCGGCTTCCCGGAGCCCCGTTTCCTCAGCCCCATCGAGACCCCCTCCACACACACAGAGACAGCGGAGGAGGAGGGTGCACTTGTGCTTGACGGCTTGGCTCCAGGAGGGCCGGGCTGTGGCGGCGCTGGGACAGCGGCCCTCGCCTCGGGCCGACGGGTCCCACGGCAGCCGGGTCAGGTTTGCCTGGAGGGTGGCTGGGAGCCGCAGCCTGCCCAGCCTCTGCCGTCAGGCGGGATTTGAGAGCAGTGGGTACGGCAGGAGTGCTGTCATGATTTCTTCCATCCCCGGGTATTGATATTGATAAAATTGGGCTTCCAGTCCGGATTGTAAGACCCAAACGCGCGTGTGCGGTGCCCTGTCAGCTCGCCAAAGCTTGTGAATTTGTGTCGCCGACAGCTCGGGAGCTAGTGTGCTTCTACTAATACTGCTTTGGCAGTTGGCCTCGTTTTTTTGTGAAATCTGACGTAGCTGTTGTAAGGCAGGTGCACCAAGCACGGGAGGATGCTCTGCTCCGGCGCGCTTTTAGAGGTGAACAGAAACCGCGCTGCTGCTGCGCAGAGATGGCAGCTGCGCTGCCCAAACCCCAGAGGTATTACGGAAGTCAAGTGGGGAGAACACCTATAGGTTATTTCTTTTTTTTATAAATGACTTTACTTGAGGTCAAGAAGCATTGGTATGAAATAGCCTTTCAAACGGGCCAGTCGCTTATTTGCTGTGTCAGCAATATGTCTGAAAGAAAAGGCATGCTCCGTAACCTACATTTCAAAGGTCACAGTGCTACTGCTCCAGGCTTCCGAAAATCACAGTTCAAGCCAGCATCATGGCTGGTTTGAAGGTTCGCTCTGTTCTGCTGCTTATACTGTACCATTTCTGTCAAAGATGTATCCCAAGTGGAATTTCAACACATGTTGAAATAGGTAAGACATGTTCAGAATTAATTTTTATGTCTTTTGAGTTGCTTGGGAAGAGAAGTGAATTCAGATTTGGCTGGAAAGCAAAGGGAGGAAATAATGTTAAAGTAACGAGCATTCAACATAATCTTAAAAAAACGTGAATAACAGAGGATAGATGAGTAGTTTGGTTTTGGAGTTTGAAACTTCACTGTTTTTATAAGCAAAATGCTTGAATCGACTTGGTTGCGTATTTTTCGGTCTTCTAAAACACAGGCATTATGTAACTGGAATGTTTGTGTCTGTGAGTCTTATGCAGACAGGGTTTGGTTTGGAGAAAGAAAAGGAATACTTTACGCAATTTATGGGATTGTTATATTTAAACTAGGGAATAACACAGACCGTTTGTGGTAGCTCTGTTTTCAAATCAAAGTGTATTAATTTTGCCATGCCTGCATAAAATAGATAAAATGCTGTAATGTGTTTGTATCTATGACTAACATAATGAAAATTTTCTTCTGTGTCTCTTTCTGGTAGGTTGCTATCTGTAGCCTGAGCAGCCTAGATTTGTAGAGAATGAAGGAGAGAACTGAGTGACCATCAAAGTGGGGAAATATTTCTGTTTTGAATTTCTTGTTTGCATGTGTTATTTTTAAAATCTGGTTTCTGCTGTAGTTTTTGCAAGAACACTCATGAGTAGCATGAGGTTATTCTGAGACATTTACTCATAATAAATTGACAGTTTTAGTTGTTTGTTCTTCTGTTTCTGGTTCTAAATCCGTTGCTCAAACAGATAGTAAAACGTATGATGTTGTCTCTATTCAGGTAGTCTTCCCAGACTTTTAAGTACTGAACACATGCAACTTTGAACAAGTTAAAGGCTGGGATTATTCATGGCATTCAAGACTTCAGAGTGTGTTCCTTTACAGAGTGTTGTACCCTAGGTCAGCATCCTGCAACCATTTGCTTTTCCTAACGATATGTCGGGAAATCCATAGTAATTGGTAGGAGAAGTCACACTGCCTGAGGTTAGGCAAGCGCATATGTTTTTGCAAGCTTGGGGCTCCAGTTACTGAGTACGAGCTTCTGAAAACTTGAAGTAACAGATTTGGCAGAATAGAGTGTATTTGCCAGAAATCTACAAAAAGAAACAAGAGCTTATGGATCTGTCCCAAAGCAGTCATGTTTTTCTAATCTAGGAAGCATATTGCAGAAAACCTGCATCTATATAATTTAAAGATCTTGGTTGTCTGAGGAGTAGTGTGTACACTGAACTACTGGGTCATAGTTTACAACAGTTAATTGTGTCCATTTGCCTGAAAATGACATTAAACTGGAATCAGCTCTGATGCTGCTAAAAGCAGTGTTTTTATTAATGTGCAAATGAAAGTCCATGATGGTAAGATACAGCAAGTTATTGCCAAATCCAAACAGTGAGCATTCCAGGAAAAGAAACCAAAACCCAACAAACTGTAGAGAAGAACTCCTCTGACTCAAAACCAGCACCAAAATCTATCCTGGACAGACTTCTGAAAGTACTTTTAAAACAGTGAAAAGCTCTGCCTGTTCAAAATGTTGATCATGTTCACCGTGCTCAGCAGAGCTGTGCTGTGTCCTACTTGCCACAGACTTGTTGCTGGAGGCAAGTCTGAGTGGGGAGGCTCTTCCCCCTCCAGGGGCTCTCGTCAGACCTGCCGGGCTCTGCGGGGATCCATCATGAAATTCATTGTAAAGGTGAATTTGTAGGACCTGGGCCCACATGAAAGAAGTCCAGGAGGGGATGTGAGACAGAAAAAGCAAAATGCCTAACTGGGACTCTCCCACACTGGAAAGGGAGATGTGTGTTGAAATGGCTGAGCCTTGAAACGATAGACTTTTTTTTATTATTATTTTAAAGTTATTCCAGTTTTGGTGCAGGATCGGTCCTTAAAGTATCTTAACATATTTCTATAAGGATGGTTTAGGTCAGTGGGTAAGAGTGAAAGATCATTCAAACCCACACAGTTTTTTCTAGATCTTATTCCAGAATGGGGACGAGGCAGGGTTGTGGTATGGTTTATTTAGTAAGGTTCAAATTAAATTCAGCATATTCTGGGTTACCGTGATCAGTCTTAGTTTGTAAATAGCTTCAAGTGAGGAGTAAAACTTTGTGTGGGAAGGCAATATGATAACCCATGCATGCAGTTTCAACTGAGTAATTGTAGAGGCAATGTTGGGTATCTTTGAAATAGTGTTCATAGATTATCCCTGGGCTCTAACATTAATTAGAAGGAGACGTCATTAAAGAAAAGTGATATCAGTTTGTTTCATTCTCTTGTTATGCTTGCTCAATAAATATTTTGGCAGTAAGAATGTATGCCTATTCAGTGAATAAACAGTATTATTTACCTTGCTGACTTTAGGGTTTTTTTTGGTTTTTGCATACATTAAAAATGAATCAAACTGTTAAACATCCGCATGAATTCCTGAGGTACCTTTTTCAATGCTAAGGGCAATGGTGAAACTTAAATACAATTCAGGTGGGTCCTTTATAGCTAGAACTTTATGATCCGTATTCTATACATGCTGGGTGTGATCGTGTCAGTTCACAGCTGTAGCTCAGCTCTGGACATGGGGAGTTCCTTTTCCCTGCGAATTCGGCTTTGTTGGTCAGCTTCAGAGCTAGGGATTAGAGAGAGACTGATGAGACCTCAGTGCCCAGATGTGCTACAGAAATGGTGTTTCCTCATTAGCTCCCTAGGTGAGAAAACACACTCTGGCATGTACAAAATTTTCAGAGAAATCATGTTTCATGCACCTGTGCCACTTGGCTTAGGTATGACAATGAGGTGTATTCTGGTTTTGATAATGCTTCTAACAAAACATGGGCCTGGCTGCAGCACCTCTAAATCAATACTTCAATTTGTTGTTTTTCAGCGCATAGAGCTCTGGAATTTTTCTTTAAGCGTGAAGGGAATGTTAATTATAGACAGGTAGGAAGCGTATTATTGCTTAATTGTACACCTTTCTTCTGAATGTTTTTCTGTCTTCTTGCCTTTCTTTGTTATTTATTCTCAGTAATATGTTTGTAAATATTGTGCCTAGACTGTATTTTTACCTTTTTTGTTGAAAATCATTTGACTCCTTCTGAATACTATTACAAATATGTAGCAATTACTATAATGTATATATATTGTGTACGGTTTCTCACATGTTTTCCCACCTTCTTAAGTCATACCCTCCATGAGTAGTTTTATTAGAAGAATCAGTAGAGGACTTTTGGAAAGGAGATTTAATAAACATAAGGACAGCAAAATGACAGCAAGGTTTTGAATTTAGTCCACCACATGTATCTTTTAACCGATTTCTTAGTGGTGCAAATAGCTTTTTCTTTGATGGGCTGTATCCAGCAGAGCACTGTAAGCACGTGGACAGTTTTCATAAACACATAAACAAAACACGTATGTTTTGTGTTTAAAACATTTTTAATATCCTTTAGGACAATGTAAAGGAGACCATTTTATATAACTTGATCTTTTATCCAAGTAGGAGATCACTCAGGGGAAGTATTGACATTGTCCGCTGTAGACAGCTATGCCGTAATTCAGAGGATGGAAGTTAGCAGCGCAGGCTTCATGTCTAGTCCACAAGGAGGGAGGGCATCTTCAGAAGGTGACTTAACCAGCACCTAAGTTAGATCATACAAATAGTTTCCTAAATGGCCTTTCAAATTACAGTGTATACCGATTAGTCTCACTTACAGGGATTTGGTGGGGGGGAATGATGGGGGATGATGACGACACTGAAATAACGTATTTTACCAAGATAATAGTTGTGCCTTGCTGGATATTTAAATTTTATCTTCAATATTCATGGTAAGCTCTGTTTTCGTGCTGTGCAATAGCATTCTGATTCCTTTTTCCCCCATCCTTTTCCCAGTTATTACTAAACCACCAAGATGCTTTTCAGGCTGGGAGCATCTATCCTGATGCCTTTTATCCTTCAATCTGCAAAAGTGGTAAGAAAAGCTTTATGAGTCCAATATTGTAACAACTGTATTTTTATGTGAAAATCCTATAGAATTTAGTAGGGTGGAAAAGAGTTGTTGTAAGAAACTAAGTGTGGCCAAAAATACCTTCCTGCAAAAACATCCACCATTTTTGTTAGTGTTTTGAGCCTTTTTGTAGAACTTTATGTGAAAATAATACATTTGAAAATGTGTTTAGAAAGTAACTTTTGGATAAACGTAACTATTTAATGTGTAGGGCAATTTGATAGAAGGTTGCTGTTTGACTAAATTAGGTCAGATTACTGAGTACAGCTTAGGGAGAAACTGAGAGGACAAAATGATCTTTTTTCTAAGTCTTAGGGAAAGCCTAGAGATAATTTCTATCAGATCAGTCACAAAGATGATAGGAGAATATAAAAAGAACCCACAAAAACAAAATAGTGTAGGACTTGCTTGGAGGGGGGAGTGTTAGTATCATCCCAGGTTAAAGTCTTTGTTTTTCAGACTGCTGTCTTTTGCCTTTTACTGCTTCCCGTTTGAAAGTAATGTCAGTGTTAGTTTTGTGCAGATCTGAAGACTGCACTACAAAATTAGCACCCTGTTGCAATGGCTGTAAAAAGTATGTCTTAGCTTGCAGGTGGTCCTCAGATTTTTTCAGCTCTGGTAGGTCAGGTCTTGATCGTTATCAGTTTCTCCAGCAATGCTGGAGCTATAAAACACCGGCTAGGGCTTGCTCCGGGATATTTGCTACTAAAGTGGTAGATCTGGATAGTGAGCAGTTAGCAAATGGGACAAAGACAGCCTGTCCTCCAACAACAAGCCATTAGGATGTTTAGGCAGATACCAGCGACAAGGCAGCAATGTGTAGTTTGTGTGAGGATATCTAGCCTATTCGTGGTTGAGATCTTACTGAAAACGTAAAGTATGGGAGGTGGTCTATTTTAGTGGGTCATGCAAATTCAGATCCATTAAATTCAAAGTGTTCTTAGATCTTTGTTTGGTTTGCCTCATCTTTTACATGTTTTTCAGCTGAGTGCCAGTGCCTTCACTTATTTCAGTATTTATTTTTGCTGCCTCAAACTGCAAAACCCTTCTTTGTCTTTCCAAGGACGCTTTCCCCGACTTTTCTCACTGCCTGCTCTACTTAGAGTCTTAAATCACACAGTGACAGCTAGACTTATCACTGTTTCTCAGACACAGGTTGTTGATGCTGACTGTTGTTTATGCCAACTGCAGGCTGCTTCGTTTATATCTGGATAGGCAGGTTGCCCCATCTGGGTTGCCTAACGGGTTATCTTCTCTGTTGCTATATTGTGATGCTCAGTTCACATCCAGATTGCCCCTCTGCTCTGGCATTTAATACTGGTTTTGTCTCCTGTCACTCACCAGGTCACTGTTCCTGGTCTTCTGCCTGGCTCTGCTAACATCTTGTCCCAAACTTCAGTCTCGCTTGCCTTGTTTTCAGGACTGATGTTCTCCTGGGATTTCTTCAGTTCCTACCTTAACTTGGTTATTTCTACCTACCTCGTCTTTCCCTTCTAGCAGTTTTGACTCCTGCCTTATACCAGGTCAGTGGTCAGAGCCTCTCTCTCTACAGTCTCCAGCCTGTATTCCTTCACTAAAGTTGGGGTCAATCTTGCCTTGTTTTATACTTGGGCTGCTGGTCAGTGGTCTCCTTAGTCAATATGGAAGAAATAGGTACCTCTGCAGATCTGAGCTGTTTTAACTGTGCCTCTAGATCAAGAACAAAGCCATCCAGACTGCCTTTCCAGGCAGGTGGCAAACTTAGATGTAGAAGTCTACTCTGTGAACATTTAATTTTGGTCTAGCAGATCCCATCCTTATGTTATCTAGTTCAGCTGCACTGTAAAATGTCAAGAGGCCAGGAGGTGACTGAATTACCAACAAGGTCTGCTCACTCAGTTTCAGCATTTAATATACCTCAGTCTTCTGCAGTTTCACAGTTCCCTGTGAACAAACACGTAGTTTTCCTCTAAGTGTATTGATGGTCTGAACAATCTATCTCCTGCCTACTGTCTTCCCCCTTAGAGAATGTAATATTGTGCTGCTTGGTCTTGTCATGTCAGCATCACTTTGCTCTTAGCTTCATGTAGGTACACAGAAATTTTTAGGCAAGGTCACTGTGTTAGATCCTACATAATCTCTTCTGCATAAATCCAAGTGAGAGTAATAATTGATGCTTAAAGGAAAACCTGATTTTTTCTGCTTTCCTTTGCCCTTCTTCTGCTCCTACACTGACTGTATCTTGGCAAGTTTGACATTCTGTTGAAAATGATGATGACATAGCCCTCCTCTGCCCTGTGGAAACTGATACCTGACCCATAGAATGATATTTTGAGTTGGCTGCCATGCCCATCAGCTTTTCTGCCATGCAATTTGATGCATTCATTTAGTCAACAGCATCTCTGTCAGCTCTCTTTATTCTCTCCACTTGGGAGGCAGTCTTTCATTGTACTGTACCTACTCACAGGCACAGAGAAAGGGAGCAGGCACAAAATTTTCAGATGCTTCAAACCAAAATCATAGAAGGTAAATCTAGTATCTCTTTTGACAGTATAAATCGTATAAAAATACATCTTGTTTGGTTCTTCTCATATAAGTGGATTGCAAAACGTATTGTCTGTACGCTATGAAATTGAAAAAAGTCTGTGGGTTTTTTTCATGGAGGAAACTTTTTCTTTTTTTCTCCCTCCCTCCCCTCCCCACCCAAAAGAATAAATCAAATATTGATATAATTTTATTGCAATAGGAATATTCCACGATGTGTCAGAAGACACTCACTGGTCACCATTTCTCAGTGCAAGTATTCACTACATCAGAAGGAATTATCCTCAGCCTTGGGAAGAGGTAAGAAAATTTCATTAACTTTTGGCTTTGCTTTCTACTGTTTTCTTCGCCTTCACTTGTTGCAATTCATCCTTTGGGAAGTGTAGAAAAAAATGCATATTTTTAAATCAAAGTCTCTGCTGATACAGGAAAATTTGAAATCTTGTTTTCATCTTCACCAGACAAAAAAGTTCCAGTTTCCATATACAGTCTATCAGTTACCTCCAGTGTGCTCTGGTGCTTATGATACATTTCATAGGTCCAAAATTCCCAACATGATTGGTAGTCTTGCATTATTATCAGATCTGGTTGAGTGTTTGCCACTTAAAAACCAGGTGTCTTTTGGAATTGTCACTTGTGAAATCTTGGACTTAGTCCTGATTTGCTTTTGTTTATGGTATATGAGCTACTTAGGAGGAGAGGAAAACCAAATTGTCAAAAGTGAGAATGATCTTAGAAGGTAATATTGTTTTCTTTGCCTTACTAGAGAACTTGCCATTCTCTCTCTGCTCAGGAGAGTCATATAGCATTTGAGAGCATGCACTCTTTAAAACCTAAACAAGTTTGCCTGCCTTTTCACTGGCCATTGGTGATACTGATCTTGTGAACTATTAACCCTTGGGAAGTATAAGTTGTCAAAAACTATGATTCGATTAAGAATTTTTAAAAGACCTCTGGAACTTACAGTGGTTCAAAGCAGAGAAGTCTTTTCTGGAGAAATGGAATTTCTGTTGCTGATAAATTTATTCCAAATATCTTTTCTGTTTGTATGAATAAAATGAGTAATTTCATACCTGGAGTTTAATTGGGTACTTTTACAGTGAGCAGCACTTGCACAGGAATGTCCTTTTCTCCTCTGTGTGCCTGCACGACAGCCATGGTGGCAGAGGGGATTCACTCCTTGGAAGTGGAAGTGTTTATTGCCAGTTCAGAAAAACACTTTAGTACACATCTAACTTGAAGTACACAAGTTGTCCTGACATCAACCATGCAATTCTGTGGCCTTGGACTGTATGAAGTGCTTAAAGCTTCTCAAGTCACAAAAAGTGACTCCAAGCATCAAGGAATGAGTGGTCAACACTTTGTCATGCTAAGTTCTTGGATTTTAAGAGTTTCTCAGCTATATCCTTGTATAATGCATATACATAAAATGCTCACCTCTTCTTGAAGACAGGAGTAAAATTAATGATGTTACTATAAGTGGATTGTTGTTGTGTAGGCTACAGAGAAGCTGGTGGCTTTCCTGTTTGGAGTTGCCTCGCATATGGTGGCAGATATTAGCTGGCATAGCCTGGGCATCGACCAAGGATTCCTAAAGGCCATGGGAGAAGTAAGCCTGTATTATTTTATTTATTGATGTAACTGGATTTGTTGGAATTGATAGCTTAGCTTTGGACTCTAGTGGGGAGGGAAGAGAAAAGCTGGAGCCCTGTTTCGGGAAGATTTTCAGAGAGATGTAATGTCATGAACTCCATAAGAACGAAGTTGGTCAGGTTTGGGACCTGTAAACTTCAGGGCTGCTTGGACAATTTGTTTCTGCTCATAGGTTTGTATGGAAGGGTGAGTAAAATAAATGGACAGTTCTCTTGTTTTTCTCTTTCTCCAGATCGATTTTCAAGGTTCATACTCGGAAGCTCACAGTGTTGGCGATTTTGGTAATGTTTCGGTTTGCTGATCATAGATCCTTCTGGTAGAATAACTAGTCCACTTCAAAACCACAGTGGGTGATTCTGGCTCTTACCCTGTGCAATGCCGGAGCCAAGATGGACACTGTATTCTCACTCTCCCCCATTGCTTGCAAAGCCCTGCTATACCTGTCCTCATGCTCCATGTTTTAGGAGATGTGATAGGGCATATGGACACTTGCTTTAAAGCCCAAACACAGGCTGAAGGATGCTAAAGTTTAAATGGAATCACTACTGTGATTTTAAATTTTACATTATTCTTACTCTCTGGAAGTGTGAAATATGCAGCATACTTTCAGGTGAACCATTTATGTGTTCTAAACATATAGCTAGAGGATCTACCATATAAACATGGATCGCATAGCCATTCATAGCTTCATCTGCCCTGTTACCCATGATAGATACTTAACAGGTTCTGTTTGTTGGGCTTTTTGGTTTTTTTTTCATTCTTCCATCTGCAGGAGGAGATGTACTGAGTCAGTTTGAGCTGGACTTCAGTTATCTGGCATCAAATTGGTAAGATAATAAGGTTGCCTTCTTTAATAATTATTTCTGCTTACTCTGTATATTCACTGTGTTAACAAAATGCTGTCCTCCTTTACCTTTCCTTCAAAAGAGAGCCTTGCAGCTGTTGGAATTTTTCTGAGTTTGGTATTCCTCATATGCGTACTTACTGTTCCCTGAAATGAAAAACTGGAAGGACGGAAGAAAAAAAAGGTTTTACATATAGGGACACAGCAAGAAAGATTAAATTATTTATCACTGAAGGAAACTATAAGTAATTATATATAAAATAATCAGTGAAAAAGGTTTCCTGGAGTGTCCTAACGATTAGTTAAATAACTCAGTTAAATAAATCTCACTTAGAGTTCCATTTAAAGTTTTGGAAATTGAGGATGTTTATGGTTATACATGCTGTGGAATTCAGACAGGTCTTAAAAGCATAAAAAGAAGCAGCAGTTTTAGATATACACATTTTTTTTCTCACAGTTTTTAACTGGAAGAACTCACATGCCTTTCTTTCTGCTGATAAAGTAGGTCATTTGAGTAGTTTTGTTTAAGTAGGATGTAGTTCATCTAGGTGTAGAAGGCACAGTTCATTAATAAAACTCTGGCACAGCTGTGGGAAAAGTCTGTTTGGCTAGGAGTAGATTTGGCACAGTGCAGAGTTGGAGGACATCCTCCGGGATTATGTGATGGCCAAGCCAGGAAACCAGTGTGAGGGTGTGGAAAGTCTACCAGCAGTAGCTGTAGGGGTGTGGTTTTACAGGTTTCTGACTTTGAACCTAAACAAGAGGAGAGTGTTGTGCAGAGAGTAACTGCACCTGCAATCCTGGTCTTTCTGGCATTTGTAAATCATCATGACCTTCTATAGTCTTTTGAAATTTAGAATATTTTAAAGCAGGCTATTTTACTGC
Source organism: Astur gentilis (assembly GCF_929443795.1). Lineage (NCBI taxonomy): Eukaryota > Metazoa > Chordata > Aves > Accipitriformes > Accipitridae > Astur > Astur gentilis. The sequence continues at coordinate 23,449,263 of NC_064899.1, read as the reverse complement.
ATGAACTGTAGTCTTTTATCAGGTGATGGGAAAATCTCTTATTATAATACTTTCATCTTATTTTTAGGTATGTACCTGTCAAAGACCTAGCAGCTATCTATAAGGAATTCTATGGAAAAGAGATCATAACTGAAAGCACAATTACTGACTGTACTTACCTGCTGTTTCTTGAACTGTAAGTTGAATAACTTTGTCTGGGTTTTCATAAGTGAAACATATGTAGGAAAATGATGATAATCCTATTTGAAATGACTTATGCATTGAGGCCAGCAATGTAGACTCCCTACTAGACCGCAAAATCATAAAACACCCGGATTTTTTTAATGGCTAGAATACAAACTCAGACTGCTTAATGACTGTTAAATTCATTATTACATCACAGATTCAGCATCTTAGCTATTTAATGCATTTATGCATTTAACATATTTATCCTATTTATTTGAGAACAGCTGTGTCTTCAAGTACCATTGCATTGTGGCACATTAGCAATATAATTTTCATGTACTAAAAGAATAGTGTACACACCTAAATAGGTGGCGTACCTACACTTTGTGTAGATCCCTTCAAGTCCAAGGATAACTCAAAAGAGACTTTTGATATCTGGCAATGTCTGCTTGTGAATATCCTTAACAGCCTAGCTGTATCCTTTATTTCGGTTAATTACCAATAGTCACACAGCATTTAGAAACACTGTGAAACCCTCCAAATCAAGGGCAGCAATAAAGTTAGTATCATTACTTCTCACGTTACAGCTTTTACAAATATATTGACAGCCAACAAGGAAATGTAATGGCTTCCATAGTATTTACTATACAGAAGCCTTGAAAAGAAATGTTTAAATAATTAAATATTATTAAATGAAGCAAATTTTTTTCTGAAGATTATTTATTTTTCAGGCACGGAGAAAGGCTTGCCGTTGCCAAGGTTGGTTTTCTGTTTTCTTTATAAAAATGAATATATAGCATGAAGACAACGTAATCCATCTTACTAAGTATGTTACTTGTCTCTTAGCTTTTTCCAACATATGCTAGTAAATCTCCATTTCTGGTGGAGAAGTTCCATGAGTATTTCCTCGGAGGAGTGGATGACATGGCGTTCTGGACAAACAATATTTTTGAGCTGACAAGCCATATGCTAGAGAATGGAACCAGGTATAGCATGTTTCCTGCAACATGAAATGCAGTAGTCAAGTCCTGACACCCCCTTAATTGTCTTCTGAAGGCAAGTTCTTTCCTAGAAGAGGTGCTGAGCTTCAAATCCTTACTTGGACAAAGGGATTTCTGTGGTTGTCTTTTACCCGGGTGCAGAGGATTACATAGGCCTTGGGTTCGCATTTGTCACATGTTCACACTCCTTTCCCCAGGCAAGGCTCTGGCATGCCCAGCTGTTACTTGACGGGGAAAATTTGGGGCATTCTTTGACATACTCAAGGGCCTGCTTAAATATTGCATAGCCATGTCCTGAGGTTCTGCCTGGCCTGGCACTCTGAGCTGTGGCTGTAGCTGCACCTTCTCGTTGCTGTCATCAGCCAGCAAAGATGTCCCTTCCTAGGGGAGGTCAGATATTGCCTTCAGACGCCTAAGGCAAATAGGATTAGAAAGAGCGAGAGTACATATTCTACTGTTAGAAGGTCAGGCTTGTACTCGGAATATCATATTTTTATAGAAGTTCTAGCCTTGTACTGCTCTGTTACAAGTGTAACCTTACTTAAATAACTTTGTAATACCAACAGTGGCAATTAATCCATCCATTTACATGGAAAATATCACTGCAGCTGCTTTGGGAAATTATGTTTGAAATACAGTGTGGCATAATCTGTTTTGTTCTTTGTTCCAGAATGGCACTTTCATTAAAAGTGCTTTAGATTAATAGAACTAGCAGGACATGTTACAATAAGTTTCCTTTAAAAGTTTTAGAAAGAGATGTGAGATTCATATAGAACCTAATCAAGGTCATTAAAATAAATATCAAAAGGGTTTCTAAGGATTGTAATGGTGCTCTAATTTTGAATAAGCAGGGTTTCTCGAGAAAACTGATGACTTCTAACAGAGGAATCAGTAACGATAAAAGTTGTATGTTTAGTTTCACTTCCATTGTGGGAAAATCTTTAAAATGCATTCTGCACATTTCTTTAGTGGCTGCTTCCTGCCTGAGAACCCTCTGTTTATAAACTGCACAAGGGAGCACAAGGACAAGTACGTGTAAGTATAGCTCTGACGGTTCAAAGATTTACTGATGAAAAGAGAGTCTTCCGCTAATGTGGACAGTGAGCTATTGAAAATTAGAGATCTTTTGGTTTATCTTTTTGTGTGTGAATTTGAGTCTGTCTTAACATGGGTAAGTAAGCTTCCTGTAGGGGAACTGTGCGGAACCTGAGAGAGACTTCTACCTTCCAGCCTAAGGACAAGAATATTACCTAACACTTGAAATGCTAAGTCTTCACACTTTATTTGGTTGTCACTCTTTGTTCCACTAATCATGAAACTACTGATTCATGTTTACAATTACCATAGCTAAATTCTCTCCTGATTTATGTGCAGAAATAAGGAACTCAGCTGTTCAGAGCACAAGTGTATGTATTCCTCCAGCAAACATCTCAAGAGAAACCAGCTTAACTGGTATGTCTTGAGAATTCCATTTATACATGTGAGAAATAGCCACCTGATATCATACAATGGGTTTGCTTCTCCTAGCTTTGTCATAAAATACTCCAGTCATTAATTCAGCTATATTAATTGTTATTACTGTCTTCTTTATTTTAGCAAGAGCAAACAATCAAAACATGAACGTCACAAGAATACAACTTCTTTGCTTACAAACACACCTGAAAAGAATATAAACTATACAGAGAGAGGAGTTCACTTCAACACAGAATCTTGGGCAACAGTAAGTGAAAGTGAGAAGTGACAGATGTGTCAGGTAAAATTGAGCTCTGTATAAAATTGTTTTAATTTCTATCTGAAATGCTGCATGATGGAGTAGGGTCTCTGGATGTTAACAGTAGCCTCTGACTCCACTTCATGGAGATTTCCAGCACCATTGTTAATCTGTATATTTTTACATACATTTACATTGTAAATATTCAATTTTTACACTTTGCTCCTTGTATAGAGAAGTTAGGACACATCTTGCAGTGCCAAAAATGACAAAATATATCTTTAGTATTTACGCTTTAGTATTTGGATTTTACAGAATCATATCATCACTTTTGGGGGTTAAGAATTCCCAACAAAGCATAGCAGTGAACAATTAGCAGTTTCATTTAGAGCATACAGATTTTTGTCTCTATGAAATGGTGCTTATGACCTGAGTCAGAGTCCACTTAGACCAATGTGGTCATTTCCACTGTTGGTGACTTGGTTTTTGAGGTGCTCCATAATGTTCTAGAGTTTCAGCCTGTGTTTTAACTATTCTTGTGTCTTTTATTATTTTTATTTCAGAATTCCCTCCGCTTGATAAACCATGCTTTTGCAACCAATGTCTGGAGAGCGTTAGCACCTACACATCAAAAAACTCCTAAGCACATCTCCAAGCCAGCAGCTTCATATTTTCTGACTTCACCCTATGCTAGACTTGGATGGTTGGTAATTTTTTTCCTCCTACCTCCCTCTTAAATTCTGAAAATTTTGATTACCCACAGAATATTAATGTTTAGTCTTTGGATACTCTTTAAAGGTGACAGTCCAAATCAATTAGTGGTACAAATCTGGCTGAATGACTTAAATTGTCTGGCCAGAACAAGAAGTTAACACATAAGACCTTTCTTTCAGATGTTAGCGTAAGCCTCTTTGTGTCGAATAAAACTGTATCAAGAGCAAAATTTCCATTCAGTTGTGCATTCTAGTCAGATAACCCCTTTCTTTGGAAGGGTTGTCTTGTCATTTTTTTACATTCTCTCTCTTTAGTGGAGGAGCTCAATGCTCTGTGTGTGATCAAGCTCAGAATGAAAGGAACTAAAATTAGAACCAACATTGGCTCTAGTTCTGAACAGTATGGGAACATTGTTACCCTTTTTTGGTTGTTGGTTTATGTTTGGGCAGAATTAATTCTCCGTCCCAAACTGTGATCAGTAGCAGGGAGTTCAAAGATAGATTCAGACAGAAAGAGGCATATTCTCTTTCCTTGCCAGAGAGCTTCTAGCTTGACCTGCAACAGAGAAGAGTAATAAAATAAATTTGCATTGCTGCTCATCTTGCTTTATTTCTTCTGACTCAAAAATTGAAGATTTAATCCTTGAGTTTACTTCACACCAGCCAAATTAATGGTAGTTAGGGTTTTTTCTCTCCACATTCCCTCTCTAAATTCCAACATGTTACCGAGACCTGTGATCCCTTCGCTTATCTACTGTTAAGTCTGTCAATTAAATCAGAGGTTCAGTTAAAAAGATACTTAATTTCATCTTTTGTATTCTGTGTCATATGCAAGCAGCACTTTTTCATGCTGCTTGCTCTGATTGCTCTCAGGTGCCTTGTGTCAGTAAGTAAAAAGCAGTTCGTACAGCTCTCAGGTGCATTAATGGAAGATGAATCTTCAAGGCTCTGTTTTTATTTAATTCAAGAAAACAAAAATAAAATATATTATATGAAAAATGCTGTGTAGATTTTTACAAAAATAGGTGGAGAAAGACAGGTCTTGGTTCACCTGGAAGAAGTAAAAGTATTTATTCTCTGCTAATGTTGTGATAGTCTGGAAGCTAATGTGATTATTTTGTTGACTCCCTTGCTGTACAGGGCAATGATCTCAGCTGACCTAAACCAGGATGGATATGAAGATCTGGTGGTTGGAGCACCAGGGTACAGCACGTTGGGCCATATTCAGATAGGACGGGTGTATGTGGTCTATGGCAACCAGTCAGGTTTGCCGCTGGAGGACATGGATCTAGATGAGAAAGCTGACCAAGTACTACAGGGTCATCAGGTGAGAGGTCAAGACAGATAATTTTCACTTAAATTGTTTTGCCTGAAAATGTGGTAAATTTTGACTGAGCAACAGTATCATTGATACGTATGAAGATTATTCCTGAAATACTCCTCCTGGTAAAAAGATGTCATAAGCTTTTCAAGAAAAATAACTGTTATGTAAGTCACAGGAACAATTAAAGCAATGGTGATCTGTAGGTTCACTTTTTATTACAGTGCCAGATAAGTGGTATTAGAACATAATTTGCTCTTGAATAAAACGGAGGTAGTGTCTCTGTAAGTCACAGTGTAGCTCATTTGGGTCCCTGCATTTATGAAAATATTGTGATTTTCCCTTCCTTTTTCATCTAAAGTTATTAATCCAATATAAGTTTCAATTCCTTTGAAGCTACATTTTTTCATTAATTGATAACTTCTCACAAAACCATTGTTTGTCTTTACTAAGAGTACATGTTATTTTAAGAAAGAGAAGACTACAATTTACCATGATGGTGACTGGCTTGTAACTGAGAAGCAGGATCGAATCATCTTTTTGAGTAATAAAGAAGATCCTCTGTAGAAAATATCTTTATTCACAAAGAAGAGAGATGAGATACATTTCCTTTTAATCTGTTTCTGTGGTTGTAAACTGTGAAGTAACAGCTGCTGTCTTCCTACAGAGCGTTTTAGTGGTTCACAGCTATAATGCTGTTAACAGGAAAGATCATAAACTTAACATCAATGGTGCACTAGGCTCAGAAGAGGAAATGGCAAAGCAGCGCCATATTGTGTTCAGTTATCTTATATTTTAATAACTCCACATCCTCAAACAGAACAGTTGACTCTGAGTTAGTGTATTAGCATGACAGTTATTACTTGGGAGAATAGTGACGCAAAGAAAATCTTAAGAATTGTTGGGATAGATTTTTGTTATCTCTGTTTCCAGTTCTTCCCTGTGCTGTGATTGCAAATGTGCATTAGGTTTTGATGGTTTTGTCTTGAAAACATCTGTTATTTTCATGAGAGCAATCCTTCTTCTTTTAGCCTTCAGGAAGATTTGGTTCTGCCTTGGCAGTCCTGGACTTCAATGAGGATGGGCTGCCAGATCTGGCAGTTGGAGCACCTTCTGTGGGATCTCAGTTTCTTACTTACAAAGTAAGCCACTCACATGGGTTTGTTGGGATTTTTTCCCTCCAAACAGAACATTTTTATTGATCCATATATTTTTGAACAGGGAAACAAGAGAGAGAATTTCTGTTGTTGCTCAAGGTGACACTGTAATTTAAACACAAAGGTTTATAACCTTTGTGGGTATTTTGACTACAGCAGTGACAGCTATCTGTATTTCTCTTGGCCTTTTTGCACATTAGAAATCCAAATCAGATTGCAGCTATGCAGCACTGATGTGCTGGAAATGTAAGGAGCCATTTATGAAATACAAGTGTACCCTTTTTATTTAGGAACAGAGTGTCTGGAACAGACCTCATGGGTCAGTGAGCCTCGTCATCTGCTGTCACAGGCCAAAAGATCATATCTAAAATGTGATAGGAACACAGACACACATGCTAAAATAATCAAGTTACAGAGGCTTAATGACTTGCAGCTTTACTAGATAAGCCATGTAATGGTCCCTTGCAAACCCATGCAAACCAAGAGGCAAAATGTTTTCATTTAAACCATATCCATTAAGCTTAAAACTCTTCAGAATTTCAGATACTAAATTACCTGCCTAAATAGGAATTTAAATGCTTTTATGTAGACCCACTAGCTTGGAAAATTGCATGGATTTGTTATGCCTGGCACTGTGTGCCATTGCCTTAAATAATAATTAACAAAATTTGAGCCACCTGAATGTGTATATAACGAATGTAAATACAGTATACTGTCCTTGCTCCTTGCCCACAATATGATGAAAATGTACTTCTCTAGTTTGTTGCCTGGTTATAGCAGTACCCATTACAGCATGGGTATTCTTAGGTTTAGGGTGGAAAAGACAGTTTTATGACAAGGCTCTGATAGGAGAAATGCAGTTGTATTAGCCCTTGCAGAACTGTTTTCACTCCTTGTGCTTTGTTTTGGATTCATTCTTGGTGTTGACATGCAGATGCTCTCTCATGCTGTATTTGCTTTTCCTGCTGTTTAGGGTGCTGTGTATGTCTATTTCGGCACTGAGGGAAGAGGCTTGGCATCTCAACCAAACATTACCATAACTTGTCAGGTATATTGATCAGGCTAATACAGGGCTACACAAACAGGAGGTGAGATAAAGGGGAAAGGGGCTCATGGGCTTAAAAAAAGAATGTTAAAATCAAGCTTCTAATGGCAAGGGAATTTAAACTGATGGGGATGGTGGAAGCAGGTGCTTGCCTAGGTTGTTGTATGTGAGAAAGACATTTGTACTCCAGTGCAGGGGAGGCAGCAGGTGAACAGAAAGTGCATAGCCCTGCAAAAAAAACCCAAAGAAAACAAAACTGAAGTCAGGGAGTGGGAGGGTAATTTGATCAGAAGCAAAGTTAGCTCTTTAGAAGTAACTTGCTCTATTTTGTTACAGAATTGGTGGTTTCGGTTCCATTTCAGCCTCAAACTAACTGTTTATTTCAGTATTCCTACTGTAATCTTGGTTGGTCCCTCCTGGCAGCTGACGTTGATGGGGATGGAAATGCTGATCTGGTTGTGGGCTCTCCATATGCACCTGGTGGTGGGCAGCAGAGAGGATTTGTGGTTGCATTTTACTCTTATTTCAACAGGAGTGACCAAGGTAATATTTTTTGAGTAAATTAACCCTTCCATATTTTATGGGACTGTTCATTTGTTCTTAATTAATCATAGAATAATTTAGGTTCAAAGGGATCTCAGGAGGTGTCTAGTCCAGCCTCCTACTCAATAAGAGGACAGCTATAAACTCAGACCAGATTGCTCAGGGGTTTATCCGGTCAGGTCTTAAAAACCTCCAATGACAGAGATTGCACAGCCACTCTGGGCAGCTGGTCTACTTCTTGGCTGTTCTCGTAGGGAAAAAAATGTCTTGTTACAGCCAGTATGAATCTCTCTTTTTTCAGCTTATGCTCATTGTCTGTTGTCCTCCCACTATGCTTAGTGAAGTCAGATGCACAGAAGGCATTGAGTACCTTGGTGCACTGGGACAAGCCTGCCTCTGTCTCCTTGTTAACCTCCTCATAGGTACAGGCAGGCTGCTGTTGGGTCCTCTCAAAACCTTCTTTTCTCCAGGCTGAATAAGTCCCAGTCCCTTAATCTCTGCTCACAGCGCAAGTGCAGCAGCACCCAACCATCTTGGGGGCCCTCCACTAAATTTGCTGCAGTTTATCAACATCTTTCCTGTTTTCTGAGGTCCAGATCTGAACAATGTATTACAGGTATGGTCTAGGGAGGAGTAAAGGGGGAACAATCACTTCTCTCAGTCTCTTTGCCATGCTTATATAGCCTGGGATGCTGTTGGCCGTCTCTGCTGTCAGAGCCTCACGCTCAGCTCTCTGCCCACCAGGATCTCCAGGGTCTTTTCCACATGGCTGCTCCCCAGCCAGTCTGTCCCCAGCCTGTATCACTGGGGGCATCTCCTTTCCCAGGGGCAGGGCTTTGCATTTTTCCTCGCTGAATTTTGTGAGGTTCCCGTCAGCCTGTTCCTCCAGCCTGTCTGGGTCCCTCTGAATGGTAGCCCTGCCCTCAGGTGATAGCCCCCCCCCAATCTCCCGTCATCCGCCAACTTGATGAAAGAGCATGTTGTTGCCTTCTCCGAATCATTTATAGAAGTGTTTAACAGGATGAGTCTAAAGATAGACCCCTGAAGGCACTCCACTTCTCAGAGGCACTAACCACTGCCCTGCGAGTGTGATCATCTCGCCAGGTTTTTCCCTTCTGGTTGTCCACCCATCCAGACTGCAGTGTCCCAGCTTGGATACAAGAACATTGTGGGACACAGTGTTGAAAGCCTTGCTAAAGCAATGGATTCAACTGTGTATCGGTGATGCCAGGGCAGAATCACTGGTCTTCCTTGGAAATTGGCAAACGTACCTCAAAAGATGAATTTTTATCATTCTGTATCTTCCTTCATGTGGCTAAAGAGGAATGCTGCAAGTGAATATAGCTAATGACTACAGGGGATGAGGATTCTTGTGAATGAGGGAGGAAAGGCCACCTATGGAGCTAAAAGTTAAGAGGGGTTGGGCAGGATACACAGGTATTCAGAGCTTTGTCAGAATCATGTAATTGAGATTTCCAATGACACTTAACTTTTGTAGCTTATTCTACTTAATGTAAAATTAGAAACCGCAAGGAAAATGGGTTTCAAAACGCTGCTGACTGACATTTTTGCAAAACCAAAACACAGAATGAATTAAAGCCAGAATTATTTGAAGCTCCCCCACCCACCAGCCTTGAAGAATTACAAGTTCTGATAAACATTTTCAATGCTGTCCTATCCCTAAGAAAGAGTCACTAGTTTAGGGCAGGCTTGACCAATAGCTTTCATGTACTTTGTGTAGGCTATTGCAAGTATTTAGAAGCAGGCTATGTTGAATAAAGGCTTTCACCAGCCAGTATACTTGCAGACTGAGCAAGCGAAGTATCATATCGTGGACGGTGTAACTTTGCGTATAGGAGCTTGTTGTCATAGGACGAATCAGTGGAATATTGCTAACAGATTTTTCTATGCCAGGGTACACCAAGATTTAATTCATATTTTTCTGGTCTGTCAGGACTTCTTTCAGTACAGGATGCCAACTGGATGGTGAAGGGGGAAGAAAACTACGCTTGGTTTGGATTTTCACTTGACAGCTGCCAGCTGGAGAATGTAACGCTACTGCTGATTGGTAGCCCTACGTGGAGGAGTTGTGCTGGGTGTGTTGTATATGACAGCTTGCTCTCCTCCATTCTGCCCTAATTCTACAATGTAATAGATTAGACTTCTAGCTTTTCAGGAAGTTTCCTCTTTGTCCTGCTTAGAATGTTTTTATTAAATTCGTATTTTTTTGCCTTCACCCTTCCTCAGGAAGAGAGGGGGTCTTTAGACCCTCTATAGAGAGGGTCTTTGTTATTTAGAGATACTTAATTTCTTGGGTTTTCTTAGGGAGGGGAGAGGGGACACAAAAATGCTGGCAAGTAAGCATGCCTAAAATAATCCTATAGATAGCACGTTCTACGAGATAGCATTTTTAAAGGCAAATCAAACACAAAAATGTATTGGGTGATTAAGAAGTGGTTAGACCAAGTCTGTGCTTTAAATGTTGTGTAACTAGTTAGAATAAGCATGGGAATTACTAAAATAAATTTCTAGAATTTGGCAGCCACTGTTATTCCAAACTAAAAAGGGAAAATATTTTAAGAGGAGAAATCCTAGCTGAATGTACAAAAATACTTTGTTACATACAAATGTATTTTGCATTGTGATTCAAGCTGCGATCCCTTCTCATCGGATGTCAGACAGAGTGTTGGGAAGGTGTATGGGTATAACCCACCAAGCACGAAGCACTGGTTTGCAGTAACTGGAGTCAAGGTAGGGCTCCTTCCATAGAATCGGACCTTATGAATAATTTGAAGTAAAGTGACATTCTGTAGAAATGACATAGGTGTTTTAAAAACCTTACAGGCAATGGGCAGAATGGGTTTGTCTCTGGCCAGTGGTGTGATGTCTGTGGCTGGGATCACAAGGAGAGTTTTGGTGGTGGGTGCACCTACTGCAGGTATGTCCTGAAAACTGGAAACCGTTTCTGCTTTGGGATGTTTGTTTCTGTATGAGGAGAGGACAGATACAAAGTTAAAAGTTAGAAAAGGGACCTTTAAATTGCCATACAATTTTAAAAAAAAAAAAAATCAGAAATAATCACTGTAATCACATAGAAGCTCCTCACGTGGAGAGTCCTGTCTACTATGCCTCAACTTCAATTGTTTGTTTTCCTTCCTTAAAATTAGCTTAGCAGCATTACTACCTTGCATTATTTATGTAGCAGTGATTTGCTAGTAGACTGCATATTTCTTGGAATTAAAACAACACAGTAATTTGTCCTTACTCTGGCAGTAGGCAGTAAGGCATTCGAAAGTCAAAACGTAGAACTCTTATCTTTAACTTGAATGCATTTTTCCCCTGGTATTGTTGCTAAGAGATTGTTTCTGTGCTAATTAGTGTTAATGCCATATAATGTTTGATCTTGTTTCATAAATTATATTAATTTTGTCCATATCACATAATGCCAGTATTACCTGCTGTCAATGTATTGCAAGTATTAAACCTGAGTTCCTCTGTCTGATGCTCAGCTTCTGTTCCTTCTTTTTTTTTTCAGATAGCCTGTCCAGGATTTCATTTATATCCTCAGTGCTGCACCAAGCTGGACTGGCTCTGGTGTACGATCTGACAGACAGCACCGAGCCTTCTCTGCTCAGCACATTCAGTGGGGACAGGAGGTTTTCTCGCTTTGGAGGAGTTGTACACTTAAGTGACCTGGATGACGATGGGCTAGGTAAAGCTTGATCAATCTAGATCGGGGTGAAATGTTTATTTTTGGCAACAGGAAGGCTGGTCACCTATATATTCATGCAAGAGCTAAACAGTCTGCTCCCTCAGTTGACTCATACCAGTATTCCGTCGTGCCTTGTGGGGAGGCATCCCTAAAATCCCAAGCAACTCAGTCAGAAATTGAAACATTTTAACTGTCATCATTAATAGGAATCATGGCATCGAGAGGTATGTAAGTGCCAACTCTCTCGTGTTTTCGTTTAGCATTATTTCATTTCTGATGTGTTATGTCATCCTTGTAATATTTTCAGATGAAGTGATTGTGACATCCCCACTGCGAACTAACAGTATCACCACAATACTGTTTGGTGGGGCAGCTGGCCGTGTTTACATTTACAACGGAAAGCAGGCGTCCTCAGGGAATGTGACAGGCCACTGCAAATCCTGGATATCTCCCTGTCCTGAGGACTGGGTAAGAAAACATGGAAGTGATATCAGGACATGAGGTCATAATGACAGCTAATTAATTACATCCAGTACAAATATCTAGCACGTTCTGACTTGGTTTCAGAAAACAGGTGCTTTACTTCTGTTTCTGAATCTGCGTGATTTGGCTCCTCCTGTTTGTTCTTGAATTACTTTGCTGTTTAGGAGCCAGGGTTATTGCACTGGTCGTCTACTCTCCTAGTGTGGTTTTCTTCACTAACTTTTTATTATCTCTTTTTTTTTTTTCTTCTTCAGGCACAGTATGTCCTGATTTCTCCTGAGGTAAGTAAGCAGGAAAAAAACTGCTGAAAGAAACTAAAAAGTCCCACTTTAAAAATACTAACAGCATTATAATAAGCAATACTATTTTACAGGAGCTATCAAGATTTGGGAGTTCTGTTATCACTGTGAAATCTGAAAGAAAGGTGAGAAAAATTACTGTTGTTGGTTGCTCCATAACATCTTTCTACCTCACTTGCATATACTAGCCAACACCTCACATACGTATCTTACTTATTTGCAGAAGTCTTAAGTGCTTCACATAGTTAATTTTCGTTTAAGTCACTCTCTGAACTGTTAATTGAAACCATTTTATAGGTGGATGAACTACAGAGTGGCCAGAATTTTGGCACCTGACACCTGAATTGAAAGAGATCACTTTAAACCAGCCTGAAATCTAAACTCTTGAGGAGTTTGCTGAAAGGTTATGTGGTAAATCAAGTGTAGGTGCCAAATGACTTTATGGTTCATACCAACTTGTATGCAAAGTGGATGCTCAGCTATGGAGTAAACCAGACACTGAACCACCCCTCTCATTCAATATTTACAGGCTTGCTGTCCTAGCTATCACTTGCAGTGAACACTGTTCATATATCAAGTGTTTCCAAGCATTAAGTCCCACTTCCTACTGGAATGATTTTGGATGTGTTTGTGTACCTGTTTCTCTTTGTTTCCCTCAGATGCCAGTTATTTTTACCCAAAGTCAATCTCTATGTTTGCGTGATGCACTGAGGAACCTTTTTTCCAGCTTGAAGGTTACTTAGTGCTTGTTCAGCTCAAGGGATTCCAATGTTCTGCTTACTCTGACATAACCTGTGTGAGAACCGAGGTTCTCTGTGTGAGTACTTAGAAAGCCTCAGTACTAGGCTGAGGAGGTTTGACTTCTTGCTGTTAAAACATGCAGTGGAGAAACAGCTGGAAATACAAACGCTTCTAAACTAGGTTAGGGTGCAGAATCAAACACCTGAAACACAGGCATTGCTGGTGGTTTCTGGATGACTGCAAGTGAGGCTGCTCTCCAAGGAGGTGTGTTCCTTTGCTATGGCACCAATCCAGTCTACTCTCCAGCTTCATCTGTATTGATCTTACCCCTGAGAAACAGTTTACAGTGGCAAGAGATTTGACTGCTCCCAGCTTCTTCCAGTTCCCCAAATGAAATAAAGTCTGTTTGCCAACTCATATTGTTAAGCACTATTCTGATGAGGTGGGTTGCTCTCTCATTTCTCCTCATCACATTTCTGTACGACACTAATGGTATGGACGAAATCTGGTAAGGGACGCTTAAGGCAATCGTGCACCTGCAGTTGCATTTTGCTAACCCTTGTTCTGTGTCTCTGCAGAAAGAAGTTGTAGTGGCAGCGGAGAGGAGTTCAGCGAAAGCTCGACTGGGTGGAAGGCTTTTCGTCTACTCGCTCTAGAAGTTCACAGTAGCATTTAAGACCAGAGCACAGCTGGTCTTTTAGTGAAGACTCTCTGTAGTATCCGTGATACTCTCCTTAACCCATACAAACCAACAGACCACATGACAGCAAACTTTTGATAGAGATGTCCCAGATAGGTTGATAGGGTTCTACAGGGGAATATGAGCATTCATGCTGGTTTGACTTCCAAACCAACCAAAGCTATGTCAGTCATGTAAAAGCACAAATTAGTTCTGTTGTGAGGAGTAGCATCACTTAACCTAGAACAAGCAAGCTGGTCTGAAAAGCTTTTAGAGGCTGAAATGAGCAGAAAGCTAGATTTTGGTAGTAGTATTTGGCTATATAAGGAATGTTCAGTGGTCACCTTCTTTACTGGTCAGATTTGAGTATTTTCTTGACAAAACCAGGGAAGACTAGCATATCACTTACAACTCCTTGTATACTGTGATACAGACAGGGATTATAAGATATCAAAAGTTGCTGTCAAAATAATAAGCATGGAGGAAGGGCAGCTCTAAGCCAAAGGTGGGTGCCAATCCAAAGGGCTGCCTCTGTCTCTAGCAAGTCTCAAGGCCCGCACGTGGGGTGTAGAACAGCTGGGATCTCCCAGGGAGAAAAGTGCAAGCAAGACTGGTTAAGTTTTAGGAAATACTTTTGCTTTTGCACTTGTGGCTGAGACTACTCTGACACCCTTTCTTTGTGTTTTCATGTAAAATTCCATGACCATGGTAGCTTAGAATTATTAACAGCTTTTATTGTTAACAGTATTGTCTTCAACTAATTAACATAACTTTGTATGATGCAGGGTGTAACAGTGTGCATCAATTATCTATTAAACCACTTGAGCAGCAAGATCTGATGCTATTATTACCATCACTAGTCTATAGACATGCCTATGCATTTTCTCTCTCTTGCCTCCTTCACAGACAGAAAACATTATTTTCACTTTAACTAACACAAGTCAGTGGAATAGCACAGAATTCTAAAGGTCACACTCCAATGACACACCTCAACTTACCTTCTTAGGAATTGTCTCTCTCAGGGAGGTCGTTTAAAAAAAAAGTTTTAAATCTGAACTTTATGAAGGAAGTAACTGGATGAAACTGGGTGCACAGTACTTACCTTACAGATCTGTTAACTGTGGTGTAAGGCAAAACGAGCAGTGTATTCATAAAGGCAGAATAAAAAGTTTTCCTTTTTAAATGAAAATTGATGAAACCTGTATGTCCTGTAGCAATTCCACTCTGAACATACAGCCTCCACTGGCTATGGTTTTTTCTATGTACGATTTCAGAGTAATTTTACCGCATGTGAATGCACTTTGATTACTGGAATTATAAGAAAACCATGAAACATTTGTGTAGGTCTGTAGAGAGAAAGGCACTCTTGTAAAAGATGTGTCTTTCTCCCAGTGCTTTTATTGTGCTTTAAGTCAGTTATGTACAGGAGGAGGAATCAACACAGTTCACAGAAGCCTCTCTGCACAAAAGACAGTGTGGAAAGCTTACGTGAAAGCTTTCGAAACAGCTGCACCAACACATTTCAGTCCTGGCCTAATGCAGCTACAGCTTGGTTGAAAACATCAGCATCTATATCCCTTCACGCCCTGGGCTTTCCTGGGGTTTGTGAGCCATTGTTTTTTCCACTGGATTGCTCAGTTTAGGTTTTTTACATCTCTACCTGCTAAGCAAAAAGGCTGAAAAAAAAAATACAGCTAAAAAACTCAAGAACATTACAAAACCTGTTAATTTTCTCACCTTCTTATGCCTTTTCTAGATGAAGTCACATACAGAACAACTGTTTGAAAATAATTACACACAACTGATTTTAACCAAATTAGGGTCACAGGCCTGCATAATTTTAATTTATGTACCTTTTTATTTCCACTTTTGACTCATTAGTCCTGAGTAAAAATGTTCACAGCTACAGTTACTGTCTTTTCAACGCCTGCTAGTACAGTGATTTACCTCGTGGCACCTAAGGAGCTGCTCACTGTATGTTACAGAGAAGGTAAAAAACCCCAAACAAGAAACAGACAGTTTGTGACCTGATTTAGAAGGATTTCATTCTCCCTCTAGAGACCAAGAGAAACCAGGGGAGAACTACACCCTCAGAGTTCAGAGACAAGTCCCAAGAAAAAACATAAATAGCAGGCAGAAGAATTTTTCCTCCCTCCTTCAGTCCCTCACAGGCCATCAGACTTCCACACCCCTTACTAACCCAGCTACTTAACTGTGGTGCAGGTTAGTCCATGCTTTGTCTTGTCTTCTTGGAGTGTAAAAGAGAGAAAGCAGAGCCCAGCTTAAGGGAAACCAACAACTGGTCTGTTGATTTTTACCAGCATTTGAATCAGGCCTTATGACAACATGAGGAGTTGTTAAACAGCAGCTGTATCAATCAATGTGTGTTCAAAGAGTGGCAGATGGCAAGCACAACTGTGCATTGCCAATAGGCCTGCTTTCCCCGTTACTAAAACTGCAAGCATTTTGGGCCTAAATTAATTGTTAAGGAACACCCAAGATCAGTAGCTACATTTCAAAGCCTGTTACTGCTCGCTTAAAATAAGGGAAACTATGATTTCTGGTTACTGCCAGTTTAGAGGTGATGGATGCTTCAGAAGAGATGCAGGTATGCTTTTGCTTTGGAAAATCTGTTCTCTGCAATTAAATAGGCCCTTAAAAAAATCCATTAAAAAGGCCACTTTGGAGTGGCTTTTTCTTTGATATTTGAAGTCAGATTCCTAAATCTGCAACTCAGAACCAGAATTATTGATGAATATTGACTGCTGTCACCCTTTAAGCTAAAAATACTGTTCTCTTTAAGAAAGGCCATTACACAAAGAAGTATTTGACAGAAACACTTAAAATGAGAATGCCCAAAAAATAAGTACATGTATGTGATACCGAAAACTAATGGAACGTGCGTGGGATGGAGGCGAGACTACACTGGAAAGCACGTCACTGTTTTCCCTTCTGTTCCTCTCCTTTTGTGTGTGAGCATTAAAATCTCACTATACGTTTTTGGCACAAAATATATATTAAATAAGCAAGTTTAGAAATTCTTGCAGTTTTCAGTAAGGAAGAACAAATGCAAGGAAAGTGTCCAAAGTGCACCCTGTAACAGCAAGAGTCTCTTTATTCCTGCTCTTCCTATTGGTTTGTTAATGTGCTTCTGCTCAGCCCAAATGTTTCTGCTTTAAGGTTGTTCTTTATCTCCACTCTTCTAGCTGCTGGTTGGGATTTTTTCAAAACTGCAGGAACCTAGGCAAGATACAAAATAGCCTGTTATTACATTAGAAGCTGCTCTATATGCAGCAGAAGGAAATAAAGCTTCACAGAGGCCTGAACCCTGATTTTTCTCCTCTTATTTTCAGAACAGACTCTGGCTTCTCCCTCCCCAATCCTTCCATCTGCCTCTTAATGGCAAGGGAGGGGAGGGAAGAAGGGGAGTTTATCTGGGTCTGACTTTCTTTTGTCACTTGTAGCAACTTAACTTTTGAATCCACTGCTACCTCCCTGTTACAAGTACTGGAGTGCAAAATAGAGGGAGACGATACAGTCCCACAAGCTTTGGCAGGGAAGCGTAGTCAACGGGGAAAATGACACATGCAAAATCTTGCTAATCTGAAGACGGTCTCCTTGCAACTCTTCATGCAGCTTAGTACAATCAGCATCAATGGCAAAGATAGCTGGTGTGCACACGAGGAGCTATTACAAACTTCGGATTGGGAGTCAGCACATCACAACCATGGCATTGTTCTCCAGAGAGATGTTATAGCCAGTACCTGTCCTCATCGTCCTTTTATCTTTACCTTCTCTTTTACAAGTCAGGGCCTACAGATCCAGAGTTCGTATGTGGGTGGGAGGAGGATGGCAGCAGCCGTTATGTCCCTCGCTATGAACAGACTGCTGCAGAAGCTGAGAAGGCAAATTAGGGCTGCTTCTATCGCTAGCCTCAGCTTCTCTTGGGCTGCCAAGCGAAAGTAAATACAGTATGTCTCAAAGAACAACCTGCAGCTTCACTTCTGGCAACAGTGAGCGGTATCTTACTGCTCAAGTGTATCTCTGCCAGTGCTGGGGCTTCCCACCTCGTTCAGTCCAGCTAGGGAGAACCTTTTCCTTTGTCAAGGAGCAGACACTGAGCTGAATTCCCCCGTGCTCTGTGGCCCACACCTCTACAACAGCTTATTTCCCGCTTCAGAAGCGGACCGTACATGCAGAGCCTGAAGCAGAAACCCTAGCCAGCCATACGTACGTGCGGAGGTAGCGGAGGTTCTAGGTGCCGCCCAAGGAAGGAAAGCAAGCGCCGCCATATCAGACCACTTCCCAGAAACATAATCCCTGTCACCAGCCAAAATATTCTGGGATCCTACCGACAGAATATTCCCATTAGTCATGCAACTCTCTCTTCAGAAAAGGGATTATCCAAAGATAATCCCTCACTCTCCAGCAGCGTTCTCCTCCTTTATGGGAGGAAGTGGTAAACTCTCTACCATCAACAACCAAGCCCCACCTTGGGAAAAGGGCCGCTTCATAGGAAAGCACTTTAATTAGGAATCGCCCTAGTGTATTCTGTTACTGTCCCATACAGTTTTCCTTCCTTCATTTGGAAGTTTGAAAATTTAGCCCTTCTATTTAATGGATTTGGAAAGGGAAAAGTCTTTGCTTTGTTGTTTTTTTGTTTGTTTGTTTTAACGACAGCTTGTGCAATTGTAAATTTGTATATACACACACACACACACCCCCACCCCAGTCTAGGTATAAACATGTAATTAACAGTAGAGTATTTCCTCTGGTGTGCTGGAAATGCCCTGGCTGCTTGCCAGATACCCTTGTATCTGGAAGACAAAGCTCATCTTTTCAGAAGAGCAGAAGATCATTAAAGAAACCTTAATACTGCTTTACAGTCAGTCCTCATACAACCATAAATTCGTCTTCCTGTTTCTTTTCCATGGACATTACATAGAAAAAAAGGCTACAATACTGTGCAGTTAGCCATACGGTAATTTGCTTACAAAAAAGTGACTGCATGAACACATGAATCACTGGACTAAATTATGTTCAGACGCTAATATAAATCTGGAGCTTCACCTATGGGAAAAATGAAGTAGTACTGAATATAAAATGCACTGTAAGAGTAGGAGCCACGTTTTATGTCACTAATAAAAGCAGCACTCGTTCCTTACCTCTTCAAGGGATGACTCCAAGTTCATACCAAATGCAACGCCTATGAGTCCAAAGAGAGACAGAGAGAAAGTCCCCATAGTCAGCTGCAAGTTCAGTCTCATCATCACATTACGGTGGCTAAAGAAGGGAGAAACATCTGTAAGGGGAACCCAAAAATTGATTTGCTGCCTAAATTCTCAAATTCCATACAGCATGCACTAAAACCAAATAGTAAAAGAGAGGCAGTCATGCTGGAATTAGGCAATCCAGTGACAAAGCTCATGAACAACATGAACATAGCAATGAACAACAGTGTAAAGAGGCTACTGTTTTGAAATTGCTGCATCAGGATACCTTTAAGGTAGCAGGTTCTGCTTAATCATCATCAGACTTCCCAGCATCGCTCACTTCTTAGAGGTGTATATACACAATGTAACAGTAAATTCCAAGGAAATTTGTGTTCTCTCACCACTAACTGGCTGGAATTTATATGTCCGTATTCACAAGAAACAAAAATTTACTGTTACCTTACAAATGAATATACTTACAAGGAAGTAGAGTCAGTAAATGCTGCAGACTATAAACTTTAGCCTGTTTTGGAGAATTCCATATTCAGGTCTTCCCCAAAAGGATTTCTGTGGTTTCCTGATGCAGCATCCACCAATTGCTTCTACAAATAACTTCCCAGTAAAGAGGGGAAAGCATATTAAACCCTGACCTCAAAGACAGAGTAGCACGTGCTTGCAAAGGCAAGCTGCAATTATTTTTCAGTAAGAAAGCTAACTAGTAGTGAAAACTGTAGCATACAAAGAGAGAAAATACTCGCTCCAAAGTTAATCGTTCTTCTATCACTCCATAGAGTGATAATGCAACTTGCACTAAACACCTGAGTAGTCTAGCCAGACTCTTAAATAATTCAGTTTTGCTGAATTAAGAGTAAACTTTCCTGAGAATTTTATTTTGCCCCTAAATTTGCAGACCTTTCCTTTAGTGAGTAGCTCCCCAGAAGGATCTAGGAGAAGCTTGGTTTCTGCTGCGAGGGAAAACTGATGCCCAGCTAGAGAGGTTTTTACATATACTAATTAGGTTGTCTTGTTCCTTTACTTTATTCAGTTCACTGATAAGAAAAGCGCAATCCAGCTTCTTGTGCTGTGACTGCAAAGTCCATTCAAACCCTCACAAAGATGGAAGTCCCCAACTTTCCTTGTAGGCAGATTTAAGAAGACTAGGCAGCATTAAATTCTGCTCAGCTTTTGGCAGCCCAACAGATAGGATAGCTAACCTGTCCAGGTTGATAAAGATTATGCTTTCCGAGTCGTCAATCAATACTCTGAGTTCACGAGCTTCATTTGCAAGATCTTCTGCTTGTCTGTAATAGTTCTCCAGCAGCAGCTCCATTTCCTCTGCATGGTCAATCCCAGATGTACTCTCCTCACTGTGAGCAACAATTTGTATTTTTCCAGTTAGCTACATGTTGTATAGAAGTGTATTGTTGATGTGTTAAGACAAGGCACGTAAGAGTTGTGGGGAACAGCCAACAAGAGTGCTGTTAGACACTAGATCTCAAAATCTAATCTTTTCAGTGAGGAACTTCCAACAATACCAACAGCTTAAAATAAAAGGTGTATTTTTATATCTATCAGCTGATCAGCATAGGCCGTCAATTATTTTGAGTACAGCAGTTAGCATTTGATGTGCTCTAGGCATGCACAACACCACAAATTTTACTTTTTCAGGTATTAAAAATTTATAAAGTTACATAAATTTTATATTATTTATAAAGTTTATAGCACTATAAATGTTTATAGTAAGTTATTATACAGTGCTGACAATTTTGAAAGGAGATGCTTAATTTCTTGCTGCCCTCAAGTGGTGGAAGCTGGTAACAGTGCAGTCAAAAACTCCCAAGAATAAAACATAACCAAAAGTCAACACACAAACAATTACACGGTGAGGGAGATGTTTTAGGTGTGTATTAAAATAGTTCAATTGTAAGGTGTTTCAGCTATACACAGTAATTACTTCAAAACGTTTTGGGACCACGAAGCCGCCAAAGAGTGAGCATCAAATAGAAGATGCTGCTCTCCTAAGTGAAGTCTGTCTTCATCTTACTTCATGGTCTGACAGCTGGCACAGCAGC
This sequence comes from Astur gentilis, assembly GCF_929443795.1. NCBI lineage: Eukaryota > Metazoa > Chordata > Aves > Accipitriformes > Accipitridae > Astur > Astur gentilis. The sequence continues at coordinate 23,428,408 of NC_064899.1, read as the reverse complement.
ATTCTCTGAATCAAGTATGTATGTTTCTGGCGGTGTACTGGATTGTTCACTGCGCAGATGAAAGCTGAGGCACCCGAGATCCACAAGAGCGTGGAAACTAGCAGCAAAGCCAGGAAGATTCTTCCATTATTTTTTCTTCTGTGGTATGACCTGATTTTTCTAGAGAGACTAAACTTTTCAAAGAATCTCCTCCTGGAATCGCTGACTGTTAAAGGAACCTCTCTGAAATGGTTTTGCAAGAAAATAAGTGATACGTCTTAAGAATCATCCCATGTAAGCTCCCTGAGGACCTTTAACAGAGCCCTTAGTTTCTCTCTTATGGGGCAGAAACTTTGAGTTAGCCAGGCTGTTTTTAAAGCCCTTCAGACCTTGAGGTTTTTACTGCATGCAGATGAGGAGCTGCAGGCTTGAAAGCCTTAGAGCACTATCATCTGCTGCATTATGGATTCAGCTTGATGAATATCTTTACATCAGCTCCTCTGTGGATATACAAAGGGAAACAACAGGCATACAGACTTGAAAACAAATGCCACCTGATTTGCTTTCATTAACTAGACTCCATTTGTCTCACGAGTCTTCGAGAGTCTGCCATCCCTTCGCACAAATATATGATGCCTGCCTCATCCTTCTACACTCGGCTCACCATTCCTGCTGCAAATGACCTCTGATGGTACCTATATGCCTAACTGGGTTCCTCCACACCTTCTCAGGCTTCTTGAGTTGATCAAATACCACACGTCACCTGCATCAATCCTGGAGCCAAAAGAGCTGTTCCCCACACTGCCAGCCTGCCTGCTGTCATGGCTAGCATTTCCTGGTGTGCCTTGTGCACGGACTGCCTCGCTGCATCCTGCAGCACGGCTCTAGCGCTCTTTACCCAACCTCCCACCACCTCTCCTACCCTTCTGAAAGAAGGGATGACTTTAGGTTTCTCCTGACATGAGAGCGTAAGCTGACCTTGGTACCTTTCCTCGATGTTCCCTACACATTGTCCACCATGAGGCAAGAAGAGATTTGCCAGCAGCTTGTGCTAAGTCCAAAGAAAGGTTGTGAGCATACCAGGATTAAGACCAGGCGCTGGCTCAGGAGCAGCCTGGAATTCAGAGCCCTCCCGATACTGCTCCAGCAGATGCATTAGAAATGCAAACTGCGTCCCACTTCTGGAATACTATGTTTCTGCTGCACATTTAGACTAAGTTCTGCAGGGCAAGGAACTATCTCCCGATTTCAAATCCATGCTACTGTGTGAATAGTATTAATATCCACATGCAATGTGGTTAGGCAAAAGTATTATTCAGCAACTTTGCAAAGGACCCTGAAAGGTAGTTTCTGTTATCTGCTTAAACATAAAACATGTCTCTATACCCAAGATTTAAATACAGTGCAGCCCAGAACATATTGGGATCTCATATACATTATATTTTTGTTTTTTTAGTTTTTGTTAAAGCAATCGATGCTGCTGCTGCTGCGTGCCGTCTTTCACCAGAATTTGAGAGTGCAATAGGACTATTTCTGGATGTACATTTTTCCTGAAATGCTGCTCTTCAGGTGCACAACCAGATTGCTCCAGGGCCTCTTTCCTTCAGGTTCTGCTGCTGAGCAAAAAGCTAGAAGCAAGGTGTTCAGAACAGTTCTAACAAAGTAAGTGTGGTGTCTGACCTATTCAAGACAAGCTTTAAAACCTGCCTATTTGGTTCTTTTCCTGAAAATGAGGAAAATTCTCCCAATAACATTGGCTTTTTCTCCTCCTGCCATCCTGTTCCCATCCTGTTACATACTAGATGAGCTGGCCTGTTATGCCAAAAAGTACCTGAAACTGCTTAGTGTGACTAGTGCTAATGGAGTCCCTCTCCAAAATGGCAAATACAATGATTTCCGAAGCGGCAAGCATTAGGGCTTTAAAAAATTAGAAAGTCATTTTCTTTCTGGTTTTTTTGGCAGGAAACACCCAGTTTAGTATTCAAGTTCTCCTCAGAAGCAGCACACTGTTAAAAAAGTATGTGGTTTCAAAACATACATACAATACTTGTGGATCAGTCCATTTAGATAGACAGAGCTCTTCTATCAATTCTTCTTCATCTAAGATCTCCAGAATTGTTTCTTTGAAAACTTTAAGATCTGTTTCCAGTTCTGACAAGCTGAAGAAAGAACAGGCAAAAGGTCAAGTAATCCCCACTGGCATCAGTGCACAAAGGTAATCTCTAAATAAGTTTGCCAGCCAGCACCCTCGCCAGACAGAGTGGCCAGGGAAGACTTCCTTGCCAGGTTCTATGAGCTCCTTCAAAAAATTCCCTACAGGCCACATGCTTAGCAGTGGCAGTGATCTCCCTGGGGACCAACGAGCTACAGACACACACTAAAAGGGATTCAGATGTGTTTTTTGGATATATTTGCAAGTCAGAAAAAAACAGCACTCTGTGAGCATGTAGTGAGTGCATATTTGCAGTCGTATCAGAGCCTAATACATGAAGTTACCGATGTATTAGTACCAGTAACCTTAAAGCATAGATCCAGAGGCTAATCTTGTTTTACATTATGGGGAATATTTCATGATGTTATTTTGTTCTCTTAGGTATTATTTTGTTCTGTCAGATGCTATTTAAGAAGCTCGACTGTATTTCTGACAACTCGGAATACATTTCTCTCTTTCTGTTTTTCCCCATATCACTAGGTATTTCATATACCAAATTTTACATTTACAAGTAAGATGCACAACCCAGCATTCTAGGAAATTAATATTAGATACCTTTTTTTTTTTTAACATTTCATTGCACATTTTTCTACGGTCATCTTCTAGTCTCTTGACGGCTTACTCTTATTTACCTCTTGCCATTTTGCAGGAGAATGTGTAGTTTACTCCTATCCACAGACAAAAGCTTGGGGTCCACTAGAGCTTCCAGTGTCTCAAGGATCTGAGGCTGCAAAGTGTTAAGTCTCCCCTGCAGTTTGCTGATCTAGATAACAACATGATCCTTCATAAGAATTAAAGCAATCCCTTTAGAATGACTTGGGCAACTGACTTCTGTCTCTGAACACAGAATTCACAGTTAATAGGCAGTTAACGCAATCTGCTTTCCAATGCCTCGGAAATACTTGCTACAGGGATATCACTTACAAGATAAAGGCAGTGCAAAATACAGTATTTTATAAAAGTGATTTGCACTGAATTGAAACCCAGTGACAACCACACCAATAAGGCTGATAAAGCTAAAACACTCTTTATCTAGAAATGTCATATTAGCATTAGAAAGCTAGCATTAGCAAGATTTTTAAGGATAGCTAGAAATCATTATCTGACTCCTGCCCAAGAGGCCAAAAACCTCAGCGCTTTTGAGTTCCATTTCAGCTACAGCATGTCTCTAGAAAGGTACTCTGACTTGGTTTTTAATTGTCCAAATGATGGTGAAGCCACCGCATCCAAGCAGCACTTTCTTGGTAAGGGAATGGAAACACACATACACACAAAACCATAAGAACTAAAGCAATGAAAGCCAAAAACAAAAAAAAAGAGCTCCTACAATAAGCGCAGAATACGTATACAAATGTGCATGTATAAATATTAACACAAGAATAAAATCATACTGTCCTTTCTGTGAAGCAACAACTTCCAAAACAATTTAAATAAAAATGAGACAGCTCACCCGGTACTGCAGGATTGCTTCTATGGCTCGGAATTCAAAGGGCAGGGAATATGTAACTAGCTGACCTTCCCCAGCCAGCTGAGATACTAGTTCACTGAAGAGCCAGTGTTCCAGATTTAAATTACGATAATCTAGTATCAGAAGAAACTCTGGTGTTATGACAGCCTTCAAGAACTGAAAAAGACAGTACATGCAGGAGTCTGAATAAAAACTCTCTGAAGATTTCTCGTAACTCTGTAGGGCATTTGATAATTTAGGCTTTGATAAAGCCACTCTTCGAATGTCTTTTCAGGCAGAAAAATAACAGAATCTCATGCTAGCTGCAAACTAGTGAACCCCATGGTTCAGACACAGCACTGTGCTAGTGGTGGTATGACTGAGAAGAGGCTCCTCGTAAGCCTTTACTTCTATAACAATGTCAGTAATGTTTCTATGGTGCTCAACTGGGAAAATGGTCATTAATACATACTGTTGGTAAACCCGTACCTCTTGATTGCTAGGTAGAGCCCCAAAGATACATTTACTGCTGAATTCGATGTCATAGAAAGCTGGTATTAAAAGAATCATGCAAGAAAGTGCAGTTCAAGTTTACACTCAGCTATAGGGAAACCATTACCTCCATTCTCATGATGATCCTGTTGTTCCTAGTTGCAATGCTCATTAGGTGTTGAAATCTTAGATCTCGAGCTTGAAGACCCAATTCCTGGTACAATTCTGTTTTCTTCTTTTCTATCATAAAAATATTTTTAGATTCAGACATTAGGGGACAAGCATACATGTTCTCAAATTACATTTTAGCATGTTACTATGTCCCGCAAAACAAACAAAAAAAGCTGCGCTGTCTTTAAAACAGTTTTCCTCCCATTGATTCCTCAATGTAATTTATTTTTTGCAAAATTTAGAAGACTGTATCTTGAGTGAAAAGAGAAAAATTCTAGATATAAGTGAAAAAGTTGGCCATGACAATTAATTTCATGTCAGGAACCAAGTGACTCATTTGAGAAAGCACATGTAATCCTACAGGAAGGAAAATACAAGGCAGGGGAAGTAGCATGCTGGTTGAAAAGGGAAAAGACAAAGTAAAAATGACCTTCCTGTGGTATAAGTTATTTTCAAAATATTACTTTAAAATACACAAAAATTGTGACGATAAAGATGATATGAAGACCCATAGAAGGCAGCAAAACAGAGGAAACGTTGCAACGTCCCGAATAAACACAGTGAAGTATCCCAAATATAATTTTCTACCCCATGTAGATTCGCAGTTGGGCTTTTCTGTACTGGACAAGAAAAAAAGACAAGCAAGCAAGCAAGCAACAAAACTAACATGGAAACTCACCAAAATAGGTGGTATTTCCGTCTTTGTCAAGCTTCATCTAAAGGAGTGAAAAAAAAAAAATTTGTTTCACCAAACTACTATAAAACAAGAAATCAATTTCTAAAATTGTTGGTACTTGCCTAGAAGTCAAATGGAAAATATGTTATGAAGAAAAAGCAACTCTTTATGCCCTCTCTTCACAGTTCATCCCAATTAAGAAAAACATTGCACCAAATTGCCATATATTTCACTGTGTTTGTATAGACACCAAACCAAACCATTGTCATCTGCACGACAACGTTCTTATGTAAACCTTGGGAAGGAAGTGATTTACAGAGGATCAGACATAGAATAGAACAGAACAGAATAGACTAGAACAGAACATTTCAGTTGGAAGGGGCCTACAATGACCATTGAGTCCCACTGCCTGACCGCTCCAGGGCTGACCAAAAGCTAAAGTATGTTATTAAGGACATTGTCCAAATGCCTCTTCAACACTGTCCGGCATGGAGCATCGCCCACCTCTATAGCAAGCCTGTTCCATGGTTTGAGCACCCTCTCGGTAAAGGAATGCTTCTGAATGTCCAGCCTAAGCCTCCCCTGGCACAGCTTTGAACCACTGCCATGCATCCTATCACTGGATACCAGAGAGAAGAAATCAGCAGGGCATCTTACATTTTGGACTACAAATTTCGCTATTTTCTCTGGAGCAATCTGAAAAAATGTACAAATAAAATTTAAAGAGTACCACAAATTGGTTGGTTAGTCCTCGTGCCCACGTCAACTATTGCATATGCTAGTAACCTGCATCTAAATCCTTCTTGTCTTAGCACTGGTCGTTCAGATTATTCACTTAACACTTGTATCTCCCAATAAAATTATTTTATTGGAAAAACTGCAATGTCTGGTTTCAGCAGAAAGTTTGCTGTTTTGCTCATGACCTATGTAGCTTAATTCCGTACTACTGGCTTTAAAAATACCTTTCTGTGAATTAAACATACCGAAGCATACATTCCAGCAGAGCTGCAACAGGGGTTCCATGGCCACAAGGACCTAGCTGCACGCACCTTGTTGCGGAATGACTGCTTTTCGTTCTCAGCACAGAGACCTCACCTTCCCTCACATGCACTAATAATGTCAATCGAGCCTTTCGCAAATGGCTTCCAGACTAATTTTAAAAAAAAGACTATACAGAGAGCTTGTTTTTCCCAAAGTCTTACATTTCCTTGGAATTGCAGCTACCAAGACACAGGAATAGTTATTTCTAAAAGGCATCAGCAAGCCCTGACAACCTTAACAAGAAACCTTCTGACTGCAGCACTCCTAAGAGTTCACTGGCCTTCACAATCAAATCAAGAGAACTTCCAGCAGGTGCTGGATCTCAGAAAAACACCCTGATGAATGCTGCGTACCATAACTGGTCCTCAAGTCAGAATACCTTAAACCAGCGATTTAGAACTAGGGATGTTCTTGGAGAGACGAATCCATCTGCTCTTATGATGCTTTAAGGAAAAAAAAAAACAAAAAAACACAAAACCAAAAACCAACAAAAAAGGGAAGAGCACCGTCACCTAGCACCAGCTGCCCTCGTTGCCGGAAAGGCCTGCACATACTCACCACTGCAAAAACAGGAGACACGCTAGCGAGGGTGGCTTGGGAGGCCTCCGTTGTGGCACACCGGTAGGGTTTACCTGAAGAGAGACAAGGCGATTTTACTTCCAGCAGGCCGCACTTCGCCTTCAAGTTACGCGGTGCCCCGCTACCAGCCACCCCCAGCAGGGGCCGGCACGGAAACGAAGCGGCAGCGCTGAGGAGAAGGCCCCTCCGACCGCACACCCGCTTCGCTCTCCCCGTCCCCCGCGCCGGGCTGTCCCCGCCCGCAGGCCCCTCACGGCCAGGGCGCGGACCCGGCGGGGCCTAAACCGGGCCAGGGCCTAAACCGGGCCAGGGCCCGCCCGGCGCCGAAGCCCCCGTCCCCGGCTTCTTACCCGCCCGGCGCAGCCCGCGGGCACCCGGCGGCCCCGGCCCCGGCGGCAGCCCCAGAGCTGCCCGCAGGCGGGACCCGCCGCCCGCCCAGCCGCGGGGGCGGCCCAAGGCGCGGCCGAGGAGCCCGCCGACCAGCATAGGCGCGGACGGCCCCGCTCAGCGCAGCGAAGCGAAGCGCCCCGCTCCCCAGCGCGCAGCCGCGGCGGCGGTGGAGGAGGAGCCCCGGCGGCTGAGGGGGTTCCCCCGGCCCGACCCCGGCCCCGGCCCCGGCCCGGCGGTGGGAGCCGGAGCTCGGCGTCCCCCCCCCCCGCCTCCAGGAGCCGCTCCGACTTCCAGAAGCGTTCCGTCAGGCACTTATACCGGGATCTACCCTCCCACCGCCTTCGGCCGAGACGGTCGCTTTTAAAAGGCGGGGTTTTCCCAAGCGTGGAACAATCCTGCTCCCAGTAAGGGTGTTCCACTTAAATCTCCTTGCGCCTAAAATAGAGAGACAAGCTGGCTGGGCTGGTTGAGATTTAAAGGTTTAGCGAGTAACGCACCAGCTTCCGCTATCGCGTATTATTTTTAAACCGCAGCTTTCACACGCAAAAGGATAATGCAGGTAGTGACAGCATATTTCCATACATCCTGTATGGTACGTCTGAATATTTTGATGGTTTTAATATTTTGTACCAGCTGTGGAAACTGGTTTGCTGCTAGGTGACTGTAAAAGTGAGATTTGGTAAATAATTATTACAAATCTTATACTAACATTCTGATTGAAACAACAGACAAAAGTATAGCCAAGCAATTAACTAGCAGAGGTAATTACTCAGAAGTTTTGCAGTTCTTTGCTCTTATGACTAGATGTTTGTGTACGCTAGATGAGAACAGTGTTGAAACTGACCCCATGTGATTGAAGCTGTGTTAAGCTTCAAGAACAAAGAACAAGGACAGGAATCAAGACTTCAAGGACAGCCAGCAAGAACTTCAAATGAGTCAGTGGTCACAAAAGCAGCCCTTCGACTCAAATGGATCCTTCCTAGCACATGATCAGATGTAGGCAGTACTAAGATAATCAGTTGCAATCATTTCTATGTATATGTATACTAATCTGATTAATATGCAATTAGTTATTCTATATTACCTGTTAGTGCTAAAGCTGTGGTATGCACGCTAGGTGGAACTATCCCCCGTGCATCCAGCACTGCAATAAAGAATGCCTGCTTTCTAAAACTCCAAAACGAGTCAGACAGTTTCTTCGACCGGCTTTTTCAGTATCAGTAGCAGGAGCGTCCTTCCTTGGGCTGCTTCTGCTGAAGTGCGTACGCAGGCGTGAAGGCAAGGCCTGTGCTGAAAGCCCTCCAGCAGGACGTATTGTCTGAATGTACTTACAGCACTCGTGACTACTTCATGGGGAAATAAAAAAAGCGATTGTACTGCTAATGAAAGGATTCGTACAGCGTGGCCGCCCCAGCTGGAGTGCGCAAATTGAAACGCTGTCCTGAACACAGGTCTGAGTTTTGACGATGAGGGCATCAGGGCCAAATTCCGCTCTCGGCTGGGCTGTCGGTGAAAGGGAAGTCACCCAAGGGCAGACACTGTCCCCTCCTTCCCTACACCACATCACCTGTGCATTTGTATGTACATACGCTACCGTGCACAGATGGGCGCTTGTTCAAAGTGGACTCACCCGTACAGAACCAGAAGGATGGTTTACGCACGCTTTGCAGAAAGATACATGACTTCACAAGGAAGTAATTAAATAAAGAAGTTCCTTAGTAGTTACATACAGCATGTATGTGTTGCTTGAAGCCATTAGAAGTTTTCAGTTTAGGGTAAGCATGCCTGAATGCAAATGTTGGTCCCCTCGATACAAAGCTGAAATCTACTTAAATGGAGTATTTTTGGTCTAGTTTCGGTTAATCACAGCAGGTGGCAGTATGTACAAGACTAATTTAATACTCTTGGATGTCAGAGATATTTAAAATTTGTAAATACCAAGCAGCACAGAAAATACTGCGGGAGAGCAGGAAACGAACATGCACCGTTGCTAGCAACTAAGGGCAGCTTATGTTGACTCTGCATGTTTGGAATGCAAAAGTTAGGGAAGCATCTGAGGAGTATCTGCCAGAAATCTACATTTAATGAATTTGCAGAAAGTCAGTCTCACACAGCTGACATTTCACACTCTTCAATAAAAAGGGGAAAAGATACAGGGTTGGTCTATTTGTTTTCCTTTGTCCATCTGTTATTCTGGCTGCTTACACAGCTGAAGTGTTGGAAATCAGATGACACAACTTCAAACTGAATATATATTTATATGAACTTTGATATGTACAATATAATAGGACAGTGTACCAGTAAGTATTGGTATTGTATCTCATTGCGGCTGCATAATCAGTCATCCTTGTAATTGTCTGGAAGGGTAGACAATAACCAAATATCACCTCTGTCTTCAGAGGTGAAGGCAACACCTTGGTGTGAACTGGCAGCCAGGGATAAGTTACGAAGCACAGATAGAATGGCCAATTTTATACTGCTGCTGACAAAAGATAACTGCAGATCTAGAACCGCCACCTATTTATTGCAGCTCTAAATACCAACAAGCTGCTTGTTGCTTCCACTGTACACACCTGTCAGGTAACTTGTCTGTCCTGCAGTGCCAACCTTTGGGAGCAGTTTGCTGTATTTCATCAAAAAAATAATGGGTCAAGCTCATCTGCTGTTTGTTGAAGAAGCTCACTGACACAAAAGGGCATGACGGCTCTTCTCCATTCAGCCAAAATGAGAGGATAGCTCCTGCACCAGCTTGCTTAGCCATGAAATTGCCATCTAAAACATAAGCTGTTTGTGAAGTTGAATTATGTGAGCAACTAGTTCCACTGCTGGCTGCAGACACAAGGGACTGGTCTGATTGCAGCTGGGGTATGTGGAACAGAAAGAACAGAAACACCAAAGCAAAACTCATGGAAAGAGAAGGAAATTATAGGTATCATCAGAGGAGTCCTTATAAATCTCTGCTGAAGAAAACCTCAGAGAATGTTTTGGTAAAATTCTGGTAGAAATGCATACAGATGTCTGTCTACAGAGAAATTATCTCCCAGTGTATGACTTGTACATTTAACCAATCCTGTTTATATACAAAGATGTGCCTGAACCTATTACCTGTTTCTTCTCTAAAAGAAATGCTCACAGGAGCATTTATTCACGTTGAGGAAAAAAACCCCAACAAACCACAAACAAAAAAAGAGATCAACCAAAAAAAGTATGCATGCTTCCAGACAGTAGATGAGTATCTAGTGGATGATGAATGCAGCTGAATAACAATAGAGAGATAAAAAAGGAAAGACCCCATGGAAAACTTAAAAAATACAACTTTCATATTTAGAGCAATTTCTCTTATGTGAATGCATCAGGAATACTCAATTGATAACCTCAGGTGCCTTGATCAAAAGTAGCTACAGTAACACACTGAGAAATCTTTGCCTAGAAAGGATGACTTCACTTTCATTACTTTATACAAAGACCACATGAAAGATATTTTTCAACTTTTCCCTACTTAAGCTAACCCCCTGGAATTTGTTTCTCCATGGAAAACCATTTCCTCATGTGCCTCTAAGGTTTTGCTGAAGCCTTTTCCCTATGTAACCCTTTATCATCTCAGCTGTCACAAGAATACTGTTAGAAAAGACCCATGCCATCAAAAGCTGTAGCTTAAATTGTGATTGTCTAATGCTTTTTTAAAAGCAAAAATAATTGATCCTAGTATTCTATGGAGTTTTTGATCTGGCAGTTGTGCAAGTAGGTGAAATTCCTATGACATGGGTTTTAAAATTTACAGGTGTTTCTTCCACTTAGAGTGTGTGCATGAGAGTTGAACCACCTGGTATTTATGTGCTTTGAACTGTCAATGCAGACAGTCTGATTATCCCAGAATTACAACTGGGAATAAAGTGGCTGCTATTGCTTAGTCTGATTTTTTGATAAGCTGCACAAAAGTGTAGTTATTAAGTGTGATTCTCAGCACTGTGTGCAATAGAACAAGCTGAATTCCATTCTCTGTGTTTAGAAACTTTACCCTTTTCCATTCTGTCGGTCTTCTCTTCAGCACCAGGACATACTCCCGTCTTCAGGACCTCACGTTTTCTTGTCACTGAGCCTTGTTGTCAAGGACCAGCAACAAGCTGCAAAATCTTTCCTGGTCCTGAAATGGCAGAGACCTCACGAAACGTGATCCTGTTTGATGCTATGTGGCTATGCCACAGCTCTGTTCTCATGAGATCCCCAAGATGTGCTTGCTACGTGACCTCAGGTCCATCATGTGATCCTGACACACGACCTGACTGACTGTGGTCTCATGCATCAGCCTCAAGTAAGATGAGAGGTCTGATATTACTCCATCATAAAGAGATTATGTGTCTCTCCATTTATCTTAATTGTGTCAGTGGGTTCAGCAGCGTGGCCCGTTAATGTTGAGAATGTGACAGGAGATTGCTTAGAAACTGAAACAATAGTGGGGATAAAAGGTCAGGCCCTGGGAAGGCTACAAGGAGCGGATTCTCATGGATGAAGGCCCTGCTATCATGGGCTGAAGCGTTTGAGCTTTTCTTAGCTTTTGGGCAGCAGTTGTGCTCAGGCAAGATGGAAAAACCGCCGACTTTATACTGTACTGGAAACACTCTGCTTTGGTTTTGTTCCTGTTACTGAAGAAAATAAAATGTTTTGTTCTGAAAAGGCTGGTGTGAAATAGTGGGCTCTGTAGCCCACAGTGGGCTGGACAGTCATGGTTGCTTTTCAGGGGCTGAATTTGAAGGTGTTGCCTTAAGAGTAAGAAAACGGTGAGATTCCACGGCAGCACAAGTAAAGGGCTAGACGGCAGAAATGCAAGCAGCTGAATTTGAAAGATGAGGTCTTTAGAGGGACAGCTATTAGCTATGTAAAGGTTAAACTACGGGCAAAATTCTGCACTGCAATTCTTCAAAGGATTTGTAATGTGATCCCAGCTTTGGACAAAGATTTTGCCCACCAGTTCTAGGCCGCTTTAAGGATAGCAGTGGTCTGGTACCACTTAAGGGATATTTTACCGCAATCCACAAAAGTGATTGTAACTAGTGTGGCCATAGGTAAAGACCAACAGTGCTCTGGAGTAGCACAAGTGTCAAAATGGGTGCACGAGTAAAATATTCTGTGGCTTATTCTTATGCCAAAGATGTTGCATGGTTGCAAATAAGGCCTAAGACCACCAAAAGTGGTAGAATCTGGCACAAAATAGCAGATAGTTGACATATCACTACTTGAGTGCAGAACCATGTGAAGGTCATCAGCATTTTTGGTTTTTACACATAAGCCTATTTTTAATACAAATTTTCATTTCAGGTTGCAGTAGATCAATGTTAAACAGTATTAATTCAAGGATGGTAAATGCTTGGTTCTCCCCTTTACTAGTTAGAAGAAAACCAGCAGCAAGCTGAGAAATTTAACTGTTAACCAATAACAGTAGCATATTTGACTTCCCTCACCCTGAAATTGCTCTTTTTGTAATGGTTAACTGCCCTGTTGTAACTCACAGCAGGGGGGCAATTTTCCCATCAAAGGAAGCAAGATAAAAGGAAAGAAAAATTCCTTCCATCACATGTGTTGAAATCCATTTGGAAGAACAGTCATTACTGTACACTAAACAATTCCAGGTAGGAAGGCCTAGACCAGTTTGAGTCTTTCAACAATCAGTGGGGAAAAGAGGCTGTTAAAGGAATTCAGCTTGAATTTAAGGCATTTTCTATTTATTTTCTCTCAGGTTTTATGGCTTCTTGTACCCAAGGTGTGGCAAAAATCCAGTGGAATCAAAGTCTCTGTATTTTATTATGCAGCTTCCTGGAAAAAGCAAAGCAGGTATCATTAAAAAGTATAGCCAAAAGTCATGTCCCGAGCACACCTAAAGCGTTTTCAAGTAGAGAAAACTTACTTATCTGTAGTCAGAATTTGTTTGGACACATCAGAGACTCATCTGTTCTTTGAATAAACCCGTAAGATGCACGCTTGATTGATTTTTTTACAACTTTTAATAATCTGAGGAGATTAAAAAAAAAAAATCTGCTATTCTGATAATGCAATATCCAAAGTTACTTCCCAACAGTGGACAGTCTGGAGATGTTTGGCTGAGAATTAGCAAGGAAAATGCAGCTTCAAGTGGATCATTTGTTTAAGAAGTTTTTAAAATAGTTTAAGATTAAAATGGTATCAGGATGATTTCATGATCTGATATATTTATCTGTGAAATCTAAGGAAGTCTTTTGATGATGGCAGAAGTTGGATCTGGTCCTCAATACATATATTAATATATTTTTTATGTATGCTATATCATATCTACTATGTAGAATTATACAAATTGACTTACGAAAGAGTGCAACATTAACCCAGTTTGACTTTACATTATGTTCTTTGAACCACAAATGGGTTATTTTATATTTTTTATCTATAGTTTTTCTGTTTTATTCACTTGATGTATTTTTGTTAAAAATAAATTGTGCCCAGGGATATTCTTCTGATTTATCAAGCTACTGTTCATGGTGTATTTCAAATACGAGCTTGGTTTAGTGGGGCAAGTCACCTCTGAGTCTGACTAACTGAAGTTACCCAGACAGAACTGCAGGTTTGGGCCATCTCAGCAGAAGTGGTATTAGCTCTTGTGATAGAGCCCGGATTCTTAAGAGAACCAATTATAACAGACTCACTTAAACAAAGAATGACACAAGTACTGAAAAGCTTTCAGGAATGCAAATAACTAAATAAACTTACCCAAATACTGGGGGAGCGCAGTTTAGTTTTGTGTTACTAGCAAATTTTGGCTATTCAGATGGTAGGATGGGGGAAAAGCACCCGAACAGTGTCTGCAACTTTTACGTATCATCTCAAAAACACATTCAGAGGGCATCATGTTAGTAGGCACATTAAAAAAAAATATATAAATCAATTGCCTTTACATACATGCAATTAATTTGTGTACTCCAAGAGCCTAATTTCAACCCTACTGATAATATTTCCTTTCAAGATCATGGCTCAGCTTTATTTCTGAATTGCAGCAAATGTAAACAGCAAATGGCAACAGGCAACCTGGAGCAAAGATCCAGTTTTCAGGTGGGATTTTTAGTGACTGACAAGAAGGAAAGTAAGAACAGAATAAATACCGGTAGGTATGATTTTTCGGTGGTTCGTTTGCTTGGTACACACAAGTGGTAGTCATTAGATGCTAATAATGAACCAAGGGCAAAATCGAGCACCAAAGAACTAAATCTCCAGTGAAGAAAGGCTGTATCGGACTCAGCAAAGGAATATGGCAAAGAATTCAGGGCAGAGAGCCTGAAGCGGTCACTCCTGTTGTAGAAAACCGCTTTTTGGTGAGGGCTGCGGCTTGCCCTCGCCTCCACGCCGGGCCAGCTGCCTAACGTTTTCGTCACCCTGACCTGGAAGGTCCAGTAAAAAGCCTGTTTTATTCTTGAGGAGGCAAAAACTGACCCCTTTAGTAAGAAATCCCAAGAAGAGACGGCGAGATTGGAACGAAATAACGTGTTTTTCAGCCACCCTTCCCTCCGCCCGCCCCGGCGGGGGCCAAACCCGGCACAAGCGCGGGGTGTGCGGGCAGGAATGCAGGCACCGGGCCGCTACCGGCCACCGGCCCCTTACGGCGGAGACCAGAGCCCGTCAGGGAACAGCCCCGCGGGTGCTTCCCCCTGTACTCACCGTCTCCCGTGGAAAGGGGACCATTACCGGCGGGTACGGGCCGCTGGCCAACAGCCCGCCTTGGCGTGGGGCCGCCATCTTACGGCAGCTCCGCCTCACCTCAGCCCGCCCCGCCCCGCCGGCCGCGCTCACTGGGGGAGCGCTGAGGCGATTTAACGTCTCCCGGCCGCCGGTTCTCCCCCCCGCCTCAGCCGGCAGGCCTTTCCCTTGTGGCGGGGAGCCCTGGCGGTAGGCAGCGCCTCGGCCGCCGGGGAGGAGGAGGAGGAGGCAGAGCGGGGACTTGCCTCCCTTCCCTCCTTCCCTCCCTCGCTCAGGTGCGGGGCCCTTGGTCCGGTTCCCTCTTGCCCCCGCATCCCTCTCCCTGCCTCCGGGCACGACGCCTCCTCGTCCTCCTTCCCCCTGCCGTCGCCTGGTGAATAATTCAGCCGGGAGCGGGGCGGTGGGGAGGACGAGCACACGCGGGATAAGGTTTCCCGAGGAAACCAGGGTGGTGGCAGCGGGCTCTCCGCGATGGCAAAGCCGAAGGATAAAGACCCTGGGAGCCCGCGGGTCCCCTGCAGTCCATTTTCCTGTTGCGTCTGATCTACCCCCACGCAGTGTTTGGGGGGTTTTGTTTGGGTTTGGTTTTTTTTGTTTGTTTGTTTTGTTTTGTTTTTTTGGCTGGGTACGCGTGATCCCCGTTAGCCTCCCCAGGGAGCAGCAGGAGGCGGTTGCCTAGGTAGAACCGCTTTCCGAAGGCGAGAGCAGAGCCGTTACCACACCCCCCCCCCCTCCCCGTCCTTCTCCCCGGGGGTGGTTGTGATCCCTCCCCGCGGCGCCGGGCTCCCTCCTCTGCCTCCCCGGAGGTGGGCCCAGCTGCCCAGGCCCCGGCGTGGGTGTGTGGGGCCTTCACCCCCCGCTTCGTGAGGGTGGAGGTGAGAGGGGTGCTGAGGCAGAGTGTGGCGGGTGGTTGGGGTTGAGCAGGAGGGTCTGAAGGCCAGGCCGTCGAGCATGACCAGCGCTGGCGCCAAGGGGTCGCGGCTCTCGCAGCCGATGGTGAAGAGCGTGCTGGTGTATCGCAACGGGGACCCTTTCTTCCCGGGGCGTCGTATTGTCGTCAACGAGAAGAAAGTTTCCAACTTTGAGGTGTTCCTGAAAGAGGTGACGGGCAGGGTGAAGGCACCCTTTGGAGCTGTGCGTAACATCTATACCCCCCGGGGTGGGCATCGTGTCCGGCAGCTGGAGGAGCTTCAGAGTGGAGAGCAGTATGTGGCTGGTGGCAGGGAAGCCTTCAAGAAACTCAAGTGAGTGGCCAAAAAGTAACGTAAGATTTATATGGAACTTGAGTTATCAGCATTTGGAGTTTGGCACTGTGGCAGTAATTCAGAGGACCCCCCCCCCCCTACCCCACCGCTTTGATTAGGCGCTGCGGAAAGAGGACTTAAAAGGCTGTCACCCAAGGCAAAAGGAAAGGTATTTGTAACAGATAAAACTGCAAAAGGGCTTTAGAGGCGAGACACAGAAAGGCTGCTGTTGCCATCAGTCGCATCGTGCCATCTCCTTGACATGACGGTAGAAAAGGAGAAACAGCCCTTTAACCCGAAAGACATGCAGCAATGGCACGTTGTGATGTGCATGCTTAACTGAGGAGTGAATGTCAGTATTCGTGCTTAGTGGTAACGGGGAGGAAGCTGTCGAAAGGTGGAGTGTTGACAGTCCTGCCGTGAAGTTGATGAGCCTGGGAATTTAATTCCCAGCACTTTCTTCCTTGCTTATTTTAAAAAAGTCTAAAATATTCTACCCAGCTATCCACCTCTCCATCACTTCTGTTCATTTTGAGTAGGTATATAGCCTTTTTATGACCAGAATAGCAGAGTCCCTCCTGTTATTTGAGATGACTGCTTGCTTGCTTGCTTTTCCCTGCCTGGACACCAAGAATTAAGCTGACAGTTTCTCTGTTTTCTAGTGAGTGACGGGGAGAATATCATGGAGGAGATCTGGGCTTTTAGGTGTGTTTTCCATGTGGCTCTGTATATGATCAGTACTGGTTCTTAATTCTGGCAGTGAATTTCATGGTCTCAATTGCCTAATTACATGCTTTGTTCAGTCTTTGTGGGTGTTTTTCCTATATTTGAATTAAAAAAAAAAAAAGTCTCAGAATTAACAGTCCCTTTCTGGAGGTGGTTGGGAGTTTATATGATCAACTACCAGCTTTCCAGGTTTTGTAGAGTTGAGGACACTACATTTTTCAGGATAGCTCATTATGTTACAGGGTGAAACTCTCTGTGTAATGAACAGGATCTCTATCAGCACTCCTACTGTTTTTGTCAGTGGCTGCTTCTTAAGATTTATTGGAGCTTCTTGTGCTTCAGTGTCAAAGCTAGCGAGAAAGATGTATGACAGGCTAAATATAAGCTCCTTTCCCTCTGTAGTCTCTTCCACGTCAAATGCAGTGCTCAACTCTCAATAAAGATCGACTGTATCTTTTTGGTATTAAATCCTGTGATTCTGTGGATGGCTTAAAGTTGTTAGTTGTCAGCACATCCTGTCTCACCTCCCTAAATGTGTTTTATATTCAACAGACAGGCTAAAAGTAAGTGTTTGGCATTAGCATGCACTGTGTAGAGGACTGGGCACTGTGGATTTATTTTGGGTGGGAAAAAGCACTTCTTTTTGTCATGTCATGTTTTATAGTCGGAGTTTTATGGTGAGGGCTTTTCAGGCTTGCAACAAGATACCCGAGTATTTAGTTCAATAAAGAGGATACTTGAAGAAAAGCTAACCTAAAGAACCTGGTGAAGGCAGGCTGGTTTATATATCCCTTGATAGTATGGCATAGTGCTGTGCTGTAGGGAGGATAAACAGGATGACTCGAGATCGTTTCCATTTCTGCATTCAGAGTTGGAGTTCTTCACTATTAGTATTTATTTATATAGTGCTGTGAATGTTGGCAGTGCTTTTACAAGCATTAAGACAGGCTGAAGGGCTTAATGTTGATCTTGTTCTTAACTGGGTTGTAGACAGAATGATACTTAGGGAGACATCTTAGCCAGAAAAGTCAGAGGAGAGGAGGGGTTAATTGAAAGGGATGGTTTTCTGAAAGGAATTGAAGGAATTAAAGAAAAGAGCGTATGTTTGTGTAAGTGTCACAGGCAAAGATAAATCAGTTGCAGTTGTGGGAGACCAAAGCATCTGCCCTAAAGGAGCCGAGTCTGGTCTGATAGCAGCAAGAAGTTTGTACTTTTTTTACAATTTTTTTGCAGTGATGCTTATCGGACACATTCATTGCTGTGTTAGACTATACAGGGCTGAACTTTGAAATGGAGGCTGTGTGGGAGCATAATGGAAAGGAGAGAGTGTCAAAGGAGAAGCAGAAGCTGAAAGTGTCATTGCTCCACTTCAAACAGTGCATTTGTTTCTTCTCGGATGCCTTATACTGAGAACTGAATCTTTTTCTTCCCTGTCTGCAGAGAATTCTAGACTAAACTGCACTCACCTTTAGCACGTGAACGTCCATCATTCCACGCCCTGAATCTTAACATCTTGAAATAAATACCTCTGAGGGTATATAGTCGATATAAGCTGCTGATATGTTTCATTTTTAAAATAAAAATAATCAGCATTTAAAAATTCTGCTTTTAGAAAATGGTGTAGAAATTTTCTTTAAAGGAAGAATTATTAGCCAATGTTGGAAATTTTCATAACATATAACAGGTTTCCCAGCTTGTTTCAGCATTTACAGGTGTGCTAAGTGCTAATACACGCTTTTTGTTGTATATGCAGTGAGGTGTGTTGGTATATTGTAGTTGTCGCAGTGGTGAGTGAGAATACACGTTCAAGCCTGCACTCCTGTGGACTCTCAGCTTCCTGAAAGAAAACTGTCTATGCTGGAGCTGGTTTCAATTTTTAGCTTTTTTTTTTTTTTTTTTTTTCCAGCATGCTACTCTACCCTCCTCCTTCCTTTGCCCATTTACTTGTATCTGTGCTCATTAATTAATGGTAGGTTGTCCTCTCTCCAGCAATGTCTCTTTAACAACACTGTAGTTTTATCACTGGCTTGGATAGTCACTGAGTGGAAGTATTTCTGCTTTCTTAGCAAGTGGGAATACTTTTGTAAAGTTTTTGGTCTGGGATTTTTTTTGAGTGCCATTATCCCAAGAAAAGCCTTTGGCCCTATTTAGACCTTTTCAGATTTGTAGATCCCTGAAATTTGACAACTGAATGCCCAGACCTCTGCATAGTGAATTTACGCCTTTGACTATGTATTTGATTGTCACTTTTCTTAGTTCTCCTCAAAGTAATTCACAGATGCCCAGAAGACAAGAACCACAGTCAGCAGCTGTTGTTACAGGCTGTTGGAACTATTTTGTCTGAGACATTTATTTTCAGTTTTGTAGGCTTTAAGTCTTCTTTTTTTTAGTCTCAAGAGAGCTAGTTCCTTTTTACATGGAGAAGCTTGCAACAGTAGTTTTTGTTTGTTTTCAAATGTGAGGCTTGGATACTTTGTTTGTAAACGTTGTCCTGCTTTGCTACATTTACCTTTTCCAAAACATTGGAATGCACTTTCAAGCATTGCCTGGAAGCCTTGCTATGTCTTCCTATCCCTGCACTGAAGCCTTGAAATCCTCGTGAACGTTCTGTGGTACCTTGATAAACGATTGCCACTCCTTCAAAGAATGAACGATGCTTTTTCTTTCTCTTTTTTTTTTTTCTCTTTTCTTTCTTGCTTCTACACTTTCATTCAAATCCCTTGAATTCTTGACTTTGGCCAGGCAGGAAAGTTTCCTCTGGCAAACATATGTTATCCCAGTCATGAACTACAGAGGATGACATTACTGGAGGGCTGTGGATGCACTGCGAGCCCTGAGGTCTTTTGATGAGTCTGCACTGATGCTTGCCATCAGGTATACCTGATGTTCTCAAATAGGGTTGCCTAGTCTTAAAAGCCTGGCAAAGCACCTGTGGTTTCCCACTGAAAGTGGGAACAGGGAGAACCTGTGAAAAATGCCCATCACCTAATGTTGTGTTAGATGCTCGCAGCAGAGTATAGATGCCCCAGCCATTTTTGTTTTCATGTTTAGCTCTTGGCAGAAGGTGCTGAAAGGTGCTGTTGTACTGAGTTATAACTGCCCACAAAGGTTTCTCTTCCTACAGCACTGAGAGCTAGAAACATCTTGCGGTACCGGCAGCTACTGAGAGCTGCGTTCATGAGCATAACCGCTCTCATGGCTCTCTGAGTGCTGACAAGGGAAAGGAGTTAGCATAGTCCGGGGACTTGGACAGTTGCCTATTTGCCAGTCTATGGGCTACTCGTGCTTGAAGGCTTATTTGATTCCCTTTGTTTGGAAAGGCAACATACAACTAATCCATCACTGCGTGTTTTAACAAACACTTTTGTGTTAATGCTATGTTTTTGTGGGAATACGTACCCTGATGGAGAGCAGTATTGTTCAAATAGATGTATTTTGTTTTCTTGTCCAGTTGAGGCTTGTATTTTGTCTGTTCATAAAATAATTGTGAAGATGCTGTTGGTCCATCACAAACGTGAGAAACTAGGACATACAGTGTTCAGATGTGTCCATGTCCTGTTGAAACACAAGTGGCGTAGATCCCTTTAAACTTTAGCTGATGCCCTGGGTTAAACTTGGGTATGGAGGAAAGCTTTAGATCTATCAGAGACTTACTGTGAGAAACTAAGAGGCAAGATGATGACTTTGAAAACTCTGTTAAGTTGATATTGTGCTGAGATTTATTGAACCACCTCACAATAGTATGAAAGCTTCTTTCTGACAAGGAAGTTATTGATGGTTTCTTCTAATCACCAGTGACTTCAAGGTAGATGGTTGGTTCTCCCCTGCCTTTTGTATTAGCCTGGAGGGCTAGCCTGCAGATTTATATTAACACTCGTTCTTTAAAATCTTGAATTAGTTGCTTTTTATATTATTTTGAGGCATGATAAATTTTAAAAGCTTCATGTATGAAGAAAGTGTAGAAATATTTGTATTGTGTAAGTTAGATGCTTCTGTAAATAATCAAAGCTGTTTTCTTTCCACAGCTATTTGGACATTGGAGAAACAAAGAAAAAACCTGCTGAAGTCAATAACGAGGTATGATGTCTGAAATATTTAAGGAGTAAACCTGCAGTTAATGCTAGTGACATGCCTTCATTTATGCCTGATTTATATGTATATATTTATTATGTTTAATAATAATACAATTATCTACCATTCTGAACATATTTCAGTGATTATTACTCTGACTGCTCTGAGCACGATGCACTGATTATCTTCCCCTCAGCTTTCTGAATTGCCACATCCAGTTAAAAACTTACAGTAAAGAAAATCTCCTGTTGTCTTCATTGGATCTGGTCATAAACCTAAGGGAGCTTTTTTTCATGCAGAAAAAGATCGTGGGAATGAGAATTTTGGGAGCTTTGGACCAGTGAATTTTCTACAAAACTTGGTATTTTCTCCAGAGAAGGGACATTTTTGTTTGAAAAATCACACTTAGTTGAAATGCTTTTCCCAGTCACTGCCAGTGTCAGTTGTAAACTTCTAACTAGTTCTAGTCCATAATTCTTCAAGCTCACCTGTTTCTCTTTAACAGTGCTATGCTATAGCCTGAAGAGATAACTACAGGCTTCAAAAACCACTCTGTGTGGATTTTTGTGAGTTGCGTGACTCTGCATTATTTTTACTGTTTTATTGTGTGTGGAGATCACAATGATTCCCAACAAACATTTCAATTACAGCTTCTGCCTGACAAGAAGCATCAGATCACTTCTTTTTCAATTTCTTTTGCCTTGTGCTCTCATGCCACTTTTCCAACCAAAACATTAGTGGTTTGTGAAGCAGGTGTCTTCAGACAGTAGGACACCTTGTACTAGAAGACCCTCAAAATTCAGGCCTTAGTGCCCTAATGACATTTACTGTGATAGTCGGATACTTCTTATTCAGAGGCTATGAAATACGACACCTGTGTTTTATAATTGATCATAACTTTGTAACTCCTATTTTTTTTTCTTTCAAATGGGCACAATCAACAGGAAGCTGAAATTCAAGTCAGAGATTTGATATACTACTACAAGTACCATATAAATTTACTCTAAGTTGAATTTTTTTCCCCAGTTTGTTTATGCAATTGATCAAAACACTGTAGAGAGAGTTCTGTTGTTTTTGTATAGCCATTCACATCTTCCTGTTTGGGTCTTTTTTACAAAGGAAAGAGAACAATCTTAAAAAATAGGAAAAGTTAGTTAAACACTGATCAAGCAGCAGGGTTGTACTCTGTTGCTGATGTGTATATAAAACTGAGCAACACAGGTTCACATATGCACTAAGCTTTCCTATGTCTTTTATTCATAAATTCCATTTTTTACCTCCAGCATTTTCTTATTCCAGTCCTGCGTCTCCTCTGATCAAGTTTTGTGAATCTTGCTGAAACTAGGTACTTGCAGGGTGCACAGGCAGAGAATCAAGTAATGCGTCTCACTTTTAATTGTGATCGAAGTACAAGATTATAATCTGGGGGGGCGGGAGGTAAAATGTTTGTACAGTAGCAGTATTGCACTTACCTGAACTTTCAACACATAAAACATAGTTCTGAACCAAAAAGCCCACCTTTGGATGTATGACCAGTCTTTACTATTTTTTCTGAATACCTAAATGTGTGGATAGCACTGTATTTTATGCTGAAACAGTATCTGGGTGAATAAGAAAATTATTCTTACATATCCAGGACAAGAAAAAGAACTTGAGGAAATTGCTTCTAATTATCTCTGAAAATGTGGTGTTTTGCATTCACTATTATGTGTGATTCCTATGAATAGTGTGCAGTGTGACTAATTCCATGTGCCCTTTGCTGAGAAGGTAGTTGTCTTTTTGGAAGACTCTTAACCAAATCTCCTGATACTGCCAGTTATCAGGACAATCACAGGCTTGCTACTTTAAGACTATTTTTAAGGCTGATTATTTTGCTGTAAATCCTTAGAAGATTTTTGATATAATAGAAATTCTGTGCAGTTGGAGAAGTAGTTGGAGATATTGTGTTACAGTTGCATGTTTGGTAAAAGAGGCTTCTATTATTTCTTCTGGAATCAGTGCTCATTGTATATTATCTTAACACTTTCAGCCATCTCTCAGGGCTTTGAAGTAAACCAGTATAAACCATCCATTATCTCAGCTTTCTTTCTTCCTATCTGACTTATGTTTGCAATCTCCACGGTCTCTGTGGAGAGCTTAACTCCCCATGTTGGGTTTAACTTTATGTGATTGATTTATTTGGGGAAAGGAGTCATAAAAATGAGATGTAACCCAGTAATAGCCTACAGATTTTTATCTGTGTGTATGAGTAACAATTGTTTTCATGCCCAAATGATTTAGTCCTAGGAATGAACTTTCAGGGGACTAGAAGTTTTAATGCCTAAATATATTTATGTTAAAACAATGCGAGGAAACAATTTCTGGTTTTACTTTTTTCCAGGCATTGACTTGGAAATCAAAAACCTAGATGTGTTTTAGGGCCAGGAGGGGCGGCAGTATTCTCTTTGATTCTGCTGGATTTGTATCAGCAAACAAAACCCCCATGTTTTTCCATGGAGCCTTGTAGCAGTCTTTGATGCTAGCCTACAAAGGTATTTTGCTTTCATAAGGCATTATTTTAGATTGAGTTTCAGAAGTAAAATCCTCCCTGGTTTTTTTCATTAAAAGAAAAAAAAAATCAGTGCATGTGTGAATGACAACATTGCTAAAGAAAGAAATTTTTGGCTCCATCCTGCAAGCACAGCAAGGTGTAATTTGTGAATCATCTCAATGACTTCACTAGGAAGGTTACCATGGAATTATGCGTGTACAGAGAAATTTGTGGATCAGGTCTGAGTTTTGAGTGTTCTGGTGGGCTGGGGTGGGAGGAGGAGGAAAGAAATTAATAAATTCATTTGGCTGATTATTTGGCTCACTGCAACTTTGTGGGTTCCTCGCAGATCAAGGACCAGTGTACTAGATGTTGAATAAAAAGCTCACTGATGGCCTCATAGACAACTCCAGGCTAACATTAGGGTGTGTTTTCAGACTGATCTTTGTCAGGGCAATTCCTATTCTCTTTGTGCTGGTGCTGAAGTATTAACCTGCTCTCCTTCATTAGCTCCGCCTCTTCCATCCTTCCTTCCATCCTTCCTTCTATCCATCCTTTCATCCATCCTTCCTTCCTTCCGTCCCTTGCTTCCCTTCTTCCTTCCCTTCCTTTCCTTCTTCTCCTCCCCCCAAACACCCAAATGTTTTTAGAACATAATATAATTTGTCAGGGCTCCCACATGAGTGCTCTGGACACCAGTTCATGCTCATGACCTCAGTAGTGCTGCTGTTAGCTGGAGCCTGGAGACAGCAAAGACTGTTCTTCAAGCATGCTGCTGGGGATTGCCTTCCACCTTTCTCAGCTGGCAGCTGGCCTTGCTCTCTGACCGTGGCCTCGAGCGCGAGCCATCACAGCAATAAATGGCCTTGTGCCACAGTACGCCTGAGAGCTGCCGGTGCGTTCAGAATTGGTGCAGGGTTTTTTGTTGCCCACGGAAGGAGGTGGTCTTGGAGCTATTAGAGCTGGCTTGCCTTAGTCCAAGTTTTGGAAGCACATTGATGCTGGCCTGGTGGTGATGACAGTTTTTCTGTATCTGCATAGTGCCATATATTAAGGATCTGAAAGCTTTAGAAAGGTAGCACAGAAACAGTGTTTGAGAAATTAATGTTCAGTGATTAAGGATGATATCATCATGCTTAGGTACAAGGGTATCAATTCTGGTTGTATGAAGCACTTCTAATTTGGCATTTCCTATGTGATGAGAGCTTCTTGGTGCAGGTTTTTCTCCAGTAAAACAATTATAAATATCCATTTCTGATTCTGGTTGGTGAGGAGGGAGGCAAAAGGAAGAAAACTTCATGCAGCAGCTGTAAATTGTTTGCAGCTGTATGTATTTGTATGCAGCTGTAGGTTTTCTTTTGTGTTAGTTAAACTGCCACATGTTTGACATCTGTTTTTTGCAGTACTTTAATGTTGTTCTTTGAAGGCATCGTCTCAATTACTTTAAATCTGCATATAACTAGAAAATGTGTGTCAAACTAGAATTAAACAATAAAAAATTCATGTTCAAGATACAGTGTAAATATGGTGACCTATATTCAAAAAGAAGAATAGATGGGAAGTATAAAGCATTAATTTCTTACTAAAATCTCTTCTTACTTTTCTCATGGAGTGACAAGTAGTCCATCAGAAATAGGTTTATCTTCTTTAGTGAAATCTGTGAATCTGATTTTGTAAGGAGGGTGTTCTGGGGTGGGGAAGAAGAAAAAAAAAAAAAAAGAAATTGAGGAAAATTCTCCATCTCATGGATTCTGAGAACTTATCTAATTAAATCCTTTAGCATCCATTCTTGAGAGGTGCTGAGATGTAACATTTGGGGATGGGTTCTGTCCCTGACGAGAGCAGTATTATTTCTCTCTGTTATGCCCTGATTCAGTTTTAGCGGGAGCTTCTCAAATACCATGGTCCTGTTGGCCTGTAAGGTGTACCTTGCCTTGTCTGACACGTTTGGACTAGCAAGGGTTTACAGCTAGTAAGTGCTTGTGTTCTTTGTGTGTGCTCTACAGCTGACAACAGGAGCTCTGGGGAAGGTTTGGTCACGAAGGTCTTAATGTTGGTGTGTTCTTATAATGCAGCAGTGAACCAACTATGTAATATTGTGTAATTCGTTAAGCACTATCCAGCTATTCAATGTGAGAAGTGGAACATGCAAATAGATGTGATTGTCTGTAAGATGGGTCGATGTTGGAATAGGTTGGGAGGATACATTTTTTTTCTGTCTAAACAGATAGATTTATAGATGAGGGTCTATACCACCAAATACTTTATTATAATACCAGTACCTGATTTCACCATAGGCCGTCTTTGGTGAAAGATGGATGAGGTGGCAAGAGTGTGCTACATGTTGCCCATCAGTAGTGTCAGCATCCAAAAGAACATAAGTAGTGCAACATAAGAAAGCTTGTATTTCTACTTTTTTCTAGTGTAACAGCTGCACATAGCAGTTTAATTTTGAGGGCTTTTCTTTCAAAAATAAACATTGTTTTTAAAATAGTTGCAGTATGGCAGTAATAATAATGCTCTTAAAATCTTGCAAAATAACTGTAGTCTTGGTCTGTGAGGCCCATCCATCAATCAGAGTTGGATCTTTTAAAAAAATGTTACTTAAAAAGCCTTTAGTCATTCTACTACTGGTACAAATCAGGTTTCAGGGTGGTCTTCAATGAAATAATCTCATTATCTATTACTATTTCTGTTATCAATGATAGATTTCTTTAATCTGGTGTCTAGTTTCTTAAAATCTAGCTGTTTACCAGTCTAAGGCCTCCAAACAACTGAAATATATGGGCCAAATGCTCAGCTGCTGGAAAACAGCTTTTTTTTTTTTTTTTTTTTTTTTCCCCACCAATCTACCCTGGATATGGACTTGGACTTATAGCCCTGTCCTTCTGGGTGAAGTATTGTGTATCGACCAGTGTCAATATAGGATGATGAACGAGGGAGGGCCACTCTGACACTTTATTGCATGATGATATAATTTATGACAGAAGTGTATGAAAATGATACTGAACATTTATGAAATGTTTCTAAGCAGCAGGAGTTCCAGTAGTGTCAGTTCATGGGATGTCTGTAGCTCAGTGATCATTGACTTCAGTAGAGTTTGAGCCATGGCCAGGGCCAGGAAGGAGATGGGATGCCGTTTGCTATGCAAAAATACCAGTGGTAGCTGTGGTACTTTAACAGTCACTGGATTTCAAGGATAGTTAGATGCCTTGATACCATTTTTGCTTTTGGAAATCTGCCTCAGACTGTCGCACTTATGCACGTGATGAAGGGGGTAGTTTGAGAGAAAACTGAAAACCACGCAGAGGGAAGGAAGGAGTTTATAATGGTAAAGGCCTTGCAAGATCCTTTTCACTTCAGAACATCAGACTGCAATTTGTTTAATTTCACATTAACATCCAATTTCAGTTCCCTGGTTTCTGACGTAATCTTGATGCAGTAACATTTGAGCAATTATCAAGCACATTCTCACAAGTTATCATCCCTTGCCGCATGCTGCTAGAGCTGGTGGGATTTTAAAGCCACATCTCTGTCTCTTCTCACTTCATCTGCTGTTATGTGTATTGGGCACTTCCTTGCCTGTTTGTACTTTGCTTTCCTTAGCAATAGCAGCAGCGCAGCAGTTTAGGAAAAGCCCCTTAGTTGTCATGCTGCTGTAACACCAGATCAGCGTGCCACTCAGCTGATTTTCACAGTGCCACAAATTCACTTGACTAGGAGTGTGCATGATGGTCAGAAGGCCGAGCTGCGGGTTATGAAGAAGGAGAAAGAAAAGATCAAATCAGAGGTAAAGGCAGTGAGCAGCAGTGGTGAGGGAGACTGCCTGTATAAGAAAATTTGTATCTGGATCAAGCATTTTACTGACATGGCGATACTCCTTCCCTTCTGTTTTGCTGTTTATCCCAGCAGATAAGTGATGATGTCTCTTGCACTGTAGTATTGTGGTGGTAGTTCTGCATGGAAAGCTGGAACAAATTTCCTAGGAAAAGTCTGATTTTTCAATTCCCATTTTATGGTCTCTGCAACAAGCTAATCCCCTAGAATTGCCACATCCCATCTTAGTTTAGACTTTTTGCGGAGAGAGAAGAGGTAGAGACTAAGTTCAGATTTCTGCCTTCTCCCCCTTTCAACCAGGGACAGCCATAAGGGTGTGGTGAAAGAAGACACTTGTCGCAGAGGCATGGGAAAATTGTGTGTCAGTCTCAGCTGATGGCAGCCAGGCACTTGGCGATTTTAAATCCTCTGGCAAAGCCCTCACACTATAATAATATGTCTCAAAATTTTTTACAGTTATGTTACTGGTAGGGAAAGTAGTAAAAAGATTTCATCCTGACCCAAGCTAAAGCTTTGATACAAACTATTCCATCCATCACTTCTTTTGGTAACTGAGGTTCTTGTTTTGCAAGAGACATCCCTTTTGTACTGAAGGCGATCTGCAAGTACAAGTACATTTTAAATGATGTGCTTGAGGAATCTAACAATTAATCTCTTGAGGAAGTATGGACCAACAGAGTTACCATTTGTTAAATATAAGCTTAATTATTTGTAAAAGGTACTGAATGTTATTTTCCAATTATAATGTGTAAAGTATGGACATTTATATTTCTCTAGGCACTATCTCTCATCTAGATGGTCTCTCCCTGGGTGCTCAAACAGATGAATTTTACTTGTCTTTGGGGCTGGGTAAGCTGCTGAAGAATTACCTGAGCTTTTATATTTGCAAATCCTGTAGGCCACTATTTGTTTTAAATTCTCTTTGTTTCACAAAAATGTGTTCAGCTGAAACCTCCTTTCTTCTTTGACTTCTTATGACCAACAGTGTTTTGAATACACTGAAGTAAATGGACTTCTCAATGTGTTACTGTAAAAGCAAAGAATTGCAGGCACCTAAGAAAAGCAGATGTATTTTGATATTGAAGAACCAGTCTCTTGCAACTGAAAGAAAAAAGGAAGGTTACAGTGTCTGTATGAAATAGCATCTGTTATTAAAAGTTCATAGTAGGCCTGCCTTAAGGTGCTTTTCTGATGATATAGATAGATTTGCCCTTGCATGATAGCAGACAGGTTTTCTTAGGTAGTAAAAACACTGAGTTTTTCTGTCTGCACTTCACTTTTTCTCCTGGGCTTCTAGGACAAGGTGATTGTGTGGCAAGCTCTGACAAAAGTATTTTTTGTGCTGCTCAAGATTCATGGTCATTTGTGTTCCACTTGGATTCTTTTACCCACTTACATTCTAGAAAAGCATTTATAAAGTTATTTAAGAAAATTCTACTTATATGTCTCACTCTACGTAAAGCACATCAAGAGTTAGCTGTATACTGTAGAGAGATAAGGATTATGTAGACTCCTTTCCTTAGGTTCACAACTGTTTTCTATGATGTTTAAGCAATGAAAGTATTCTGGTCCACAATTTTATAACATTTGCCTACTTATGGTACATTTATAACATATTACCCATCGACTGGGAACTGCTGTAGGGCAGTAAGTCTGAAAACAGATGTTGTAAGAGCTGGTTGGTTGTAGGCCAAGTGTGTGGCTGGTTGAGGAAGGGTCACATTACTCAATTCTTTGAGCGGTGGGTTCATTACGGAGCGCTGTCGTTTTAGCATTACAAGTGGCTGTGTATGGCTCTTGGACTGTCAGATTCAGTGATGTGTGTCAGGGGCCCTGGTGTGAGGGATGCACTAGGGACTCTCAGCCCACCACCCAGCAGGTCTTGTGCTACCTTTCCAGGTCCAGGTTCTTCCCATGTTCAGCCTGGGTACCCTTCTGCACTTCTGTTGCCTCACACATAGTAGCTGTGTCCTAGTCACATTTTTCCAGTGATTCATCACTTTTTTTTCACTGTTTTACATAGACGTATTTCATTGTTCCATAACTCTAGTTCAATTGCAGCTTCTTCTTTTATCAGGTGGTTTAGGTGTGGTCATATTTGGAGGAGTATTTGTAGAATGGAATAATCAATATTTTTACTAATGATTCTTCAGATTAGTAAAGATTCCTCAAAGCTTTCATACATGTATGATCCAAATATTTGTATCAGAACATCTCTTTCTAGTGAAAACACTTGATAATTACAAGGATTTGAATGAGTGTTTGAACATTTTGAAACTTTTTAATTTCCAGTCCAGTGCCTGTCAGTCCTCACATTGGTCACATGCTGGATGACACAGAGGTGTGCTAGGACGTGGAGTAGAGTGTGTTTCCTTGCTAGGGAACTTCACAGAGTGTGTCTGTTCCTGTGATGAAGTGTGACTGCAGAATGAAACTGTGACTGGCAGAACGTGCCTTCTACTGGTGGTCTCCAGCTGCAGCAGATCAGCTTAGTACCACTCCTGCTGTGGGGCCTCGTGGGCCAGACACAGTCTGTCAGCAGATCGCAGCCTAGGTCAGTTGGCCATCGCGTTCTTGGTGAGATCCTGGGCCAGGAGAGGTTCTCCACTTGTCCAGTGCTGATGGAAGAGGTGGGCACCATGACAGAGGGATGTGAGGTGGAAAATACAATGTCTAAGACTTGGTAGGTCTGAACTTAGCATCAGAATTTTCCAAAAAAGCGTCTGAGATGTTGCTATAAAAGTATTTTGAGGAGCTGCCGTTTCTCTGTTTCCCGCTGTTTCTCTGTATTTTAAAATTAATTTCTTTTAGTATCATTTATGGCAATTATTTCTTCTGCATCCTTTAAGTGCATCTTTGTTGCTAGACAGTGGAGTCACCACTCATCTGTCAGCAGTGATATGATTTGATTAATTTGTAAAAATTGAATTTTGGAAGTTTATAATGTTGTCTTGATTTCACAAATTATTTTGGTATATTTATGCTGGATATACCTTGTCCCTAACGTACTTGCATATTTTTTCCAAGTACATTCTCATGAAAAATCCCAGTATTTATAATTACTGTTTATTTCAAACCTAGCATTTATCATATCTGACAAATAATGTACATGTCTAATCATAAGAAGAAACTTGTCATTGGATTCTTGATTCACTTTAACTTTTAACTGTCAGTTAGAAATGGTTCATTGATATTTTCTCTGTACAGGAGATAGTTTTGTGAGGGTAAGAGAGTGTCTGAATAGATATTAGAAATGATCCCAGTATGTGCAAATTACAGCCATTTGATGTCAAAACAGCCTATCTTCACAGGATATTCTTTCCTAAGAATTAGAATGAAACGAACACAATTTGTGCTACCCAGACTTACTGTACACAAAATACTTGTATGTCTGGAAATGAATTGTGTATACATAATATTAATTGTATATATAAATATAAATGTAATATAAATTGTGTATAAAGTAAGGCATTTCCCTTTTTCTGATGCTGAATTAATTAGGAATTTTACTGTAGGTGTAGTTCCGGGAATAAGACTATCAAAATGCAAAGATTAAAAAAAATGGGATATACATCTTTAATCTCCTGAGCAAGATCTTTAATAGTTAAATTTTATTTGTCATTGTTTGGTATTTAGTATCCTGGTAACATAATTAGCACAACAAGGCATACAAACCAGATACTCTTCCTGAGTGTTCATAATCTAATACCAGGAGGAATCAGAGGAGAACTGACCAGACATCCAGTTAAAACATAGGCTGTGTCCTTTTTTCTCATTGGGCCTATGAATTAATAAAATTTATATAGTTCTGTATACTTGGATTGTGCAATTTTGAGTATTTTGATTAACAGCTGATTTACAGATGGATTTAGTGGATTTTGGAGCAACAGAAAGACTTGTAGAGGCTTTGGTTCATGCCACTGGAGAATTTTGTGGTCTGTATTGAGTTTTGAAACTTGAAGGTTGGTCTCTTCTGTGATTAACATGTCTGTCTTGTTCTGTAGGATAACTGCTCTTTCTGCTCTGTGAGGAGACTAGGAGGAAGGGAAGAGATGCCAGTACTGAAGTTTTTAGTGAGTCACGCTAGTCTCATTAAAAACTTGTTGCTGCATACTAAATTGACTTACTGGAAACATTAACAACTTTTACCTTTGATTAAAAAAGATGAAAAAACTATTTTTGGGGGTTGCTTTTTGTTCTTCAGCTGTCACTGTTCACAGGTTCAGGTCCTTCTGATCAGCCATGAAGGCCAGAGACTTCCTTTTGGTTTAAATGAGTCTAAGGAATTTGGGGAAAATACACAAGTTGTCAGAGGCAAAAATTGTGGGAATTGGCAGTATTATGTCAGTGACAGAAATGAGTATCAGGATCTATTTTGGTTGAATAAAATCTGCTTTATTGATGCCATCATTGTGTGTGTTGTAAGCAGTGTAGGGTATAGAATGATGCAACTCGGAGAAGAGGTAGGAGCTGTTCTTGGGATCCAGAAGCAACACAGCTGTGATCTCTTTTGGAGCACTGCACAAGCTAAGTGCCTGGGCAGTTAAGGCCATGCCAATGTTTGATTTATCCCAGCTGAAGATCTGTCCCTTAGTCCAATGCCCCAAAACTGTGACAGATCGCAAGTGAAACATTTTTCTTTCCAGGGCTTAGCTAGATGGGGTGAGGCTTACCCCCCGATGCGCAGGGGATATGAATTCCATTTCACTTACCATGGCTGAAAAGGAGGGTGATTTACCTTGGAGGTGAACAGAGTGGCTTTAAACACTTTGCGAATTTTGTAGGAGCTTTGCAGTCTAGAAGGCTCCCTGAATCAGTCCACGACCATTCGTTCTAGCGTAGTTCATTTCCGGCTCATCTATGCTTTATGTGGGCTGAGAAGTTTGTGTACTGCCGTGGTGTTGTGACCTATTTATGTGAGCTTGGACATACGCTCAGTTAATAGCAGTTTGAGTGGTGCTTTGTATCCACACCAGTAGAAAGGCCAGTGGTCTCTTGCTCAGGGCTGTTTTGTACTACCCAGTGTACCATCTAGAAATGCAAAGTAGCCAGGGAAATGTAGATTATCCAGGTTAATTACTGTGTAGGATAACTGAAATGCTTTTGTACTGACAAAATACCTCAGTGAGTTTGACTCTGCATCTTTCATCAAAGTGTATAAAAATGCCCATTTAAAAAAAGTCATGTTTCTATGAAATAGATGTTTCCTATGCTGTAATAGCTTTAGAAAACTTATCGTTCTAATTTGCTTTTGATCACTGAACCTTGAACATTCCTTTCTTTCACATCACAGGGTGGTGATGGTGTGTATAAATGGGATTTTGGTTCTTTTGACCCCAGTTCTACCCTAGGGGAATGCAAATATTTGTTCTCAATTTTCCTGGGCACATTGATTAACAAACAGGCCATTGTAACAAACTGGCAAAGCCATGGTTCATTGCCTGAGCTGATAAATTTGGAATGTGACATTGTGTTGAAATATTTAAAACTTCAAAAGCTTAGTTATAAAGTGACATTATTCATATGAGTGAGATGCTCATAGCACCCAAGACTACATTGATACAGCTACAAGAAAGGCCAGCTCTTAAACCTGTATAAATCAAACCAGCACAGAGCATCTGATTCAGGGAGGTTACGTTTTTTGACTGGTTTGCTGCCATCCAGTATGTCTATAAATATGTGTAAACCTGTAAATCTTGCAGTTGTTCAGTTGCCCCCTTTGATGGGGGGCACTTCTGCTAAGAAAAGGTAATAAATCAGATAGCCATACCATTTCTTAGCTATGGATAACTAGCCTGTGTCTTCATGGCAGCCTGTGAAAGTGCTGCCAGACCTCTGTATTTAGCATGTCTCTAATTATTTAATATACACTGGAGGAAAAAGAAAAGCTAAGAATGGTACATTTCTATTTGAAACTATTCTCAAGTGCATATAAGTCACCTTTTTAGAAACTAAATACACTCAGCATGTTCAGAGGACAAATAAAATACTATTGAATGAACTATATACTTTTTGGATATATAAGCATTGATTCTCTGAAGAGACACACGCCTCTTGCAGGTCCTGAGTAGCCAACAGGAGGTTGAGAAGTTTGCTGAGTCTGTCCCACTTTCCAGTCTATATTTGAATAATGAGTGAGAAAAGTATAATGCAGTGTTCATAGAAGCAAAAACTTTATACATGGGGATCAGCAAATAGGTTCACACCAAACAAAACAAATACACATCATTTTGCTACATCTCCATTTTAGGGATGAAGTTTTTTACCTTCTACTGGTTAACACATTTCTGAAGAAAGAAGTGAAAACCATTCATTTTTATCTATGTATTCCAAACTAATGTGTGGGTTGCTCGGAGTCCTTACATGAATAGCCGTTCTCCATGATGCTTTCCCTGTAATGCCACATATGTAGCACTTCTTTGAGCTAGAAGCATTGCATGAGCAAGCCCATCTGTAGTGTTATAAAAAGAAGTAACATGTTTTTAGCTGACCTTCAGTCTTTCATGTGGTCAGTTGAACATAAACATAATAGAAATTTCTGTATTAAAATTATTTTAAATGGGTATATATATGTATATATACTCATATATTATATACATGTATACACATGTGGATATGCACACACTAATTCAAAATGGTTTTCTTAGAAAAACTATTTTTCATATGTGTACATATGACAGTATACCTGAGGTAATGGTATAGATGCTGATCATTTTGTTTTGTTTTTTTTTGCCAACAGCCAACAGTGGAAGATGTAAGTACCTAAAGGAGATTGTGCAATGTGTTGTATATGTTTGTTCAGTGTTTTGTCTGTGTTTGTTAAATTTTGTGAATATTTAGCATATTTTTTAGCATAAGGGAAAAATGCATAGAATGTTGTTATAAAGCAGCTGTGAGGGTATGGATTTTTTTTTACCACGTTTCAGTTAGATGCCGATCTGCATCTTGGCCTTGTATTTTCAAAGGGATGTTAGGAGGCACTCAGCTGCAGCTAACATTCAGCAACACAGATTCAACCACAGTGAATTATGACTGAAGATGAAAGCTGGCCTCCAAGAGCTTCTCTGTAGAATGTACTCTGAAATTCAAGTGTTTACAGAGATCTCAAACACTGCAGGTTGATCCCCAGTCCCAGAACCTAGCCTGTGTTGAGTTTAGCTGCTTTGTTTTTCCCAGACTCTGCAAGGTGCTTTGCAGAGTTATTTCACAGGTGGTAACTCCTCTCTGAAGCAAGAAAGATACACACTGCTGTCGGTGTAAGAGGCACTGTGGGAAATAACAAATTCTTTGTAGAATAGAAAGGTAAAAATTATGGTGGTTTTCAGTGTCTGTGATCCCATGCTGTATTTACAACTGTGTTTATCTCTTGTTGCCTTGCAAATTCTCATCTGATTGATTGCCTCCAGCTTGAAGTTCCCTCTGAGTTTCAACGGATATAATGCTTTCTCCTTCCTCCCCTAAATACTTTGTGTTGCTGCTGTACGTTGTCGTGTAATACCTCAGATGAGTATCTCATCACAAATTATGAAATGTTGGCAACATTTGTCAGTAGGATATGGAAGCTGCCCTTGAATGGGTCTTTTCAAACAAACTGAAAATGTATGAAATTTAAAGATAAAATCATAATGCGGCTAGACCATTGATTAATGTAAATATGCTGACGTAAATGGGAAAGTACTGATGTACATCAGCTGAGAATGTGGCTGGTGAAATTAAAAGAAAATAAAAGGTTTAGGGGGCTAGTGATGCTGGTCTCTTAATGTCAGCACAAACTTTCACCCCAGACCACATCGGTGTTAATATGTAACTCTGCAGTGCCAGAGAGGTCAGGCTATTCCTGCCACTGCAACAACCAGACACTGTGGTACCTCCTACGAACAAAACAGGAACAAAAGCATGTATTCTTTAATTAAATCCTGGATCAGGTCTTCCGCTGGGGTGGTTTGGCATAACTCCATATACTTTAAAGGAACTAGATTGATTCACAGTGGCTGAGCACTTGGTCTTTTATTAACGTATACTTCTGTGTATTGAAATTATGTGGCTTGCTTTTCATAACCATAAGTAGTTTAACATTGGTCAGACAGAAGTTGTTCTAAACTCTATGAGGTAGTAACTTGAAGACTGTGCCAACCCCCCCCCCCCAAAAAAAAAAAAACTAAACAGAACAGTCAGTTTAATTAGAAGAATGGTGTATAGGGTGAGGTCTTTTGGGGTTTTGGTTTTGGGGGTTTTTTCTTATTTTTTTTCAATCACAGTGCAGTCTAGATTTAGCCAAACTGTTTTTTAAAAAGGTGCCTTCGGAACAGGCTAGGGTTGCTGGTGCTGAGTTTTTGGGCTGTTGTACTTGGAGAGCTTGATATACTATGCTGTAGCCAGAACATACATTGGGCATCTGTAAGAGTTCTCTTGTGCATTGTGGAATATTATATTATACTATATTGTAGTTGCTTGCATGTCTGCATGCTTGCCAGCTTCAAAATTAAAGGTGTTCTGCACAGCTCATTTGCAGCACCCCTGTGCAGGCACTTCCCTCTGTTTTTTTTTTAAATTTTCTTATAATTTATATATTTATATTCTCCTTTCCTCTCTCTCATCTGCAGCATCAGAGTGTCCCTGTTTCTTGGATGAATATAAAGAGTTCATCTTTCTTTTGGCCCCTGAAGCAGATCAGGTGTAAAACATGCCTTCAGAAGGCAAGCAGTCCCAAAGATATTAGTTATCCCTCTTCTTCCAGACAAACGAAAATAGCCTAAACATCTGCCTAGGAGCATATGGACCCCAAGAAACGAGGCAGTGCGCTTGCCCCTGCTGTTCATGTCGGGTGGAGCAAAAGACTCTTCAGAGAGTTCTGTGCCACCACAGTCCGGCATCTGCTTAATTTAGTCTGGGCCACTCTGCTCCAGGCTCCCAGAAACTGAGGTCTTCTCTATGGACTGTGCTAAATACTTGTGGGTGTTTTAATAGTGTCGTAGTCATTTTAGTGTTTCCATGCACTGATTTTTGTGGTGTTACGTTAGCAAATGTAATATTGCACTAACATATTCTTTTCACCTTTTAATTAGCGGGTACATTTGATGTAAACACGCTTAGCAAAACAACGCAAGATTGCATTTTGTTCCGGTTTAGGCCGTGTTTAGGTAGAAAAGACAAATATGAACTCTCTGCCCAAGCTGGACCCC
The DNA here is from genome assembly GCF_929443795.1 of Astur gentilis. Classification (NCBI taxonomy): domain Eukaryota; kingdom Metazoa; phylum Chordata; class Aves; order Accipitriformes; family Accipitridae; genus Astur; species Astur gentilis. The sequence goes on along the minus strand of NC_064899.1, from coordinate 23,392,115 downwards.
TCCAGTTTGCTTGTTTAAGAACAGGGCTGACTTGTTAGGCCAAAGAAGGCTGCCAGAAATATTAATGACTCTTTGACGGAGTAACCCAAAAGACAGACTTGCAAGCTGATGCCACAGTATCTATTATTGGCAGAAATACAGTCCTTCGAATAATAAATGAGCCCTTAACATCTGTCAGGCTGCTTGTTTACTCAGGGGCCCCGTGATTGGGCTGCATGCAATAACATGATGGCCTTCTGAGGAGGCTACATCAAAATTAATGGTTTCATCAGCTTGCAGGAACAACTAAATAATTGGGCACACCTGGGACTATACTAAAGGGCTCCTTTATGCTTAGCAAACACTTTTTAACTAGTTTCAGTAAAGTGTGGATCACTGAAACCTGAGTGTTGCAGATTGGATCAGAGAACTTAGTTTGATGGACTGTTTGGAGTATGTGGGAGCTTGAGCATAGGTATCAAGAGTATAAGTGAGCATCAGGAATTGATGAGGAATCAACTTTTAGAAAAATCAATTTAAGACCTTACTAGTTATATCTTGAATACTTCACAGGGGATTAGCCTGGCAACCTAGCAGCTCTGCAGAAAGGTGTAAGGGCAGCCAAAGTTTGGACCCTTAATGGATGACAGCAAAAGAAGTGTTTTCAGATGTTGCAGTTAAAGGTGTGTTTTCTTTTTCTTCCTAGAGACTCAGTAAATTTTCATCTCAAATTTTAGTGGCATAAACAACCAGTGATGCTCTGAAAAATGTGCTTTAAATGTTTCTGCAGAATGGCTGAGCTCCTAAAATATTTGGCAGTCTCCAGAAATTTCTTTGCCTCCCCTAATGAGGTATATGATAACAACCTCTTCCTCTCTTTCCAAGCCAGTAGTAGTATATGTGGATCTTCCACCTGATTCAGAGCACACCTGGAATTAACAGCAAGTCTGTGATTTGCAATTACCTTAGGCATTAAGGCATAGCTTATGTACAGTGTAGTACAAAATTTCTCATTGTATGAGGCCAAGACAAACATGTATCTATGAAATAAATCTTACGGAGTAAATATACTACCTAGTAAATTGCTTACATAACGGGAAGGTCCCCAGCCATTCCAGGAGCCTGCCTCCTAGTCTGGTCCACAGGCAATGCTGAAGTGAGTTGAATTCAGAATAGATACTCTTCTTTTTTAGTAAACATTGAGAACAGATTTTGTTCAACAGACTTACCTGTTGCTGTCCTTCACTTGAAGTGATTGTACATCAAGGAATGCCAGTTCTGCTTTTGTTTTCTTGGTTATTTTTTCCCCTAAGAGAGCTATCTTAGCTCCAGAATTTATGTGCTTGGTGCAGAATTTGCTGTGTGAGGTTCTCTGGGTTATGTGGGAAGTCAGATTTGATTATTTTAATAATATTTTTTAGCCAGTTTGGAATATCTAGTGGGTTGAGCAACTCTCATGCTTTTTTTTGAATACATACAAGAGAAAGATCTGGAAAGCAGTCCTGTCAGTACTAAATGTATTTGTGTGAAAATCCAAGCAAAAACTTAAAGCACTGGGCCATTTTCCATAAATGAAATGAGAAGTATTGGTTAAGTTAGCACACAGTGTGATAAAGCTGCAACACATCACGTCATTAGACTGCTTTATATAGTGACTGGAATGTTGCCAGTTTAAATAAGCTTTGTACGTCTATTTGAAAGCATGTCTCTATGCATCCTGGCTATTTAATCCTTAAGCTTTTATAGTCTTTTTTAGAAATGTAGCCAACTTGTTAATGCATGTACTATGACTTTTGAATATATGTTTGAGTTTGACACCTTATTTTGATTTGCTAATTATGGAGAATTAAAAGAATCTTCCTAATAATATTGGAGTTTGGGTTTATCCCCCCCCCCTTTTTTTTCTTTTTCTTTTTTTTTTTAATTTGAAAGTGTGTTTATAAATGCAGTAGGGAATCCTAGCTAGGCAGTATCGCATAACTTTCTGTTCAGTATAATGCCATTAATGTCAAGCCACCTAATTGATCTCAATGCAGTGTCTGTTCAAAAGAGTACAGTGAATAATGCTGGGAATTAAGTGGCCTATGTTTTATTCTGAGAGCTAAAAATCTGCAGTTCACCTCACTTGTGAGTCATTGCCCTAAAATGAGCATAGTATTCAGCAACCTTTTTAAATCACTGATGGATTTGGATGTAAAGACCTGTACAAGAGCAAAAGTACTTACTACATAATAGCAGAGAGACCTAGAGGTGGCATTTATTGATAAAAAGAGAAGATGGTTTTATTGTCTGGGCCATGGTTATGAGGAGTAAAGACTAAGAGAGCAAGAACAGCATTTGTCAGTGTTGCCTTGGGTCTCTAGGAACAGTAGCTGAGAAGTCACCAAAGATATCCATACAATTCTGACCTCTCAGTGGAAACCATACGTTGTGCCGTGCTGCACAGTGGTATACTATACTGTGGTTGTTATTCAACGTGTATATAAACCTGCAGCAGTAACTGTGTATGCTCTGTAGAAGGTGAAGCTGGAATGGAGTAAAATGCATATTTCAAAACCAGGAACTTCTTTCTGCAGATACGCTGCCCCACTTGCTGGTGATAGGGAAAACTCTTTCCCAATGTGAAGACTGAGTAATTTCTAATTCTTCTTGTCCTTGCAGGTCAAGCCGGTTACTCACAGTAGAATCACTGTGTCAGCACGGTTTCGAAAGCCACTCCAGGAACCCTACACTATTTTGTAAGTAGAATTTTCAGTTAGTGAACTGCCATTTTGGGGCATAGGGTGGGGTGGTGGTGTCTTAACTTCAGATGATTTTTTCTTTTTAAATGTTCCTCCAAATCATTTTACTTTGCTTTATTTCAGTCTGATTGCTAACGGAGACCTTATTAGCCCTGTAGTGCGCCTCCTCATTCCCAGGAAAACACTGAATCACTGGGATCATATTCTCGAAATGGTTACAGGAAAAGTTACCCTCAGAAGTGGAGCTGTTCACAGGTATAAAGAAGCTGATATTTGCAAGATACATTTGATATGTGTAGATATGTTTTTAAAACTCCATAGGTAGATGTAATGGATCATTCCTGCTTCTTGGGAAATTCCACTATAAGAAAAATAAAACACACCAAAAAGCCGCAAAATGGAAATACGTTGACTCTAAGTAACCTTCAGGTTTCATTTCAACTGCTATTTAAATAAAGAAAAACCTCAATTTGTTTCAGCTGTTATTTCCTGATTAAATATTCAGTTAGCAGGCATGTAGTAATACAATAAGAATTCACTATATTTATTATTAATTATTAAGTTACATGTCAGAATAAAATAAATGAGCACGGTAAAGTTGGTGAAGATTGTTTGGAATGTGCAATAACAGATGCGATCCATGTTATCTTTTAATTTTGATAGTTCTTTAAATTCATTGGGGCAAACAATTTCAGGGAAAATATTATAGATTCTTCAGTTTTTGAAGACCTGTGCTATGACTAGGATGTGCTTTATACTCAGCCAGGGAAGCCTCCTAATAAAAGCCAAGGCTAAAGTTGTAGTTGGGGGTTTGCCAGTTCCAGTATCTCAGCTGGTCTGAGTTGTGGTATCCCAGGAATAGGAGGTGACCTCTTAGATAGGTAAGTTTCAGTCCCTTCAGGCTTTTACACTCTAAAATAAGCTCTCTAAAGTAGGATTTGGTAGTTGTTGCAAGTTTTAGAGCAAAATGATATATGCAGTTTCCATGAGAAACACTTCAGTCTAAGCAGGCTGCCAAGGTCTGTACAAGCAAATTACTGACATTCCAGTGTTGCCCCATGCAGAGCACACTACAGAAATCAGAAATCCGTTCCTCAGGTGGAAGGGGCCTTTTGTGGAAAATTGTTCTTTACAGCTTACGCAATTTCTGAGGCTAAGCTTGCAAAATCTTTCTCAAATCAGCAAAGATAAGGTAGTCTAAGTTCTTCTCATTGCTTTCCCAGAGCCGAAAAAGTCGATGAAAGATTAAGGTAATGCTATCTGTTGACTTTTAGCTCTCATCTAATTTTTCCTCTCAGCCCTGCATTTCTTTGCTCCTATTATGTGGCTACTTAGCACTTTTACTTGCAGTAAAGTAAACCTATACACATGTTACAGCTTTCTGGATCTGATTCTCAGCTAGTGTAACTCCGAAGTGAGCAAAGTAACAGTCATTTACAACATACCAATTCTTTCTGCTCTCAGGTTGGTTAGCAATTTAAAAACCTTTCACATTTTATTCTCATTACTTGGTGTCACTCCTTGGTGAAACTGAATGAAGTACATGAAAGCATAAATCATTCTGTATGTAGCCAGGACTGCTTTTGAGAAGTTCTCCTCAGTGTTCAGCTTTAATCCTTTAAAAGATAAGATAACATACATGACATTTTGAATTATTTAATGTTTTCCTTTTTCTGGTTTTCTATTAACCCAGTTTACATTTTCTTTTCCTTAAAATGCTAGGAATACATATTAAATACGTTAGTAAAGTGATCGTTGTTCTTTAATAAGTTACACATTAATTGCTGGGGTTTACTGAAACTATGTTAGCATTAAGGGAGGTCCTGTAAGACCACTGATGCTGGGAAGATATAATTTCTCATTAAAGAGGGGTAAGTGGAATTACGAGAACCTGCATTATGTATATGGCAGTTTTTCTTTTCCATGTTATTAAAAGACATACAAAGCTGCCAAGTCTTACGCAGTTTCACCCATGTGGTTTTTAAAAAAAAATTATTGATCATCCCCATCAGAATAGGAATGTAAGTAAGAAATAGGAGAGAGGAGACAATGAGAAAGTGGATTTTCTGCTTGCCAGATTGTGCATGGGGATGGGGTGCAGAAACCTGATGGGCAGGTACCTGGGAATTTGGGGATATTGGTTCTGCAAGTTCTGTCTTCATTGTCTCCTTTGTCAGCCTGTACGCTTGCTTTGTTTTGGCTGCCACTTTTTGCCTTGGACTCAGGAGGGAAAATGGAAGTCCACTGACATCCCACAGGACAAGCCCTAGGTCATCTCCCAGTGACCAGAAGAAGCGACCACAAAGACATCTTTGTTGCTTAATACTAGCCAGAGAGAACCCAGCTGGTCTGTGAATGGTTGTGGCCAGATGGGTGGGTAGAAGGCTTCAGAAGTAAGTGTCACAAAACTTGAGTGATGCTTGTTAAGTCAATAGTCATTTATTTGTTTGAAGTTCCATTTTTCATTTTTCATTCCATTTCATTTCCTTTTTTTTTGTTTTTTTTTTGTTTGATGACTGTAAGGGTCATCAAACACTGGAACACATTGCCCAGAGAGGTTATGGAGTCTCCATCCTTGCAGTTACTCAAAACACACCTGCACACAGCCCTGAACAACCTGCTTTAGTTGCTCTTGTTCTGCTCAGGGTGGTTGGACTAGGCGGTCTCCATAGATCGTGTCCAACCTCAGCTATTCTGTGGCTCCTGGTTCTAAAAACTGCATCTTTTTTTTTCTTCAAGGTTTTTATTCAAGGTTGTGCCACCATGTGTATGAACTTAAGCAGTTTTTTCTCTATAAAACTGAAAATTTTTGCACTTTATAAATCAGGGTTTTTTTCAAGGCAGGCTCTTGATATTCTTCCTAAAAGGTTCATTGTATAGCTGTATATGTCATTTTTTATCTGATTGCATTGTGTTGAAATTTATGAATAACACATGTAGCAGCTCCTGTAGAAGGCTTCTAGAATGGCAATTAAGATAGCCATTCAACATTCCTGCATTTAAGACATAAATGCAAGACTGTTGATGTTGACTTTTTAATTAAATATAAATATTGTTAAGTTTTGGAATATGCTTCATAGGAAAGATCTTATTTGTTGCTGAATGTTTCCTCCTTCCTCATTGTGTTGACCATTCCCCCCCCCGCCCCCAGTCCCTAATGCGTTTCTTCCTTCTTGGTAAAGTGTAGAAACAGAAATAATTGTGGTAAAAATCTACCTGGTGTAGTAGACATATTAATGATTGGTATTGTAGGTGCTTAAGATACACAGCTTCTTGTTATAATGTGTTATTGTATTTCCCGCTACTCCCAGCCTTACCCCACCAGGTACAGCCATGTTCCAACCTTCTGATCTATACAATATAACAATGTAAGTGCAATATTATCAACTTGGTGTGCATTAGGTGGACGGGTCCTGGGTTTTCAGTCATGGGGCCATGAATGCCCTGTTCTTCCCAGGTTACTGCATAGTGCCCAGAGCACAGATGGGAGGTGGAACTTGGTATGAGAGGGGTCGGGACCTCACGGAATAGACCCCTTCCAAGGTATCAGGGGAAAGGCATTAAAGTCTTCTAAGTACAAAGTGATTTATTTCATTTTAGAAATTATGAAGGTATTTCATCTGTCATAACACTTCATTAGTTTTATATAAACTGTGACTTAGGTCATTATTTTGCTCTGTCTTTCCTTGTATTTTGTTTTTTTATGTAGTGACTGATCATTGTATGGCATCCACTGTACTTTATTGGGTTTTATATCTGGAAATTCAACATAATTTAGTGATTTTTAGATTAACATAGCTTTCAATGCTCTTAATACAAGTAACTGAATGTTAAGGTTTATTACATTAAGCATTTTCATATTTTTCAGACTTTACACTTTAGATGGAAAACTTGTTCAGAATGGGTCAGACTTGGAGAATGGGCAAATTTATGTTGCAGTGGGTAGAGAAAAGTTTAAGAAGTTGCCGTATGGTGATCTGCTGTTTAGCAAATCTACAATGAGAAAGCCACAGGGGTAAGTTCCATAGGTGTCTGATATATTTCTCTTGTGCTTGTGTGTGTCAATTTGTTTACAAAGTACAAAATCATCATTCCAAGAACAAGGGATGGAGGGATGGAAGGAGGGTGGGAGGGAAAGATGGGTTAGTATGGATGCAAAACTTTATTGACAACTTCTGAGAAAGTTGAGATAGCAAAAACAAAAGAGAAAATGGAAATTCAGGAGTATTTCACCTCATAAACATGTCATTGAGCATGTATCACAAAATTAATGTCAGAGAAAGAATTGTTTTGACTTGGCTTAATTTATTTTTATTTTTTTTCCTGGGATACAAATGTGTACAGCTGAGTGAGATTAGGTGCAGCTACACCAGTCTAGATCTGCTCTTGCTTGGTAATCTTTTGTGGAATATGTACTCCCTTAAGAATGCTTTCTGTTTGGGTCTATTTTTTGTAGGCTAGAATTATCACATAATAAAGCCCTAAATGGGGTGCCTGTAAGGAGAAGGCTGGGCTTTCAGTATCTTTGGAAAACATGAAAATTGGGAGCCATTTCATTGACATAAATGGAAAGAAATGGAAATTTGTCCCACAAATTGGTGTAATTTAGAGAGTTTGTCCTGTATTCTTCATATAAACTGGAGTATAATTTATATATATATTTTTTTTTTTCAGTGAGCAACTGTAGACAATGTAAATAACTTGAAAGTATTTTGGGAAACATCATTTACAACAAATGAGTTTAAGGACAATGAAAAGCTATGTTGATGTAAACAGAGTTTTGTTGAAATTGCCAGAACTTGTCATTATAATAGTTGTAAGGATCTTTCACATAGTAATTCACTGAATACTGCTCTGCAAATTTTTGGTATATAAAGTATGCGTTGTGGGGAACCGTAATGCGTTTGTTTTGAATAAGTTAATGATTGATTATGCATTTAAATATAGTATAGTGAACAGAAATGAGTGATTCTTAGTAAAAACGCACAATGAATAAAACAACTCTGTTGTCATAGCTGACTTGGTGTTATCTGACTTGGTTATAGATACATAGTGTCTATGATAGTGACAGTGTACACAATTCTAAGATATGGCTTGTTTCTGCAGTTCCAAGGCCTCTGTACTACCTCCGATTGTGGGATCTCGAAAGTCTAAAGGCAGTGTAAGTATCGAGTGCCATAATAAAGATAGTTTCTAATTTTGCTTAATTCTGGCAGATGGAAAGTCCCTGTCCTTTGGGTTTTAATTAAATCTGAAGAGAAAAAATCCACAGCCACCTGGTGGTATGCTTATTAAAGCTTGATGAATATGTAGCTATTTGCAGTGTCAATTAGACAAAAGAAATCTGAGAAAATATTATTGCAATAATGGCTGCTTTATTTTTTATAAAACCTTCCATAGCAAAGATCAACTGCTGCCTTGAGGCCTTTCCCATAAACCTTGTCAGCTATCTTTGTGTATTTTTTAATTTATTTATTCAAATTATATACCTAAAGGAAAAACACAGAACCTTTTACAAAACGTCTTGCAGAAAATGGTGTTTCTGTGTGCTGAGTCTGAATAAGGTTCTAAACCAGTTTCCTATCCGATGTGTTTTGCCCTAGCTAACCATTAAATACAGAGCTTGAGCCTCTGCTGCTTTGTATCCTGTATAGCTATTTATGTCTGTACAAAATGAGTCCACTATGGATTTAAAAGAGTGCCAAATCAGAATGTAAGTATCTGTTTGCACTGATTCTGTACAAGTGCAGTTTACTGTACAAGTACAAGACAGCGGAGAGTCAGACTCAGAGTCTGTCATTGTAATTGTGGTAGTTGATCATGCCCATTCACTGTTTACAAACCAAAAACCCTGGAGCCACTAAACAAAGTAAGCAATAAAATACACAAGTCCCTGTTCTATTCTGTTGAAATGCAGTAGAAGAAAAAACCTCAGTAAAGAACATACTTTCAAGTGGTGCTTGTTTTTAAAATGTGAGCTTTGCAATTCTAGCATTTGTAAAAATAACTCATTAGCAGGTTTAACTTCTTGCCTCTTCTACTATTACTTAACAACACATACAGAAAATTATTTGTTATTCACTTATATTCCACTGGGATTGTAGCACATACTGATAACAAGTGTCAAATCTTAAGGAGGCAGGATTATGTACTACTGCTCTTAAATATCTAATGCAACACTTGAACTGGTATAAATCATGCAATTGTTTGCTTCAGTTTGATATCTACACTTTTTTACTATTACTGCTTGGGAGTAACAGTCTCCAGTTTGAACTAGAAGAGACTGAAATACTGCCGTGCCCTCATTTCTCTCTATAGAGAAAGGATAAGTGGTAGATTTGATGGTATTGGTAGATAAATGGTAGATTAGATGGTAAAAGCGAGATGGTATTTAAGCAAGATATTTTAAACAGAACTGTTTTCTACTGATTTTTTGAAAACTAGAAGAATCACATAAAAATGTAGTAATGTATGCAGAATTTTTCAAAGAAATGTGGGATTTTTTTCAGGACTTATTTTTCTGAAAGATTTACATTTTATATAATATTACCTTTTAACTTTAGCAGTGAGGTGAAAGGAATTGACCTTGACCGTTGCAGAATGAAAGGCCTTTCTGGTGGGCAAGTTCTAAAATGGCATGACTTGTTCATGGAGCAACACTAAATAAAGCAATGGAGTAGAATATATTTGTCTTCTGTGATTCAGCTAAGTCTGTGATAAGTTGAACAGTTCCAGATACTGATGAGGTTCTCTGCCCTATCTGCATGAGTGTTTTGTTGTTATATGGAGTGTTTTCAGAGAAGTGGATTAGGAAGAAACTACACATGCGGTTAGACTGGCAAAAGTAGGAGGCTGACAGCCTCTATTAAGAGGCAACAATGAGGGCGTTCAGTTGGTAAAGTCTTTACGCAGCCTAGAACAATATAAATAGCACCCTAAAGGGCTGCTATATACAGTTCAGGTTTTTACAATGTTGATTATGAACAGATTTAGACTGAAGAAAAATGTATATAAATAATAAAATCTCTGGCTAGTACACCCGGGGTCATACATACATCAAAGCTGTAAAAATAAGGACCAGGTTTCTGGTTCTGTTTCTAGATACACTACAGAGCAAGCAGAGGAACTGGCTGATGTCCTTGGGGGTGATCAGAGGTGATGTGTGGGCAGATGCCTTTCTTAGTGTCCACTTGGTAGTCAGTGTTACTGCCACACGAAGACTGTTATCCTCTTCCAGCTGCTTTTGACACTTAAATTAATGCCCATGTCTCATTTACGCAGGCAATGAATTATTCACAAGTTATATATGTTACATCTTGTGACCTTCCACACATATGCATGAATGAGATACAGCTGTACATCATATGCATGCATGTATAGATTCACCTAGCCATTCTTTTCATCAAATAAAGCATTACTTTCTTATAATGAATGTGCTTTTTTATTCTGGGAGTAATTAAGGACTATTTAATCACTTGGATCGTATAGTAAGTTGATGAGATAGTTACAGTTTTCTGGATAGTTTAAGATATCACTTAATTGTACTGATTGTAAATTAATATGCTTCTTTAATGCCTGATACCAATCCTTAGTATTAAAAGGTTGAAATAACATTGAAGTTAAAATAATAAACTTTGTCATTTTCATCAGCAATAATTACATACTCTTCTTTTCAGGGAAATGATCGGCAATCTAAATCTACCATTGGATCCAGTGACACAGGAGAAAACAGTTCCTCACCTCAGCTTCCCAAAGGGAAAGACAAAAAAAGCCAGAATCCAGAGGATTCTGTGTCCAGACGACACTTTCCTAACAACTCTACAAAAGTAAAACAGACAGTAACAGCTTCCACAGGAGTCCTTCAAGGTAATGGTCGGTACTGAGATAAACACTGTAGTAGCATAGTGGCTTTTGACCTTCAGCTGAAACAGTGAAATAGTGGAATAATATGCTTGTATAGTTCTTGAATTGTCCATTTACTCTGGCTAACTGAATTTACAAAAGTTGTTTCTGCTTAGGCATAACTGCTACATTTCTGGCTTCATTTACATACCACAGGAGGCTGTGTATGATTTTTAGTGTAACTTGGAAGTTAAACTACTATGGTCCTATCTTTATGCTTTTGATAAAAGCATAATAGAAAACATATTTTGACCATTTTCCCACTGTTCTGCACTGCAAAAAAGTGAAGAAAAGGAGCTGGTCTGCAGGACACCTCGCTGTCCCTGAGGATCCCTGGTTAGCTGCCTGGTTCTGTATAACAAAATGACTAGACCCTGGGGAAATAACACAAACATGAACTCCAGTTAGCTAATAGCTGCTGAGCCTAATCATACAGCAGAGCTGCTGGAGGCACTTTCAGAATTTCTCCCCCGCTGTGCTGTGGCAGAAATTTAGTCATAAACATCCTCTCTGAGAAACTGTTATTTTTATCTTATGGTATGATATTCGCCCTCCCCCCCATTTTTCTTTAATGGCTAGAAGACTGTCCCCTCGCTACAGATATTGCTGCCATATTGGGATGGCTATTTTTCCTCATTAGTACTAGTTCCAAAAGTCATTAATACAGGCCAGTTAATATCTGCCAGGAGAAATAAATTATACTTTTCATAGAATTTGACATTTCTTCTCACTGCTGTTTAAGTGTTAATAATTAAGTGTGCAATAACAAGCTGTGATCTAAAACTTTAGTATATGTCATCCAACAGTACAGTTTTGTACCTGTGTCTAGAATCATGAGTTATAAATTTACTTTAAGTCAGGAGCAGGTTTGTAAATTTGAGTTTTAAAAGATCAATGAAATATAATCTTTTGTAATATAATTGTCTTTTCAAGAGCTAGCTTGTTGAATTTCAGGTTTATTTTAGTCTTGATTCAAATACCGTTCTATACTTTTGCTGGTAAGTGAACATAATTTTAGCCAACTTTTTCAGTCAAATTTTTGTTCTTGCTGAAGAACGACAATTATATACAATGAAAGTGACTGGAAACATTTGTCCTTTATAACACATGAAATGACTGAATATATTCTTCTCCTCAAAATCATCATGACGTAGCCCCACTTTTTACAGACTGAGTGGCGCATGCTAAAAGTATATGAGGGAGAGACTACCAGAGCACAGCCAAACCACATAACTTTTTCTCATAGGTATAGTGCCATTATGGTGATTTTCTATATGCTGTATTTTCTGGCCAGAGGATTTTTGTAAGTAAAGTTTCTACAGATGTTTCCTGGAAGCAAACGGACCCCTCTTGCCAAAGTGAGAGAAATTTATTCTTTGCCTTTGTCGGCCTTGCATTCGGTTATCGGAGGTTTCCGATTGCTTGCTTTCTTTTCCAGAAGAGGGAAGAGTACTAGAAGTGGCAATAGTTTCTCTGTCCTTTCAGCAGGCAGTGACAATTTACTTTGATAGACAGCAGGCAAATATAGGGAGATATTAACCTCTCCATATTCAGTGCTATTGCTGCTCCACCTGCTGACAAAAATGGTTGGAAATCCACAAAGTTTATTGAAGAAGCGACTCTTACTTCTCACTTCAGCTTTGCCATGCTTTGTTCAAGCTGTTCAAGGCAGCCAATTCTCTGGTTTGAGCTAAAGTGTATGTTGGGAGAAGCGCTCTGTTCTTTCTGTGCCTCTCTATTTATCCTCCATGTGTGAAGACTTGCTAGCAAAGTGGGAATGGATGGTTTGATGTGTGTGCTGTTCTGCAAGTCTAGATAGACCTAGCTGGCCATGCAGGCAGATGCTGAGGGAGATGAAGTCTCTAGGTTAAATTCAGACAACAGTACGGGATGAGAAATCCAGAGCCGTGTGAAGGATTTCTGGTGGGGTGCAATCCCTGCTCTCAGTGGATCTGTGTTTATGAGGAGATGTATACTAAGCCAGTGAGAACTGTTTTCTTTTGCCAGACACAAAAAGCAAACCATCTCAAGCTCCTGTAAGTCTTTAGGCCAACCACAGTGACAAATGCAGACTTGTGAACATCTACAGGCTTGTGTTTCCCCAGTTCAATTGCCTAAAATTTGTTCAGCCAGATCAAGCAGAAGATATTCTGGGAAGCAGTTGCCTTAAGCTTCTCATCACAAGGCTACTATTCAAAGTGATTTTCAGCCCTGTTTGTATTTTAACAAGAGGTGCATCCTTGTTATTACGTTATTCTAGGTCAGCTTAAATGTATTTCTTTGCCACGTGACTCAAACTAAATTTAATGATGTTTTATGTATTTATTTTCTCCTTCCCTTTCTGGTTACTTTTTTTTTCTTCCTGGTACTTTGCAGTAAATACGACAAAAATTTTTCTGTTATCAAGAGCAAAATTAGGATGTCCCATTTCGTGTATTTTGCTTTACAAGCCCTCAATAATAGTAGCTAATTCCTTATATTCACCATTTCACATGAGAAAACTTTTGCAGTTGTTCTGAGTCTGTTAGCTCTTAGTGGAACACTTTTTGCTATTGCATTTTTTCTAAATAAGTGGTTTATCATTGTGTAGAAAGCATTTGAAGAGTGCATGGAGCACTGGAGAGAGATCCCACTTGTTCCTTTTCTTTCCTTTCAGTCCTTTTGGCTGGAAATTTGTAGGGAAGTGTTCCAGGTCCCTGAAAATCCACAGAAGTTTTTTGTTTGTTTTAGATTATTTCCTCACTCTGGAAGAGGTACAGCTGTGCTTGCTGTAATAGTTTTTGTCCCAGTAGGCAAGCAATGTATCTGAACCATGTTCTGAAATAGGTGTGTCTCATTGTGAGGGAGGGTAATTTGGCCTCTGTACCCTGTTTATTTTCTGAGTTGCCTGAGATCTAACACACTGGCAGAGGTACCCAAACTTTTGACAAGAGCTGATGCTGTTGGCAAAACATCTGAGGTTTCTTTTGACCCACTGAGGTGAGTGGTGTATCACTATTTAAAGAGAAGCAGAAATGTCCTTCTGGAAGCAGATGGCATTTGAGGTGCAGTGTTGAAGAGGAGGCCAAGCAGGACTAAGGAAGAGCGCTAATAGCTGTTGCTGCTTCTACTGTAGGAAGCAGACAAGGCATTCATATCAAATGATATGTTTTTTCATAATCATCCTGTTAACCAGCCAAACCTGAAGACTCTACACTGCGTGCAGTTTCTTTTTGTTTTGTTCTGAAGCATGGTGAATTGGGTAACTTACCCATATAGTGGCAAAATCTAAAAATTCACAGTGTTTAATGTAGGGGTGACCGTATACCAGAACTTTTTAATGTGCTGTTGTGCTAATGTGGCACCAAAATAAGGGGAATTATTTCATACTGAAATAACTGATGTGCCAGAAAAAAATTTCATGTATTTCATCATTAACATTAAGCACTAAAATGCACGTAGAAATTGTTAGTGTTACCTAACATCACTCAATTAATTTGAAATTGAGTGCTTCAATGTACTAGTATACATTTCCCTCAGATGCAATAATGCCTTTCAGAGATATGGGAAATGTCTAGATTTATAGCTACAATTGTTTAAATATACCCTTATCTTTGAGAATCTCTGGAGACAGCATTTCTTTTCTAAATTTTTTTTTAATTATTATTATTAGTGTGATGGTAGTTTTACAGCTGGAACTGTTCTTGAGCAATATACTAATAGTAGGTTGTGTGTTACTCGGATAATAACTTTTCTAGATTTTATGCATGCAGACAGATATTTTATTTGTCTTCTATTGAATCCTATGAATGTAAAAGAGGAGTTAACACACCATGCCATGTTTGGTAACAAAAGCCTATCGCTGTATGTTCCTTTTCATCATCCTTTCCCATGTAAACGAACAGCAGGCTTCTCTCTGCAATCAAAACCACTAGGAAATAAACACCTCCACGTGGGATGTGAAGGATTCTTAAATTGCTCTTACACGTTTTTTGCCCATATTTGTCTGCCTGTGAGAGACTGCGGCACTTGCCAGCAAAATATACTATACTGACCCCAAAGGGTCATATTCTATGTAGTTGTTGCCTCCTGAGCTTTTTTTTCTGGCCACACCTCAAGATGGAGTGACCTGAAGCACAGGCCAGGCAGGCTGTAGGAGCTGTAAGCTGTTAGTGTGGAGTGCTGCAACTTCGGTATCCTCCTGGCCAGCCAACCCTCTGTGTCGAAGACTGCCCTTGACAGAAAGCCAGTTGGACCATAAAAATATAGGGTTGCAGAGGTCAGCATTACACTTATTTCTGTCCCTTATTATTTGAAGGGACTGAACCACTGCGTGATTTGTGATGATGTTAAACTTACTGCCAAAGGCATATTATTTTGTGACTTGATAGGCTGGTTTGCTATCAAGTTTGCTTCTTTATTTCTCATTAGCTGAATATTTTTCACCCATGGAACTATCTGTTGAGTTAAATATAGCACAGGAGCTTGATTAAGTATTTCCACCAAATTATCTATCTGCAGGTGGGAAATGGAAGTTCTTAGCTGGTTAACATACCTTTTGCAACAGAGGTAGACAGTGGAGTAGTCCCCTTCAAAAGCTTTCCCTAGAGAGCCTCATCAGTCAAATTAGCTTCATGAGCCCACTGACTACAACTCTGTCAGTGGGGGATCTCAGAAACAGGTAGATGTGTCAAAATAAAGCCTGAAACATTCTGCCCTCATCAGCATTGCCATTGTTTTTATGGCGTGTCATAGGAGAGTCACCTGGCTCAGTTTTGACCTGTGCAGCCCCTTCTATACCAGAAAAAAAGCTCACAGTGGGGAAGTCTCACTACCACATTTCCTTGCAAACAAAAGAAACAAACTAGTTTGCCTCTTTCAAGCAGACAAGACTGTGGCTGGCTTCTTTGCCTGCTTCTTTTGACATACTAAGGTGACCTTTAGCATATCAATGAAGGAGGAAAGAAAGAAATGTTAGAAATATGCAAACACTGAAAATATTTTCATACCCAGATGACCTAACGTATCTGTATCCTACAGCTTGTTGTTCATGGCTCACTAGGCTGTTTGGATTTAACCCGCATGCCCATCTCTTGTTCCCATGGAGTACATCTGAATGTACTTACCACCTTCTTAAAATAAGAACAGAGAGTGTGATGATCATAATTTGCAGTGTTCTTTGGAAAACATGTGTTCTGGTATGTCATCTGAGGCACCAGATTCACCAGGCGGCCTAACTGGTGCTATTTCCAACTTTCTGTATGTCAAACAACGGTGTTGTCATTGTTCCTGTCTAAGTGTTCCCAAACATAGCTGCTACTGAAGTTGGACTTCAGCCCAGTGTTATAAACTTCATTTCTGCACTTTGCAGAAATCACTGTCCCGAGCGGGCAGGTCTTCAGGCAAAGCTGTAAGCTAGGCCCACTTCTTGTACCTGTGTTCTGCAGTGGTCACAGTCCTGCTGCAGGTAAAGCTTTCTGACCCAAGCCAGGCTGTCTTTGACAACCTTTGTTCTGATTAACCCCATGGAGACCTCCTAGTAGAGAAGGTGATCTGCAGGGAAAGTTCCCAACTCTATTTTTACCCGTCTTTTTTTATCCCTAGGGGACATCTTGTAGGGAGTCACTGCTGCGGGCTATGATCTCCATGCTGTTGAGGTGGTGCATCAGGGAGAGGCGTACTTCTTGCTGATGACTGATCAGTTGACCTTCAGCAGCTTTCTAGTTTATACTGTAAGCTGCTGTGACACTTTCATACCTGTGTCATTGCTGATTGCTCATCTGTGAAGCTGAAACTGTTAATAGTGTATATATAAAATTTTTTTATCTGTCCTTTTAAAAGAAAATTCATAGTGAATTATCTTTTTTTGGAGCCTTTCACATTCACTTGTTAATGTAGGTTTCATTAAGCATGAGGGGGGCAAAAAGTAGAGACCATCTAACTTCTTTCTAAGGAAATAAACCTATTTCTGAGGAAATAATTATTTTTCTTCTCATTGCTAGAATTGTTTGATTGTATCAATATGGCAAAGACAGATAATAGTAAAGTGCTGAATAAAAGGGTGCTTACTGAGATTGCAAGATTTACTGATGAAGAAATTGTATATTCATAGTTTGTAAAAAAGTTGAAGTTTCCATGCAGAAAGTTAAGCGGCCATCTAGATGTGATATCAAGTTAATGTTGGTAAAACAAAGGAATGCAGAATGGTAGGCAAATGGTAAACTGAAATACTTTACAGGGTGCTACTTTAGTGATAAAAGTTTAGAAAAACATTGATGAAGCCAGTTTTGTGAAAATCTCTTCTGATGCTGCAGCAGAGGTCATTAAAAAGTCAGTAAGAAGTTGTGATATGTAGAGAGAAAGAATAGTGAATATCCTATGGTAAATAAAATAAATGGCTTGAGCTTATCTGTGATTCTTTGAAGTCGCATCTCAGAAAGGGGCATTGTAGATTTAGGAAAACCTCATGGAAAGTAAAAAATAATGTTTAGGGATCTGAAAAAATACACATGAAACAAAAGAACTTTGGATTTTTTATTGCATCAAAAAGGAAGTATTTTTATTTAAAATTACCATGTTGGATAAGAATAATACCCAGCATTATGATAGATATTCCTAACAAACTGTGGATGTGATGTATACATTCAGATATTAAGTTCTAAACCAGTTGCTAATTAGAAGGAGTATTTCAAATCAAAGCATAGATTAAACATTGTCTGGCTACTGTTGTGGGTTTTTTCTGTTTTTTTCTTTTTTTTTTTTTTTTTTTCTGTGTTTTTTTGGTTTTCGTTTCTTTTCTTTTTTTTTTCCTCCTAAAGCATCCCATGCTGGCATTGTCAGACGTAGGGTACTGGTGGAGATGAACCACAGATCTGATCTGGTACAATAGCTTCTACAGTGCTACATTCTGGTTTTTTAGAAAATCAGACCTTTCTTTTAAATAGTCATCAGCGGAGGCTTAAAACTGTCTAAAAACACATAGTCGTTAGAGCATTAATTTTTATTTTTGCATGAGCAGTGTGACAGTTTGCACATGGCACAGGTGGGAATGAATTGTCTTTTCTTCCTTTTCCCTCCATCCTTCTAGCTCTCTGAAATAAGGCTTTTGGTGTCTGCCATATAGTAACTTTCTGTTTCCATATGAATGCAGTGGTAGTCTGGTTTCCTACAGAAAGATTTTCTTAATGCCTTTTCAGATCTCTGATGTTTTATCCTTATGGTAGCTGGTAAGTGTTCTTATGAAGGGTAAAATCATAGGAAATTAATTTAAGGAATTCTGGCAATGAATTAGGATGACTGACATTAAGTGTACCTTGCATTTAGTAATGAAGAATACTGGTAAATCAATAGGCTTTTTAAGGCAGAGTAGATATGTGAAGTAGAAAATACTCTTTCTTACCCTCTTGATTTGTTTTGGGTCAATTATTTAAATAGTGTTTGTCTCTATAATTTTTGCTGCTAGAATCTAAATATGCTGCTGTCTCAATATATTAGTAAGTTTTATAAATTTTGGTTAATCTGGGCACAGATGTGAGTATATTTATTTATATCATAAGACATATAGCCTTCTAAATTTCCAGATAAGTTGAGTCAAATTTTTTCTGCAAGTGTATCTAAAGAGGTGGATGGTACTGTGATGTAAGTCAGTGCATCAAGATCTCTATTCCTCTGTTTGTCTCACTTTATTTGGCTTATGTTTTGAATTAATCCAAGTCCCACAGCATGGCTTTCTTCTGTTAACTCATGGGTCAGATAAAGGTTTTGTAACTATCGTCAAGTCTGAGTTTTGAGATCTCAGTGGTGAAGGGCACTCCATATGAAAGATTCTTGCAACAAGAGGTGTGGGATTCTGCAGGAGATGGCATGGAGTCTGAAGTCAAGAAGAACCACTATCAAAATAGCCAGATTTCAGAATGTGCTTAAGTGTGTGTTTATATGTTTTTTGTCACCAAGTTGTGCTAATGTGGATGCTTAAGCTTTTTAAGCATACAGTCTAGGTTTCATTTCTTTTACTGAGATTCTGGCACCTGCTTGCTTAAAAGTAAAAGAGCGTGTTCCTGAAGAGACCCGATCTGTCAGTCACATACTCACCTAACTGTGTCTTTGTTAGGCTCACTCGTGCTTAAATGTAAGCATGGACATGTGGATTTGGAAGGTGAAGGCTTTACACATATTTACTCCGAAGAAGGAGCTATTATCCTAAACCTAAAATATATAAATCACCACACAAATCATTGGGAAAACATAGGATTTTGTTCAGTGCTATTATTTAATATTTAATGGCAGTTTTCACACACATGGTGTTCTCAGTATCATCATTAAACAATGTGGATAAAACATTTCGTATTGCATATGACCCAGTCTCTGTTGCAAGCATAGAGCTAAAAGCTAATGATAAAACCTCAGAGAAGTATATAATTCCTAACTATATGAATTACTAGTGACTGATACATCTTTCAGAGAGACATATTCTGGACCGAAAAGATAGTCAGCATATATCTGATCATATGAGTGTATCTGCATCACTATAATAAGTGAAATAATCTATTAATGTCAGCCATATTGATAAAACAGATTTTAAAAATAACATATAAGCCAAGCCATATAAAAGCCTCTGATCTCTACAGGGGTTGAGTGTGACCATTGCATCTTTGTTTTATTCTCTTCTTCCTTAACAACATTGTTACTTGGTAAATGATGCTTCTGTCCACTGTAAACTGTGCAGCTTAAAATATAAGATGTACACACAGCTCATGTGAAATGGCTGCAGAAATATTCTAATATCCTGCCCTTTAAATAGGGTAGTGAGAGTGTTCTGTTTGTTCAGTAGAAGGCTTATTGCATTTATCTTTTTTCTTTTGATGGAAATTTTTTTAAAGGACTTTTGGTTAAAACGTTGGCATTTAAATAGTTCCAAGCTAATGCTTGAAGACTCTCAGGCTGAATCAGACTTAATGGAGAGGATTGAATTAGTCTAGAGCCAGGATACTGCTCTTCGTGGAAAGAGCAAAAACATATAATGAGCATTAGTACTTAGCAGTACTTGTAGCATACTTCTATACTTAAAGTAAGGAATGTAACCAAGCTAGTATAGGTCAATTTACTCCTTAACGGGACTATCATTATTTTCCGAGTACAGCAAAATTGTCAGGTGACCCCAAGTTTGTGACAGATGCATTTCATATCTGCAGTTTTCTCCATTCCTGATGCTATTATGGAAGAAAGCTTTATGTATCCCTGAAACTCTGTTTCTATTTGTTTTAATTCATCCTGTGGCACCCCTGATAGCTAACAACTCTTTCACTGCTTATCTGTCTGGCATCCCTGCACACTCTCCATGCCCTTTGCTTTGCTCCCTTTCTCTTCCCATCCCATCCCATCCCTCCCCCCCTTTCACTGTTCTTCCCCCTGCTTTTTACACTACTTTCCTTTCCAGTTTTTCTCTGATGCTTTTCCTTAGGTCCACATGGCACTTCATTCATTTTGTCTAACTTCATCTGTTTTCTTTCCATGCCAGTTGTTGGTCTTTCCTCAAGTAATCCTTTCTGTCTGGCACTGATTCACCAGGGTCTGGAGGTCTGGGTTCAACCCCTGTTTCCGTCTTAGTCTTTCTGTTCAACTTTGGGCAATTGCTTGTCCCTAGATACATTCTGCAGTCAGTAAAGCATCTACATGGAGAGAAATGGGTGTAACAGGAGTTGGTTCAGCCCTCCTAAGCTGTTCCCACCTCTCTGAAACTTCCTCCATGTGGCTAAAGGGTATGTCAGAGAGCAGATGTGGAAATGCTTTGTTTGCCGAGGCTCTTGTGGATGCTGCATAGGGTCAGAGCTGGTGAATGGGAAGACAAAAGCTCTCCTCGCTTTCTTCTCCACCTGGTTATCACAAGCCTTTTTCCTTTAATCAGCTTGGGCGCAGAGAGGATGTGCCGTTCTCGTTTCTCCTCCTTTTGTACTCGGCCATGTGTAGCTTTGCAGCAGGTGGTAACACATGCTGGGGTTTTGAAAAGCAGATTTGTCAAGAGGCCGCATCAGCTGTATAACAGGCATCTCTATAAAGTAACTTAATAGCTTGAAAAGTTTTCTTTAGGCTTTATTCAAGTCATAATTCATAGATTTGTAGCTTTCTTTTGGAGGGCTTTATAGCTCCAAGTCATTATGTGAGTGTGAAATATAACTTTTTTCTGACTAATACAAAGTTATTCTTTTGAACGTAACCATTAAATATATGTCCTGATGCTCTTTAAAAAGTTCTTGTGTGTACTTTTGATGGTTGATTTATGGGCTGTGACTTTTTAAAGCAAAAAGTTTTCCATGCAATTGCAGTGTACTTTGTATTAAAATAATGGAAGTGTGATGAGAACTCAACAGAGTAAACAATATTGGGTTTTTTGCATTTTAAATATTCATTACAAGTTAATGTGAATGTTGTTCTACAACTGTGGAACAAGAATCCTTAATTCAATTAAAAGGAAAGAAAACCAACAGGGAAACTCTGGACAAATTTTGTTAAAAACTGAAGAACCGTTGTTCAATTTTTAACAAAAAAGCTTCATTGAAGTTAATATTTAAATATACTGAGCCTCTGGGTTTCAGAATACAAATAAGTGACCACGACTTACACTCGCACCCAGACATGCTGTGTGCATATTTGTACTTATCCTGTGCTTATATGGTTTATTTACATGCATGCTGAGGACCCATTGTGCTCCCCTTCGGGTGTGAAAGGAGCTTATACTGCTGGGACAGTATGTTGGGATCCAGAGGGCAGATGAAGGGTACATGCTGCTTTCTAAGGGTACTGCTTTTCTTCACCTGTTGTTTTCAATACTTCTTCATGTACCGAAGACCTGCGTTAACGTCCGGTCCAACTTGAAAGTGCAGAAGACAGGCTGTTGCTCTGTGTATTAGTGCAAGCTCTTCCCCTTCTCCTAACGTGTATGCTTTTAGTGCTCTGAAATGTCTCCCTGTCAATGGGATCTCTCCCTCACTCTGTCCTTGTTTGTTACCTTGTCTCTGGGCGAGATGGACTCCTGCAGCAGTTGTATGACTAGTAGGACTGAAGTGGATGATGAAAGTGCCTTAAAAGCTGGTGATGGTGGTGGTTTATTCTGTATTAAGGCGCTTCTGTTTCACCTGGAGATGACTATATGAGATGCCACTTTCCTCTTAGGCAGGCAGCTAGTACCATACAGTCAGTATTTCAGCTAGATTCAGTTAATGGAAAGGAGCATTGCAGCTTTTTTCCCAGTTTGCTTGTGCTTTTTGAAGACTGCTTCAAACATATGTTTGAGGAACAGAAATTGAGAGTGAAGTGTGCAAGTGGTGCTTTTGTTCTCTTCGAATCTTTGTTCACAAGTGCGAAGCTGTGAGCTCTGCCCTTGCGGGGTTAAGAGGAAAAGTAAGAGCAGGCTTGAGCACAGCAGACTTCTCAGCACATTCATTGTCCATCTGCATTACTGGCTGTTAGCCAAAGTGCTGCTCAGGCTAATAGCATTCAAACTCTACACAGCAAAAACTAAAAGAGGATTATTTGCAAAGACTCCAGCTGTAGTGTACTTGGCCTCACCTTTGCCTTGTCCATTCAGAGGGCATGAGCAGAAGTTGAGAAAAGGTTGTTTATTTGGAGAGGCTGTTTGTTTCAATCTGTTTCCCTGTGGCAACAAGAAAGATGCAGTAAATTCTAAAGGTTTCTTGACCGTGGTACACTTTCAGATCCCAACTACTCCTGGAAGCTTGTTGAAGGCAAGATGCATCTTGCCTACCTCCCACTGTATGAGGGTTAGAAGATTAATTCAGCTGGGCTCCAGCCATCAAGGAGAGACAAGTGTGTCTGGAGATGCCCATTATCTCAGTTGACAGTGAAATTAGAAATCTAACTTTGACCAGATACTGAAATAGTGGATGTATCATGTGTGTAATTCCTGTCTTGAATTATGATGTTTTCAGTTCCATTTTAGAGTGAGGAGTCTTATTCTGAAATGGAGATGTATTTTTGATGGAGAGCAAGAAGCCAGCCCCAGGAACACAGCAGTAATGATTGCTCCCAAGTACTGTTTTGATCAGTATAGCTCCACTGTCTACTCTGAAGGCTCACTGCAGTTCTTCAGCTGGCTTTGCAGGTTCATTCCAAAAAATTCCTTCAAATTCAAAGGCTTTGGATTGGGTAAAGGAAGCACTTATCACCATCTTATGATTTGTATTTTATGTTTTCCTGATGGACAGTGAAAAAGACTCCTGGCATTTTAGTTGGCTGCATTTGGCTGTCACTGATGTGGGATTTATTTTAATCTGAAACCAATAAACCACACAGTGAGTTTACACATGCACATTTTAGAGTGTACAGAAATAGATGAAAAGAAAATATTCATAGTAGAAAATGTATCCCGTATTCTTTGTTGTCCTTTTCCCTGCCAATTTAACAGTTAGTTATGTGGAATCTTCTCTCTTTTGAGTGCCAGCCTGTTTGAAAGTGATTGTTTCCTGGGACTTAACATCTGAAGAATTATGCTTATAGCGTATTTAAAGCTTAACCTAATCTTCCAGCAGAGTTTAGCTGGGCTAGCCATGTATTTACTTTGAATGTTTTTTTTAATACACTGAGAATTTCACCAGCATGCCATTCATATTACAACTGATCCATGTCATAATCCTCTCAAATCAAGATGATTAAAGAATTTCTTAGTGTTGAAAGCTCTTTGTGCAAGATTTAAATTCAACACTTCTTAGAGTAAATCCAGTAGACTGTGAGCTGGTGCTTTGGTTTTTATAACCTATAAGGCATGCAATTAATGTTATGATTGGACTCTCATTGCACTGGTAGAAACCTAAATAATATTGAATAGATTATATGTAACAGTAATTGCAACTGGAAATGTGAAGTTTAACACTTAGACAAGTGCAGCTGGTTCAACAGAATTTCGGCTTGTGAAAGTGACACCAAAGGCACATTTGATTATCAGCATCTTGGCTTACAGTTCAAAATAAAAAAAAAAAAAAACAAAAAACAAAAACAAAAACCCAAACCTACTTATTTGTTGGTTTGCGCCATATTCTGTAAAGAGTATGTTGTAGGAAGTTGAACAGGAAAGTAGCAAATTCAGAAGTGTAGTGTAAAATTCTTGTAAGGGAGCACCCTCACTTTAAAGCCTATTCCATTCCAATACAGTAGTTTAATTGTGTTCACATGGCTTGCAAAGTAACCCCCCACCCAAACTAGTTCTAGAGATAATACAATGTGAAGTTTGAGTTCTTGCTATGATTTGGAAAAGTACTATACTGGAGATGGGCTGAGCCACTCCACAGTTTTTCAGATCTAGTTATGAGTATTATGAGGTCTTAGAAGTTAGGAATAATTTCAATCTCCTGTTTTTGCTATTGGCTAAAAAAAGGAAAAAAAAGTCCGACCCTTAATTAAAGGGAAAGCTGCACAGAACATCAGGTATAGCAGCCGCGCCTGCTGTCATGCTCTGAATTGCTTTCAATAAAATTATGAGCTTGCCAAAGAGTTTAAACCTGGAGTGCTGAATATCAGTGATGCATTCTGAGCTAAAACTGTTGTTGTCTGTGTTTTCCTGCTGACAACTTTTAGGATTAAAAAAGTCTCTACAGTTAAAACAGAGACACATAGACCATATCACTGCTGTGTTGTCAAAGCAGGCAAAAACTGTGCTGAAGAAAGAGAGATCGTCTTGTTTCTTCATTGCAGAGATTTTACAGGACCTATAGGTTTATTCCTCTCATAATAGGAGATAAAATTGTGATTTATAACAAGAAATGAGAACCCTTGTTGCTGTTAGTGTGTATTGTTACAGTGCTGAATCATGGTAGCCAGAATATTCTAACGCCAGTGGGGAGCTAAGATGATGGTAAACCTTGCAGCCTTTTTCTTTGAGCACATGGTGAGCTTCTTTGGGTTTGCTTTTAGTGAAATGAATACATTACAAAACATAAACAGGCAAATAGTACTTGGCAGCAGGAAAGCCACGTAGCTTAACTTGCTGCAAGATGGAGTGTAGGTATACTGATGCTCAGTTTGGAATGACTGCACCAGGACAGATATTTCAGGGCTTTTGCATTTGCTTTAGCAGTGACAGTCACAGTTTAGCCCTTAGGACCCAGCTGTACCCAAGAAAAGGCTGGGGTTTGGAACAAGCATGGAATTAAAGCAGATGTGGCTAAAAGGGAGCTGCTTTATTAATTTCAAAATGCAAATGGTATTAGTGATCTGTCACTTAAATAAAGGAATAAATTAGATGCTTAGAAACACAGAGAATAAATAAGGTGAATGACCAAAGTAGGGAGGAGGAAGAAAAAAACTCATGACACTCAGTCCTTTATTTTTGTAGCTGTTATGTGTAAAGGTTATTGAGCTATTGCAGCTGACGAAGGCAGCTTTTCCTTTGCTCTAGCATTACCACATTTCCTATCAGTAAAGGAGGCTGCTCTATAAAGGTCAACCTCTAAAAGCACCTTTTGCAGTTTCTGTTGAGGTAGTCAGATGTCAGCAAACTATAATGGTGTGAAATCTTATTAGAAAGTCAATATTTTTTTAAGAGAGGAACTAATTGCTTAGAAGCTTGAGGCCGCAATAGTATCAGGTGAAGAAAAATACATATTTTCTAATATTCTCAGCAGTTTCATATGTATATTGCTACCAGTTTATTTTTAATTCCATTACTTTTTGATAACAGAAGTCACAGGCATTCATGCACATGCAAACCTATCACCAAGGCAGTGGCTTTTTGTTGGAAATGAGCCTTGTACAACAGTGATACTTTGAAATTAAAAGAAAAAACAACAAACACCCTGCCCCCCCAAAAAAATGGAAAATAAAATTATGTTGTAGATAGGCATAAATGCATGTCCTCCCTATTCCTCATAGCAATCTATTCAACTTAATGAGCCACAGATTTTTTACATTTTGTTTTTAATTTGTCTTAACGTTTTTATGAGGCAGTCTCTGTGGTAAGTCACATTATATTTTTTTTTATAGTCATATTAACTTCCTTGCTTACATACAGAGCTTGCAGTTAGTAAATGCCTCTGATTTCCATAAAATATTCAGGGCAGGCTATTATTACAATGATTTTTTTTATCCCTACTGCTAAACTTCAATCAGTTTAAAATTTGAAATGCATTAATGACTGTATAATGTTGTAATTTGTACTGCAATAAATGTTTTACAGTTAATCCTGGTTAGGAAAGGAGCTTATACAAGAGCCATTAATTGCTATGCTTAATTATTTAAAATATATAGATTTCCTATGAGTTAGTTCAATATATAACTCAATTACTATTTAATAAAATCATATAACTTTACTTGTTTATTAAAGTGTACAGAAGGATTTGAACCGAAATCCTGAATGGCATCAGACAGAAAATGATCTTTATGAAATAGACCTTGGGCAAGTACGAATGAGAAACCCCACACCCTATTTATCAGTCATCATCCTTTCTAAGGTTCTGATGCAAACCTGACCACTCTGCCTTTCTCCTACCTCTGGACCTCACTTCCAAAGAGCTAAGCCTTCTGAGAACATCCTCCCTCATGTCATTTCACTACCTTTTTTCTGCTGAAAATTTTCTCTTGTTCTTACTATTTTTGTGGCTCCATTGCTGCTGGCTGTAGAGGTCAGCCATAAAGTAAGTGCAGTGTTTCAACAGCTTAGGGCAGATTGAGTTGGTTCACCACTTTTTTGAGACACTAGCTACCTCTTTTCAGTAAAGCTGTTATCAAGCTCCAAGGGATCCCTTTCCTGGTAACCCTTGCAAGGCTTTGGGGAATTCAGAGCTTGAAGCAGTCTGGATCCTCTTGAGATTTCATCAATCTTTCTCTCTGTGGGATTACAGAGCTGGAGAGGAGGTGAGATAGAGCATAACTCTTAAAGAAGCTCCACAGGAAAGCACTTGCAGTTGCAGTTTTCATTCATTCCTTCAGCCTGAAGCCAAAAAATGCTGTAAGAATTCTTTCCCCAAGACCATAGAGCCACTATCCAGAGTCTTTCTAAATATTGTTTGTTGTAGGAATAAATAAGAAATGAAGGAAAACACTTACCTGGCAACAATGAGCATTTTTTCATTGTTGCTTTTTGCTGCACCTCTGTCACAAACAAGTATGTGTGGGAGTATCTGAACATAGAAATTCAATTGCAGATAGGTACCAGTAAAATGACATTCCTCTTCTCAGGCTTTTGTGAAGGAAGATTCTTTTAAGAAGCTTAAATTGGCATGGGTACCTGCTGGCTTGTTCTTTCCTCCCCTCTCCTTCCTTTAAGCTTCTACCCTTCCCCTGCATGTAACCCATGTTTCTGCTTTCCTACCCTACGGTGTGCTGGACCCCATTTCCTCCCTTAATTTCCACCCCTGTTTCCTCATCTTTCTATTTGCTCTTGTACAGTTCCTCTTTCCACACGTTTCTTTTAACATTACTGGGCCCTCATCATCTCCCTCTGTGTCCACATCCTCCAGCCTCTGCATATCCTCTCTTTCCAGTTGGCTGCTCCTCTTGAATGCCTTTTCCCTCTTGTGATCTGTTCTTTGCCCTTCTGCAGTTCTTCCCCCCTCTTGCCTGAATCACTGATCGTGACCCCACTTTAAAACAATCAGAAATAATGGGAGATGTTTGTGTAGGTTACCTCACTTCTCTCTGTATAAGGTATAAAAAATAGTGGTGATCTTTAGCTCAAGACAGTCTGTTTTCACACAGTGACTGGCAAAACCTGAAAAATTCCAGTCTCTTCTGGTTATCTGGACACCATGGAAAAATATCTTTACAGATCAGGAGACTCTCAATAATATTTTGCTTGGCCTGATGACATAAGCAGCACTTACTGTGGTATGGAGAACTGAGAACCTAGCTGAAATAAATCCTCCGATTTATACTTGTCAGCAAAGCTGTAGGGAGACATTTTGGAGTGCCCTTGAATCCTTTGCTGCCATCGTATTCTACTCAACTTGGAGCAAATGGGTAGAGTATGCCACAGCTTGACTATAAGGCTTGGACCTACCTTCCTTTCTTACCCCCTTTTTGAGCTCTTCTGCCCCAACATTGCCATGACCCTGACTGTGGCCAATTTTCAATTAGTATGAGGCACAGAAAGTCAGAACTAGCTCTGGTATGAGGAACTTGTTTAATCTACAGTTTTTTATGAACCATTTGGGGTAGGCATAAATGTTCCATCTAATGGAAGTGCTGGGAATTCTCTTTTCAGTAAGATACGCTATTTATTTCTAACTTCAGAAGAGATTGCAATATAAGCCCATAACAATATAGAATGAAGGCTTGCAAAAATTTTTTTTTATGTCATTTATAACATGTTCTAAAATGCTTTGGTTTTTGCTCCCTTAGAGCCGTGTGTAGAAAGTGACTAATGATTCAGAGATGTGAAATGCTGCATCAATAAGATATTTTTTGTGCTTTTTTTTTTTTTTTACAAAACCAAAAAACATTTCTGAAATATTACCTGTAAAATATGAGGCAAAATTACCCAACCTAACACATGTGCTTGGGAGGTGCTGAGTAACTGACAGCGCTGATAATAGAGATTAATGTGGTCTGCAAACTCCTGCTGACAAGATCTTGATGCAGAATCATATAAACAAGTAATATGTTAGCCTTTCACTCAGCTGCCCTCCTCCAGATATTTGTAAGTTCACATGCAAAAAGTGTAAATACTTCTGGCTGAAAGAGAGTAGCAACTCTAATAATGGTTACATTTTAAGCTATTTTCTTAATGCTCCATTAAATCAAGTTAATTTTTTGTAAACTATTTTACGATTTTTGTATGTCTCTTCACTTTTGGTACCAAAAGACAAGAGTATGTATCCTAATGTAAGACTAATTTAATTCCTCACCATTTTCTTTGGAATTTTTTATTTATTCAAGTGTTACAACTTTCCCATTTTTCAGTCAGTGTCATTTTTTTTTCACCTGCTTTGGCACATTTCAGACCTAAGTGTTTTTCTTCCTTCCCTGACTATTAATGGTACATGTGTTTTGGACATTTGTCTTCCATGCTTTCATGTTTGTGCAGAGGTAAATAAATCATTTCCCTTTTCTTGTCAATTTTCTTGTTTCCTTAAATATTTTTTTTTTTCCTTTTCTGACAACAAATCTTTTTTGCTATCCTTTCAGAAACCAGCTAGCAATCTTCTGTGTTATATGCATTTGAAATATGCTAGTCTTTAACTACTTGCTTTCTTCAAAGAATACAGCTGTTCTGAAAATGGGATAATTTCCCATTTTGTCTATAAACACTGTCCTTGAAGATTTTTGGTTACTTCTGTGGTTGCTATTCTTTCCCATTGCAGACTGCCTTCTAGTTTTGGCATCCTGGACTCTGTAGAAGAGCAGGAATGCTATTTCACTATTTCACTTTAGAGTGCTTTCCATGCAAGACAATGAACAGTGTTATCCTTGAGATGCTGGAAGGTTGTGCAGAGCTCTTTTCAACTAATCCCTTTTAATTTATGACCAGCTTTCTGAGCAGACACCTGTTAGAAAGTGCTTGGACAAAATCCCATGGGGAATTTTGGGGTTTGCTTCTTGAAATCCCCCTGTTACTAGCTTTTTGGGTACACTGTTTGGAACGGGAAAGTTGGTTGCATGACCTGGGTAGAAACTTGCTGTCTTCTTCCCTCTCCCTCACTCCCTCCTGATTTCATGATTAAGGTTTTTGAAAATACTATATATCTGTCTCCTTTTTCTGGATTATTCAGCGTAGCCCTAAGGCTGATCTGCTGTTCTAAGGAGAAGTGCTTTAAAAATGAGAATCCTCAACTCTTGAGATGAATTTTGTGGATTTGGCTTCCAGGGCCAACACATGTTCATCTCCTTTGTACTACTTCTTTTTGCCCTGCCGGAGAAAATCCTGATGAGAATTACCTCTGCACCAAAATCCTTTTACCTCTAGAGGCCAGACAATCCCCATTTTGGTTGAAAGACTTGAGGGCCTTGAAGGCAAAGGTGTTATTACAGAGTCTAAAAGGAAGGATGGTGATATTAAATGCAGTTGTCTCATACACTGATTTGACTTTCTATAGTTCAGTGAGCAAAAGAATTTAGGACAAGGTTATTTTCTTAGGTAATTAAGGGAAGGCCTTGAATTAGAAGTCATCACAGTGGCTTTCAAGGAACACATTACATTTTCCTCTCAGAATATGGTGGTGGTCTATATCTCAATCTAATGTCTATGATGAGAGGCAACAATGATAATATCAGGTAAGAGAAACAGAACTTTTTGCCCCTTAGGGAGCTCATAAAAATGAGAAAGTTGAAGTGCACTGATTATTTGTAAAAGTACAAGTAGCACCCATTCAGATGCATTTTGTTGCTACTCTCAGCTGCTCCATATTTTTATTGCTGAAATTGTCAAAAAAGCCTGTCTTGGCAAAGGGGGCCTGTAATGAGATACATACACATAGGCTGTCCAAGATTTACCATACTGCCAGCAAATATTGGATGTCCTTAGTTGGTTTCAGTGGAATGTACTACAACAGATGCATTATATTTAATAATCCAAAAAAAAAAAAACCAAAACCAAACAAAAAAAAAAACAAGAAAAGAAATTTATTATTTCCAAGTATGAAGATGGGATCTTTTTCAAGATGTGTGAGATGTTTAGGATAAGAATCTGACCAATGATGCTAAGAACCCTGTGGTATTTCCAACACTGGTACGTTCAGAGGATGAGTAGTATAGATCTTTTGGCAGGGTGGGGAGGTTCCAGCGGGACTGGTACTCAGGTACTCAAGCTGCTATGCCCATCAGAAAACCACTCTCCTAAGATGCAGCCAGCAGTACCACTCTGGAATATCACTGTGGTGTTCCATAGGCTCCCCCATTTACGCCTCTTCATTTCAAACTGTGAGAACGGCTTTCATTTCTGGTGGTCTGGTCAGTGGCCTGTCAGTAGACAGCTAAGGCCATCTGGATGAAGTGGCATCTCCCCTCCAGTTAGCCATTTGCAGTGGTATGGTATGCCTCAGAATTTTGTTCCCAGGGTAAACTCTTTTCTTGGCTCTCATAGTGATGAGAATGTAACTGGAAAAGTAACTTCCAGAGTAGTCAATGCTGATATTTTATGCAGGTGGACTCTGGATTTCTCTGAGTCTTATTTTTTTATCCATTATTTTTCCTCCTTCTCAATGATTCTGTGAATGGTTCAGTGCTACACTAGGGCTCTTTATTTAACAGCATCCAGCAATGTAGATCAATTTGCACGGTCAGTTGGTATTATCAAGTTCACATCCTTTATGAAGAATTAAGAGGCAGTCCAAAACAGCACAAATATTTTTTCCTCTTTCTAATTAGTAGTTACTCATTATGTCGGATATGAACACATCAGCATAGGACCATCTGTCTTTCCTAGTTAAATGAAGAGAGAGGGGGAGATGATTTGGAGTAATTTGTGCTTTTAATTTCTGGGCTGTTTTCAGTTTGGGGAGAAGGTAGAGAGTAATGTGTGTCACCTGGGAACTGTTTGTTTTATGTAAGTACCTGTCTTCACTTTCCTAGTTAGCTGATACTGAAAGACCTGTATTAGAAACTTCAAAGGCCCCTAGTTATTACTTACACTTGGGGGGAAAAAATTACTCAAACTAAATGGTGTAAAATCTTTGCAAAATTGAATATCATCGTAGCCATTAACCTTGTTAGCTAGGAGTATGTGCTTTTTTGATGTGGATGTGGAGTTTCAGCTATAATTCTACTTGCACGTGCCCAAGGGTGGGGATTAGCATTAATGCCAACTGCTTCTGTTAATCTTTTACTCCTGTCCTGGTTCACCATGTTTGTTGTTGGTTTAGAGCCTGAGAGTTTTGCTAGATGTGCGTTATAATGCTAATTACTAGAGGGTACTATCATTGACTGTAGAAATAGAAGCATAAATTGTAATGTTTTAAATTCAGATTCACTCCTGACCTTTGCCAGAAGTGAAGGAACTTCAGATACAGGTTTTTATTCAGTCTCTGTTCCTTTCCCTTTCCCTTTCCCATTCCCTTCCCTAATGGTGCAGCATGTAAGTATTTGTTATTAAAAAGGAAAGGAAAACAAATTGACAATAACGGGAGATTGACAACTTCATTAAAAGAACTGTAGAGGGAATGGTGGGTCAGCTCAGAAACCTGCTCTCAGAAACAAAATTGAATGCAGTTCAGCAGTTTTGCCACACAGTGTCACAATTGGACTTCACTTCCTTCCACTCTGTATCTTTTCCATTGTAGGTGAAGATATTTACAAAGCCAGAGAAGAGGGGTCTGAAATGTGGGGAGCAGCTGAAGTGCAGGAAGATGAAGATACTCGTGTAGAAGTTCCCCTGGACCAGGTATTGATCAAGCTTTAAATAAATGGCTGCTTTTTTAGGATCACAGGTTGTGTGTTGATTTTCTTTCCCCAGTTTCTTTGAGGTGTACAGCATAATTCTGTGGGGATGATTCTAACAGCTTAATGATACGGCTTCTTTTATGGGAGCTTTAGCAAATCTTCCTTTCTCTGTTAATGTGTCAAATATCAGTTACCTTTTCATCAGCTTCAGAACTGCTCTGAGAGCCCCTATAGGGTCTTAGAGCATCGGGACTCCCTACTATCACAACCTACCAAATAGATCCACCTGGATTAGAGTCCCTTTATACTGGTGGAGCAGTGTAAAAGGACTATGGCACAGAATGAAGGTCAGAATTCCTGCAGTCCTGAACCACAAACAGGCATGGATTTATCTGATTTTTGTTAAAGCTGCCAGTACTTTCTTCTGTTGAAACAACATGGTACTTAGTTGGCCAACTTTTTAATCATAAGACTTATGTGCAATAAATAGGTCTTGATAACTAAACATAAGATTATATCCCCTTTGTTTTACTTTGATTTGTTTTTAAAAGAAAATCGTGTGAACTGAAATAATACAGGAAATAGGTAAGTTGAAGTTTATTGCAATGAAGTGGAGAGTAGAACTGCTTAAATCACTTGCTGAAAAATTACCTTTTTTTTTTCTGCTAGTGAATTGCTCACAAGACTAGTCCTCTTTTTCATCTTATGTGTTTGTAGGAATTTTCCAACTTGTTCAACTTCCATGTCCCGTCCACAAGATGTTGCATTGTGCTTTCGTTGTCTGTTGATAATGGCTTGGGGCCAGCCACCTAGGCCACAAGAAAATATTTCTGATCCATGCTGCAGTGTAAGGAATCACAGTTTACCCAATAGATTTCTCAGGCTAAAAATCATCCCAACAACATAAGGGATTCTTGGGCATTTTTCTGGCTTCCTGGTGGTCAGCTCAGTGCTAAGGAACTGTTGTTAATGTGAGATTGTAAACAAATGGGAGGGAGGGAGGGAGGGAGGGAGTTAAAAATAGTTGTTTGTAAATACACTTTAATTACCCAGGGCAACCAGATGGAGCACAAACAATTGGGGAGATTTCTGGAGTGTGTTGGAGACAATTTTTTGATGTAGGTAGTGGGATACATGATTAGGCATTCTGCTGGATTTGCCACTCATGAATAAAGAGGAACTAGTTGGGGATGTGATAGTGGCAGCCTTCGTTGCAGTGGCCATGAGACGATAGGGTTTAAGACCCTGGAGAAAGTGGGGATGGCAAATAACAAAATAAAAATACTCGAATTCAGGAGAGTGGACTTCAGCTTGTTTGGGAAACTGGCAGGCAGGATCCTGTATGGGACTGCCCTGAAGCACAGAGGAACACAGGAGATCTGGTTGATCTCCAAGGGCATCTTCCTCAAAGTACAAGAACTATCCCTGTGTGCAAGAAAAAACCAGGCATAGCAGGAAGCCGTTTTGAACAGAGGACTCCTGACCTCATACTAAAAGATTTGTGTGGTAGGTAGAAGATGGACTGCTAAGGAGCAGTATAGTGACATTGCCTGGGCATGCAGGGGTGGAATTGGGAAAGCCACAGCTTGTTGAAAAATAGAAACTGCTGCAAGTGATTGGGAATAACCAACATGGATTTACTATGGGCAAATCACACTTAACCACTTTGCCTCAGTGATGAAATAACTGGCTCTGTGAGTGAACGGAGAGCAGTTATTGTCATTTATCTTGCTTTCAGCATAGACTTCCATATTTGTAGGAGAAAATGAAAGAAGTGTGGTAGATATGGAGAGGAAGATATCCTTACGGAAGGTAGGAACTGGATTTGTGGGCTGCAAGGTGGATAAAAAAACGACTAGTTCAGTGGGATGTAAAAGGTCAGTTGGTTGAAATTTAACTGGCGCCTACAGATGGTGGTCCTCAGGGTTTGATACTAGGTCTGATACTTTGTAACATGTTCATGGGTAACATGGATGATGGGATGGGATGCAGCCTTATCCAGGCCCAGTAGTAAGGCCAAACTGTCATTATCAGCTGATATGCAGGGCTGCCTTTCAGAGCAATCTCAACAGCTTGAAGGAGTGGGCTGTCTCGAGCCTCATGAAGTTCAACAAAGAGGAATGTGAACCTGGGTACCTGGAATGCAGTAACTGTCTTGGTACGGTCTTGGCACAGGTAGGCTAGGGAGCAACCACAGAAAGGGCCATGCAGCTCCTGTGGCTAGCAAGTTGACAGTGAGTTGGTGGTGCCTCCTTTTGGTGATGAGGTTGACTGTGCAGGCTGGGCTAGTAAAAGCACAGCCAGCATATCAAGGGAACTGATTATCTTCCTTGACTTGGCACCTCTGAGGTTGCATCTAGAATATTTTGTCCAGTTTTGAGTCCTTCCCAGTACAAGAGAGAGATTTACAAACAGGAGAGAGTCCAGCACAGCAACACACTAAAAAGTTTAGGGGGCTAGAGCTTATAACACAGGGAGAAGCTTAGGGAACTGTGTTTGTTTCACCTTAAAGGCTAAGCAAGAGAAGGCAGATCAAACTGCTCTCTTCAGCTATAGATGGAGTAACAGAGAAGACGGAGCCAGGCTTTTCTCTGTGTTGCACAGCAGAAGGACGAGGCAATGGTCAAAAGGTGCAGCAAGGAAAATTCTAACTGGACATAAGAAAAATGTTTTCAACATTGAGAACTGTAAGCACTTTCCTGTTCAAAGAGGGTGGGGAATCTTTGCCTTTGGTGTTATATAAAACTAAAGCAGGGCCTCAAACAACTTATTTTTACTTTGAAGTTAGTGTTGCAGGGCACTGGCCTAGATGATCCCTAGAGCAGTACTCTTCAAAGTGGAGTGTGCACAGCCCAGGCAGTGCAAGACAGTCCATTGGGGTGCAAGAAGAAAATGTAAGAACTTTAGTAGTACACATATATAATTTGTAAATAAATAAATATACATATATTGGGGAATCACACTGAAAAAGTTTTTACTGATAGGACTGTGCAATCAAAACAGTTCAGAGACCACTGCCCTAGAGGTCTCTTCTAACATAACTTTTCTGTGATTCTGTATTTGTTCCTCTTTGATTATTTCAGTCCTAAAAACTTTTTTTAGTAAGCTTAGGTTTTTTGTGCTTACTATTTAGTTGGCTAATTTTTTTCAATTTATTTGTGTTGGGTGAAAGAATACTAGACATATATACATTTTGCTTGTGTTCTGCTTTTAAAAAAATGCCGGAGGGAAAAATAGAAGTTTTATGACCTTACTCTTTGTATATCAATTTCTGCCTCCATTACTAATCTGTACATTAATAAAATCCACCTATGAAGTTGCCGCTGTCCGCTGTAGCCATTTTGAAGAATGGCATCATAACATCTGAACAAAACATCTGGATCTCTCCCTTTTATTTTAGGCTGCTGTTTCTAAGAAGGGTCATTCCCAGTGATTTATTCATTTTAATGGGAAGGAGTGTTGCTCAGCTGTTTTATAGACATTGTTCTTGAAGATGTGTGAATAAGGTGATTGAGCGGCAAGAGCATGACTGTCCTGGTCCCTGATATAAGGAATGCTACAGCTGTGTCTTTTCACAGCAAATACCTGCTCTGGCCTCAGAGGCTTATGTGCTAAACACCATTGGGCTCATCAGCCCTGTTAATTGCAGTTGCCCTTGTAAGGTGTTGTGATAATGAGGATGTGTTGGGTTGTACTGATAGTACTGACATTGGGGAAGAACATGCCACCTGTCGTCTTAATCTTTGTTTCTTATGACAACCTGAAGTATATCCTGCCCTGGTCTCGACAGTGTAATAATCAAATTGAGAAATGATTAGCCTGTGTATTGGCCTCTGAAGGTGCGTAAAGAATTCCTCTGGGTAGTGTAAAGCATTTGACAGTGTAAATTGGGTTGTCAGGTCTTAGTTTTTAGGTAGACTGCGATTCATATGAAATCCAAGAGCACTCACGACGGCCGCCTTACTTCTCCACAGAGATCCTACAGCGCAGGCAACAGCTCTGCCCATTCCGCCGTGTGTCCTACCGGTTTGCCTCAGCCAGAGGATGGTGACCATCACTAGGGAGGGGAGAATAGTGAACTCTCCAGCACCACTTCTGTACTTGGCAGTGGTAGCTGCGGTTGTTGATACAGTTACCGGTGAGCATAGGATGTGCTGGCAAGCTTGCAACACCAGGAACTTGCTTGGTACCCCTAAGCTCATGCACCAAGGCCCATGCATTGTCCTCAGATGGAAATGTTTTTCGATTGCTACCAACTGATTTTGCTACCTGGACAAGGAACTGGAAGCAGATGTGTTTGGGGGGGGGGGTGGGGGGGTGGTGGTGGTGGTGTTAAAAAATCAGTCGTTCACACTATTAATAATCTGATTTTCATATTTTCAGAAAAGCCAAACAAAGCACTGAAATTTATTGCAACTCAAGCCATGGTTTATTTCTTATTTTAAAACTTCATGTATAGTTTCCTAGGTAATCTGGCAAGAAGCCAGGTCCTTCTGAGTAGCACTGAGTACTTTTTATTCCCAGATAACTGAGGCATCTCATGATCCCAGCTGACCAAAGGGGTATTCCATACCATATGATGTCATGCTCAGCAGGTAAAGCTGGGGTAAGAAGAAGGAAGGGGAGATGCTCGGAGTGATGGCATTTGTCTTCCCAAGTCACTGTTAGGGGTGATGGAGCCCTGCTTTCCTGGGGATGGCTGAACACCTGCCTGCCGATGGAAAGCAGTGAATGAATTCCTTGCTTTACTTTGCTTGCACGCCTGGCTTTTGCTTTACCTGTCTTTATCTCAACCCACAAGTTTTCTCACTTTTAGTCCTCTGATTCTCTCCCCCATCCCACTGGAGGGGAGTAAGCGGCTGTGTGGTGCTTAGCTGCCAGCTGGGGTTAAACCACGACAGCAGTGCATGACCCCTACAAGGAACTCAGGCACATTGTTTTGCCTACTTTGCCATGGGGTATGTGATACTGGCTATTAAGGTTTAAGTGATGTAGAGCGAATCTGGGTTTGTTTTTTTCTTCCCTCCAGATTCATCATCCCTATCTCCTTCTCTCTTTCTGTGTTTATTTGTAAAAATTGTTGGATGATAAATTTGTCTAACGGGCACTGATTGTAGATGTTCACACTTTTGGTTCTTTCACTAGCCATTTGCTTTCCATTATTCCAGACATGTCCACTGATTAATGCAGTCCTGATGCCACTCATTATTCCCCATTTCCTGGGCTGTGATGTGATGTGAGATTGTGTAGCTCCCCTAGGTGCTCTATCTGTAGCTGGAGTGTATCATTAGCAGCAGAAAATTTGCACCTTTCATTTGCAGTTTTCATTATGGAGTATACATTTTGCTTTAGAGACCTGAGATTCACCTCAGTTAACAGAATAAAATGTTTATCTTCCCTATTGCTGAAGGCAAAATGTTAAAGTTTACATTGATTCAACATTAAAACAGGCTGAGTGCTCGAAGACACGTTCCTTGATTAAAAAGGCTAGAACTTTTCACGAGGAAATATTTTGCACTACATCAGTAAGGATTTCAAAATGACATTTGGAAAGGATACATGCAGAACTTTTTGTGCTCAAATTTCACTACAAAGGCTGCAGCTGTAATTTAAGCTTTCTGGATTTTGAGTGCTGACAAGCCAACAGATAAGATTTTTCCCTGCATGTTCTTCTTTCAGCTGCACTGATTTAAACTTAATTTTTTTATTGTTTGTCTGTGTGAGATAGGGAAACTTACTCTTGTTGGTTCCTTGCAGCTCAGAATGAGAATAGGGGTTTTCTCTCGGCTTTTGCGTTGGATGACTCTGGTTTCTGAAGCTATAGTAGCAAGGTCTGATCTTTTCTTTAAAGGCCTGTGTGGCCAACTGTTGGAGGGCCTTCACTTCTTCTGAGTAAAGCCTACAAATGCAGTTCTGTTGTAAAACTAGTGTTGATAGCACTTTGAAAAAAAGTTTCCTCTCTCTGTGTACACTTGTCTTGAAAAAATCCAGCAATCTTACAGCAGACAATTTCTCAAATTGCTTAATTTTTAGGGCATTTTTCATTCATTGTAGAAGACAGTGTTTCTGGAAAAACAACATTTCTGTATTTTTGCAGCCTCAGTAGGGCTTCTTTTTAAATGCTTATCAATCTTCTTGTTGTCTACAGGGATGCTCAACAGATCATACTGTATTGTAGGGTGTGAAATTTAGGCAAATTTTAATGCACATGTGGAAAATGTTATGGAAAAAGTAGACATGATTGCCAGTGAAATAAATGGAGAAAAATATTGTTGACTTAGGTACATCTTAGAAAAGTAAAGATCTGATCAGATGTTTTCTTCTCTGCCATGTCTGTTTTGTGATTAAGGATTTATGCATGCTTCCAGTTACTACACAATGAAACAGAGGAATGGAGTCTGAAAAGCTGTTTTTTCTACACTTCAGTTACATAGTTTTCATTCATTCCAGTTAGACTTCTGGGTGCTATAATCTTATGAAAAATTAGACTCTGTGGACTCAGGTGCTGCATTTGTTGTAAAAAAAAAAAAAAAAAATGGCAAAAAAAAGCAACCAACTAAAAAATTGGAGTTTAAATATTGTGGCAATATACACTTTTTTGCCTTCAGGAGCAACAGTGCATTTACTATGTGGGAAGTGTAAGACTGATGAACCCTTAACTATTCATTGCTTGTTTTTAAGAGCCTGGGTTTTGTAAATGATGTGGAAGAGAAGAGGGCTGCTGTCACTTAGCAACCCTATCTGGTTTGGGAACAAAATGTTTTGCTGTTGGAATCTGTGCAGTGTTGCTACAAAGCATTCCTGATTGGGTAGGAGCAGGGGCAGCTCTGTTCTGGAGAGGTTTGGTGCAATCAAATTTAAGTGTTCCTGATGCTCCATTTGTGAGTTGTATTCATGCCAGTATTTGTGACCATTAAGATTTTTGTTGTCTACCTCATTGTTTGTCTGTTGTGACCATTAGCCAAGTAAACATTTCCAAATGGCTTCAATAAAGCAAAATTATGTTTTACATTAATGGTACAAAATAATTTCCGCCTTAAATGTTTTGTGATACTGCACTTTTCAATATTCTAGTATCAGTCATGTACAAACCTTCTGAGAGGTTACATTAGCATCCCTGGAGGAAAAGAAGCCAAATGCTTCAACGTCTGAAGATTTCCTGACTTATTGCTTTTGAATGATGATGGCATTTGGTAATGTAGCTCTTAATGAATGATAGCATGATGAGTGTAATTAGAATACATCTTTCTTTTTTAAACACTCTGGTTTTGCTGAGATTAAAAATACCATCAAGCAATCATACTTCTTGAATGCAAAATGAAATTCACTCTATTCCTCATCAACCTGCTAGTAAGTCAGGAGGTTTCCAGAGGGCAAGCTGGGTCCATGTTTCCAGCATGAAATTGAGAATGACTTCAGTTGTTCTATATGCCTTTCATTGAACATGCCTTTCAATGTACATAGACAAGTCTTTTGTCAGTGAGTCTTTCAATATGCCCATCCTGATTTGCTCTGACCAAGAGAACACAGTTTGCAGCAACTTTGATGTACGCGTAATAGGCATTTTGTACAGTTGTAGGTAGAGGGATGGCTGGAGTGTATCAAATTCAGTGAAAAGGTTCCCATTGACTCCAGGGGACTTTGAATTATACCCTAACCCAGCAAGTGCTTTAATATAGGCTTTAGCTCAGTATTTCAGTTCACTGAAATCACTGGAACTATTCAAGAAGGTAAAGTTAAGCATGTACAGCATTTACAGGCTTTGGACCATAAAAAAACTCTGGTTTTCTCCCTTTTTCTGTTTTCCTCCCTGCATGTATATACAAACATAAACATTCTCTTTCCCTAAATATGAAAAATCTAACTTTTGCTAAGTATATCTCTTTCTCGGTGAAGGTCGTGTACTTAAAATGGAGAATGCTAGGTCATGTATAGCTAGTAGATCAGTAAGGTCTTAGTAGAAAGTATCAACACTTTTTATGTAAAGCACAGTGTATGATTTGGTGGGTGATTTTGGCCTTCAGTTCCCTCCCTACAGTCCTATCTTAGGTCTGCTGTGCATTCTGAAATGCATCGTCTGTGGTCATACCACATTTCAAAGCCTACCTATGACTGCATGCAGTGGGAACCATACTGCATTTTAGATTACCTTGCGGAAGGTCTTTTCCTCTGGATCGATGCCGATTTTAACTTGTTTGAAATGTCCATTCTAATGTGGTGCAGCTTGAAAGGAGATTAAACGAGGAACACATTTTGCTTTCCAATTATTAGCTGTAAACATGACTTTTTATTTTTGTCTGTAGTAGTAATAACCGTTGTAGTAATATCCTCAGCTATCTTGAAGTTTTCAGTTACTATAAAAACATTATACTTGCACTGATGGGTTTTGTTTTACTGACCTTGTTTTGTACTATTATTTTTCAGGCAATTTAGCTTGACTGGTCAAGTTAAATTAGTTGAAATTTGAATGTCATTTCATGCTTATTCCGTGTGAGCTTCCAGTGAGTTTCAGGGTACAGTTCAATAACGCTATGTTTATCTTCTATGTTACTCAGTTTTAACTCTTAAAAAATTTGCATCCACATCTGTTTTAGACAGATAAGGTCTAATGAGTCTAGCTAGGATAGCACCTTAGGAAGTTACTGCCCCTCAAATGTCCACTGTGCTTCTATGCCAAAGACTGCTTCCACAGCAGTGAAACCAGTAAAAGCATATGCATTAGGATACACAAGTTTACACCATGATGTAAAGTCTACACACCTTCTTCTGCAGTCCAAAATGAGCCACCATACTACAGCAGTTCAGGTAAGGGCAGATATTCTCTTTGGAGTGTACCCACTATCATGCAGTAACAAAAAGCTGCAGATAATAACATCTTGGATGACTACACACTTAACTGAGGAAGGCTGGGTTTACTTTTCTTCTTTTCTTGCCCACTCTTCATTTGGTGTTTTTAATGTCATAGCAAGCAGGTGTCATTAAGCAAAACCAAAACTGCTTACTTTTAGCCAGCGGTGTCTGGTGCAAATTAGTAGGTCACGTGTAAGACTAGCAGGTAACTTCTGAGAATGTATGGATCTACAGATTCTTCACTGTCTTTATGTGCTGGAGGTTTCCAAAGTTGGCTCAAGTTTGCTTTGGATGGTGCCTTCTTTGAAGGTGTCTTTAAAGACTTGGCTTGCTTAGTTTTTATTTTTAGTGGTAATAAGGCCAGTTTGATGGTACCAGATGAAAAGAATTTATTTTGTTATATTCCTTTCATTACTATTGTTATTATTATTATATTTTTATTACTGTTGTTATTATTATATTTTATTTTACTATAGTTATTAAACCATTCTTATATCAAAAAAAAAAAGGAGGGGGGGGGAGATAAGTAAAACCCAAGAAAGGACAAGTGATGCACAATGCAATTTCTCACCAGCCACTGACTGATGCCTGAGCAGCAATCTGCCCCTCCTGGCCAACTCCCCCCAGTTTATGTACTGAGCATGCCGTTTCATGGTATGGAATACCCCTTTGGCTAGTTCGGGTCAGCTGTCCTGGCCGTGCTCCCTCCCAGCTTCTTGTACATCTGCTTGATGGCAGGGCATGGGAAAATGAAAAATCCTTAACTTAGGGTAAGCGCTACTTAGCAAGAACTAAACCATCGGTGTGTTATCAGCATTATTCTCACACTAAATCCAAAACACACCGTACCAGCTACTAAGAAGAAAATTAACTCTATCCCAGCCAAACCCAGAACAGTGAGTCAGGAAGGCTTGAATAAAAAACACACAGAGACTACTGGACTTCAAAAATTACTTATGGAGCCATTATTTATCTGGTCAGGTAACCTTGTAATATTTCTAGTAATTGGTGATTCTATGGATTATTACAACGCAATAACTTGTCTTTTTTTGTAAGCTGTCAATGCGGTATTGTGCACTGGCGTAATAAAGTTGTCTTATGTTGCTACTTAGATATCAAAGCAAAAGCAAAGGGTTTCATCAAGAGGCTTCAATCAATTGTTGCTATTGCTGAACTGGCTTTTACTAATGTGTTGAAGGTGATGAGAGAATTCTTTTGAAATGTTAGTGAGAGGAAGAGATTTTTAGAAGACATAACTTACAGGTCTGTAGCAGCCAGCTGCCTGCATAAAGAAGCTGCTAATGATAATAAAATTCCAAACACTTTTGATTAAGAGATAATCTATTGCTCTCAGCTTGTTTGCTTTAGATTTAAGGGTCTGATGAGGCTGTGTGGGAGGCAGACACCCTGTCACTCCTGTGGGATTTTTTTTTCTCTTTATTTTCATTCAAACCTTTAGCACAAGTACATAAGTCATCTTGGCAGCAGGGGCATGGGTTCACTGAATAGTCAGGTGAATCTTCCAAGCTGAAACTAGAAGACAAATGGCAGCAACTAGATAGTATGTGCATCAGTCTTCCAGGTTGTCATGAAATGATGCTACTAGCAGCTTTATCTGTAGTGAGTTTCTGCTTACTCTTCTTCAATATGGGACAAGATCCTGTTCGTCCTGTCTGCTGGTCTGACTGTGTAGGAAAAAACTCATTGCTAAACGTCAAACAAATCCTAACCATGCCACCCTATAGAGGGGTCTTTGGGAAGGAGAATGATCTTATGGAAGTGACCGGTAGGTCTGCCTCATCTCTTTTGCTACTTTTCTGTGGATGCATAGAAGACACAACAGGACTGCTTGGCATAGCATGGCCTGATCCATAGGTAAAACACTTCTTGGGGAACAGTTTGTGGGCTAGGGATAGATGCTATTTTATTGTGACGGGACTTTATGAACAAGTGCGTACTAAATGCTAGAATGTTGGAGAACCTGGAATATCTGGAATGAAATAGCTTTTGCTATATTAATTAAATCTAGCTCATTCCATTTGTTTTGAGTATGGTCAAATGGATTAACCCAGCGTAATACATTTAAATCTCACTAACACATTTTTAATGAAGAATAAGAGTGCATTATGGGGTGTTAGTACAGGAGCATCATTTTCTGTCCATGTAGACAAACCTCAAATTAGGATACTTACTCCTCAGTAATGATGTAATTGTGATTTTGATGTCTGTCACGTTCCAGAATTGCATGGAGCATT
Organism: Astur gentilis; assembly: GCF_929443795.1. NCBI lineage: Eukaryota > Metazoa > Chordata > Aves > Accipitriformes > Accipitridae > Astur > Astur gentilis. The sequence goes on along the minus strand of NC_064899.1, from coordinate 23,349,088 downwards.
CTGGTTAAAAATGCCTCATTATGCTGCTGCTTTTCCTTTCACCAGAGGCCAGCCGAAACTGTAGATGAAGAAGAAAATGCCGAAGAGGAAAATGACAGGGGAGAGGAGGCCTATAAAGGACAGGAAGAATATCCAGAAGTGAATGGAGAGAAAAGTGGGGAAACTGTTAAAGAAAGAAGTGAAGCAGAAGAAAACAAGAAGAAATTAAATTACAATTCTGAATATGAAGCAGAAGAGACAGAGAATGTTGACCAAGCAGAGGAAGAGGAACTTACCCATTTAAATGGCAAGAAAAATGAAGAAAATGGTGAGGGAATGGAGCACTTGAACTACCAAGGTGATCTTCAGCCTGAAGAAGAAATAAAAGAGGATTCTGACAGTCAGAACCAGGTGAGTGTTTATTCTTTCAGCTTGTTGTTCTTAAGTTATTGTTCCTCATTCATCTCAGCCTTAGGTTTCTCAGCTAGTCTTTAAGTAGCTCACTCCTGATATGGTCCTGAAAGCATTTATGAGAACTTCAGTTTGTAGAAAAGCTGTTTTCCATCTATATGGATCAGTTACATCAGTAATTATATTACATGCCCTCCAACTGAGAAAGCAGATGTTTCTTGCTATTTGATGAATCTGCATCTCCTGCTTTCCTGAGTATTCTGAATTTTAAAAAAAGTAATAAAAAAATTCTTGCAATTTCCAGAAAAGCATAATAATTATATATTTCCACAATACATTGTCCTTTAGGACAGAGCAGAAGGGTATGTTCATGAAACCACAGTCCCTCATTATTTTGATGAGTTGACTTTCACAGAATTTGCATTTCATAAAGGGCTCTTGCCATTGTTTTGTGGAAGTTTCATCTCCTTTTCTTAGAAATTGCAAAAGACAGTGGAGATGAACAAGATCCTCAAAACAAGGGGCTTTGGTCAGTTTGAAAGCAAATAACCTATTAATTTAGGAGACACAGTAACATGATGTTGGCTTAGATGGACACATGTAGCCCAGAAAAATGAAGTGGACTATTCTGACTGTCAGATGAACTGACCAGCAAACAGAACGTGGGAAACAAAGTACTTGCTTTGATAGGGAGAATCCAGATCTGGGAACAGTGGGATTCTTGAGCGTCAGAGGCAGAACAACTTGCTGCACATTCCCTGCCTATAGGCTGCTGAAAAACAGACTGTTGCTCTGCTTTTCTTGTGACACTGGGAATGGTTTCTTGCACCTTGCAACTGGGCTTTCTTCTGTTTCTGTACGACACACAAGAACATTTTTCAATTAAGAGAGCCGAGTAGTGTGACGTATTCTTGGGCCCTGAATTTATTTTATGCTTGATATATTGATTTTTTTGTGTGTGTTAGTTTTTAGAAAAGCTGAAATTATTTATGGAAGTGGAGAAAGTGAGCGAGCATTCACTTTAAATGGATATGTGGGTAACTGCATGTTTCAGGAAAGAACTGGGGGGGACCTCTAATTTGAGTACTTTCTCCTTTGGAAGGTATATAAGCATAAAGTAAATAAAAATGTTAATGTGATCACTCTTGGAAAACATTTTTTCACATTACAAATACCTTGTGGAAATTTTAGTGTGACGTGCTAACACTGTATTGAAATGAATTGAAATCTTTGTTACCTGATGAAGTTAACAGTACCTGTCCTTTTTCTCTAGGTTGATTCCCATCTCGAAAAAGCATCCACAAATCCAAGGGTGACAATCACCAGCCCACAGGAAAGTGAAAAAAATGACCAGAGCAATGACTATGCTGCAGTTGCATAGATGGAAATAATGTAATGAGCAGAAAAAGAAAAATGATAATACTTTAAACATAAAGCATGTTATTTTTTGCTATTGATAACTTACAATGGGAAGACAGGTTGAGTACCCACACATTGAGTCTTGAGATGGTAATGCTATAAGGACTGATAGAGAAAACAAACATTAATAGCTACTAGAAGAACATAGAATTATTTTTACAAGGTGAGATTTTCTGATAGAATTTGAGGGGGAAAGTACAAGAGTACTGTATAGTAGTATTAGAAATAAATGAACTATTCTGTGGTATAAGATGTTTAGCAGCGATAGAAAAAACACCAAAATGACACTGTTCCAGAAAAAGGAAAAAATACCAACCCAAATTCAATGTCAAAACTTCTTGTAGATTTGTTCAGAAAAGAGAAACAAATTTTTACTTTTAACGTGGACATATGTAGTTTCTCCTTTAAGATTCCACATGACGTGTATGATTTTCAGGCATAAAATTAAGATATAATTAGAATATGTTCCTCACTTAATCAACTTATGCCCACAAAAAATGGTGTACAATAATGAGGTGTCAGTCCTAATGTTACTAACTAGTGGATTTTCAATATATTTATTAGAATTGTTAGGTTATACATTGATAAATAGCACTTATTTAGCACTATGAATATATGTAGACAGCCTACAATACTGCAGCTTGTTCCCATTTACAGCAAGAAGTTTGTTGATTGTCCTGCACCAATTCACTAAACAGTGAATTGTTATCACAGTGAAAAAAAAGTAAAGGAAGAGTATGTAGCAGATTAGTTTCAAAAGTTGAGTTTGGGTGGATTTGTAATTCGGTCTATGTGAAATTTAATGTATTAATTAAAAAAATCAATAGGCCTGGTTTCTGACTGAAATTGCCATGAAACCATTGCTGTGAATGGAGCCATTTTAATATGAAACACATTAGGATGAGGCGGTCAGTTTTCTATAAAAGTAGGCAACAATCGCTGCATTTATGAATCCTTTATGTAGCCTTAATGGTTGGGAGCGTGTCATCTTCTTTTTGAGCAAGCTGCCTCTTGATAGGCTGTGGCTTAATTTGCATTAGTAAATAAGGCATCGATCTGCAGTATTAGTTCTCTTAATGACACTAATTCCATTGCTCTTACTGTTTCTCTGCTAGTAATGGGAATAATTTGTAGTTCATAGAAATACAGCCCTGAGCATAATTTCATTAATTATACAAAAGAAATAGTGGGTTTTCTTATCATTAATGCTGGTAAATTGTTACTATGAGAAACTAAATGTCATTTTTTGTTGATTTCATGCCATTATGACAAAAATTACATTTATGAACAAATTGAACTCGAGGCACTGTTTGAGGAATGTGAAGAACCACTTGTCATGACTGAAACTCATACAAACATCTTCACTTTTTCTAGTAACTATTAAATATATTTTTCTGATGGAGTAGAAATATATAGAGATCCTTCAGCATGTTTCTGAGTATTGGCAATGTAAGTATAAAAACCCATAATGATAAAAAACATAGGAACAGAGTTAGAACAGTTTGCCCTGTGTCATCTCTGTCTCTAATTCCTGTGTCTTTTGTTAAACTGTCTGATAAAGATCTGAGGAAATATTACATTTGTGATGAGTTCAAAATGAGCTCCTAATTTGGCCAAGCTCTTAAGCAAGTATGTATGCTTCTTTTATTCGATACAGCAATTAAGTCTATGCTGAAATACCTTTGATTTCACTGGGATTTAAGGAGACATTTAAAGTTCAGAAGTAAAAAACAACCACCCCAACCCCCCAAAAACCCCAAACCAACAACAAAACAACAAACAAAACAGAATGAATAAAATAACTGTACGTGCTAGTAAGGAAAAATGACACACAGAAATCCTCTAGGTACCTTTATAGTTAATCCAACAGTGGAATAATATATGCAGTAGCATTAAAAGCCCTTAAACAATACTTAACCAGCCAGGGAAGGCAGCTCTGTGTCCTTGGGGTGCTTAGGGGAACTTACCCGCTGAAAATTCCGTGCAAGGCTGACCAAGGAAAATGGCTAAGGCTGCGTTTTTCTCACTTAGAGCTGAGTAACTCAGATGCTTACCAGTAAGCATAGGCTTAAATGTGTTGGTGAATCAAGACAAATGACAGTAATCTTGTATTGACATTACTATGAATGGGCTCTTCGCTAGAAGTTAATGGTGTACCAGATACTCTACTTGCTTCATTTTATTGCAGATTAAGGCTTGAACAACCTCTGAGATGTTCTTCATGCTCAAAAGTTTGAAGTTAAATTGGCATCCAAAAATATCTGATGGAGATACGCAATTTGGAGAATATTTGCCTCAAAATGTTTTACCTAGAAACAATATTTAGAAGAAACTGAGGGATTTGTATGGTGATACTTTTATCCCTTTGGTTTCTATTTATAGCTTCTGTCTGCCAACAGTTTCCGTCATTTCTTCCCTTTTCCCCAAATGTTTGGTGTCTTCCATGCTTATAAGACTTACAGATATCAATAAGAGTAATTTAAAAGCTCAAACTAAATTTGAAGGAAGTGTAATATGATCATTTTCTTTCATGGGAATATGAAATCCCTATGAGTGTTATTCAGGCTTTAAAATGTTTTCCCCTCTGTTTTCTTGTAAGAAAGACAGGATATATTTCTTCAGAATAGCAAATCAGACTTTTTGCAGATAGAGATATAACCATTTTATCATTCACCTTACAATACTGACAACATGGATTTTGTATCAGGTTCTTTTATATAGAGAAGTTAGTTTATGCATAACAAATAATTCTGATGTTAAAGTAGAAATTAAACGAAGCATACAGGTGGTCTTGCAAATAGTTTTTCTGTCTGGATTTGCTGTGTGTGATGGCTTAACTCAGTTTTACATGAGAAATACATTATTTTGTTAACCTTATATAATGTTATTTTATTAGCTTATATGCAACAGTTCTGAGGGTTTTTTTAAGAATTGTTTTCTTGTTTTGCTTTTATTTTTAAAAATAATTTGCTATTAAAGAGAACTAGCTCACAGATTTTCCTGTGTTTTGTCTCATATCAAGGCCTGTTTGATGTTAAGTCTATCTTTGGGTGACTGACTTTATAAACCTGGCGATTTTGCAGCTGATAGGATTCTCCCATAACAAGAACTTAAAAAAAAAAAAATAAAAAATCAGATTTGGTAGTCTTTGTAGTGCAACAGTGAAAGAAAATATGCTGATAATTTAGCTGTTACAGAGTTATAAATCTAAGAATAACAGCACAGTTAAGCTGGCCACTGGTTTTTAATGTCATTGTCCAGGTTAGGACTGTATTATCAGTATGTATATACTGTTCAGCTGATACTCAGCAAATAACATGAGTTTTATCTGTTCACTGGCAATACTTGAGAAAACTACCAAAACTTTTAGATGTCTCCCTGCTGAAATTCCTAATTTCAGCAAAGTGTTAAAGCATATGCTTAAATCCAACAGGACTGCAGTTTTCATTAAATGAAATGCTTTGGTGCTTTGACATATCAGAGCCAAAATAAAATTAGTTTCCGGACAGAAAAGGGTGAAAATAAGGAAAATGTAATCCCCACTCAGTCTCATCTAAAGTAAAGCAAAATAACCCTGCGTGCAAAAAAGGAAAAGACTAAGTCTAAGTATTCCGATTACTTGAATATGGGGAAAGGATTGTTGGTATTTTGATTTATTATCCCAAAGGTACATTAAAATAACCGTTAGATAATAAATGTAAGTACAAAATGAAGTATCCCAAGGAAGGGTGTATTTATTAAGTAGTAGCAATCAGAATGATTTAATGGGATGCAGCTCAAAGATGTATTGTTTTGGGTGGCTGATAGCCTTCAATTTAAGTTTTAATCAAAAGAAGTGCTTTAAATGTGGCAATAGATAGGGAAGCCACCTGCCATCTTTAGAGTATTGTGCGTGTGCGTATTTGTATGCATTAACTTACAGGCATGTGTGTGAACACTGTAACGGAATACATTTGCTCTGTGTTCACCCATACTGCACACACATATAATGTGCATGTATAGTAATCTAACCTTGGTATATTGTCAGTGATGGGAAGAGATATTATTGATTGTACCTGAAATTTGCTATAATTATACAAGAATATATAGCTAAATCTAGTTATTACTAACCTCATAAAAAGGGTGACATATCTTTTTAAGTTATGTGTATACTTTGGTGCTTTGCTGAGCCAAGCTCAGAATTCTTGAAGCCCTGAAGTAAAATGGTAGTAGTAGCCTAAAACCGACTGGGAGCTACGTGGGTCATAAGGAAGTGGACAGGATTCAGAAAATTCAAGAAAGAAAGTACAAGTCTTTACTATAACATGTGATACCAAAACTTTCAAAGGTCTTTAGTACTAGCTACAGTGCAGGGAGCACCTGATTTAAATGAAGGAGTATTTTGAAACAGTAAGCAGACTTCCAACAACCTATGCGGATACTAGGAATGCCTTTAAATATTCGTATTTTTCTTGCAATCACCTACAGCTATGATGATACTTAGCTATAATATTTGTGATGTTATAAATTAATCCCTAATTCAATTATACTTTTCGCTTGTCCTCAGTGGGACCAAAATTTAATTCAAAATACAGGCTTTATTAGTTGAGAGGTTCTACTCTCTAATCCTAAAAAGGTTTCAAAATCTCAGTTGGCAGAAACTAGAAGGAATCTTATTCTCTATAAAATGATTCACAGTTCTGTATATCAAGAGCATGTAGTTCATGATTATGGTTAATAGATTTCCAAAGGCACAGGTTTTATGCATACTATTTATACTGTGAACTCTCTGATTAGTGTCCATGCATTTCAATGTAAAAGCCAGTGTCAGCTCTCTCCTCGGTAAGAATTGTTTGCCTGGACACTCACTCTCATATTCTGGACCCCAGCCTTTGTGCTGGCACTGGGACACGTGTGCAGGAGGTGAAGTCAAGCTCCTAATCCAAGCTCCCTCTGTAGAATCATTTTTGAAGGCATTTACTTCTTGCATACTCCAAAATAAAACGTGAAAAAGTTTTGTCCAAGGCTATATTCCTCTCCTGAACACGTAAGTTACAGCCTCAACATGGGATTTCCAGGAGAGTGGTCCTGCCCTGTTCCAGGCTTCCAGGTGTGCAAAAAACCACCAGCCAGGTCTTGAAACCACCTCACTCCACACATTTGGCCTCAGTGGTTATACTGGCTCCAGTCTTCTAGGCTCTCCAGGTTGTGACTGGAGAAAAATTGCCCTCTAGAGGATGATGCAAAATATCTGAGATGCTGGCTGAATCACCCTTAAAGGAAAGAGGCAGCTTAAGAATTAGCCTAAAATCGGATGATGATGTGGAAGGATAATGTCCACAATTTCCTCTCCTACTGTGAAGAAATTGACTTTCACAGGAAGGAGAAGCTTTGGCTGGCACTTGCAAAAGGCAGTAATAGCATGCAGTAAAGCATATATAACAATACCAAAGCACTGTTGACTCTAACAACTTCCAGTGGTGTTGAGTGAGTGATGGGCTGCGTCCAAAATGTCATTCCCTCTTCAGCATGGTCTGATTTGCTCCTCTTTATTCAGAGAGGAAGAAAAGGAACACTAAGAGTTATTCTGTAGCTGCCTTTGCCACAAAGTTAGGCACTTCATTTCATGCTTCTTTTTTTTTTTAAAAAAAAAAGTATAGCTTGCAAAGGTGGTAGGTTGTTGTGGTTTAACCCCAGCCAGCAACTAAGCACCACGGAGCTGCTCACTCGCTTCGCCACCCACCAATGGGATGGGGGAGAGAATTGGAAGGAAAAAGATAAAACTCATGGGTTTAGGTAAGAACAGTTTAATAGGACAGAAAGGAAGAAAATAATAATAATAACAACAATAATAAAATGGCAATAATAATATTAAAAGAATTGGAATATACAAAACAAGTGATGCACAATGCAATTGCTCACCACTCACCGACCGATGCCCAGTTAGTTCCCGAGCAGGGATCCCCCAAGGCCAACTCCCCCCAGTTTATATACTGGACATAATGTCACACGGTATGGAATACCCTGTTGGCCAGTTTGGGTCAGCTGTCCTGGCTGTGTCCCCTCCCAACTCCTTGTGCCCCTCCAGCCTTCTTGCTGGCTGGGAGGAGAGGCTGAAAAACCCTTGACTTGGTGTTTAGACTACTCAGCAACAACTGAAAACATCAGTGTGTTATCAACATTCTTCTCATACTGAACCCAAAACATAGCACTACACCAGCTACTAGAAAGAAAATTAACTCTATCCCAGCCAAAACCAGGACATATGTAAATCAAACCCTGTACTGTAAAGTGGCAGGATGCTTTTGTTAACAAAAGGCATCTATTATAGATTAACAATTCTATAGAGTTGTGCACTTTTCTTCACTGTGGTCCTTGTGCTTCGGGGTTTTCTTCTCCTTCAGCCTTTTCCCAGAGGATCACTGGGTGTGAGGCCCCCTCAGGGGCATGGGCAAAAGTTAGGCACAAAATGGGAAGTAATCAGATTGTAGCAGCTCAGATAAAGGGGAAGGTGCCAAAACAGAGGAGGGCCCTAGCACCACCAACCCAAACTTTTCTACAGTCAGAGGATCGGCCCTCAGGCGTCAGGGCTGCGGGGACTGTGGTGGTACGAGGAGCATCCTCTGGCAGGCTGCACGCAGGAACGGAGGCAGAGTCAGCGTCGGGGCTACAGGTCAAATTGGTGCTTGCATTGTAAACTGAGAATGAGAGTGACTTTTGCCCCTAAGTCAAAACCACTTCAAGCCTCACCATTCAGAGTAAAATCACATTTTCCCCATAGTGGGAGGCTGTGTTGAGATGCTGAACAAAAGGGTTTATAAGAAGAGTCTAAGGGAAACTACATTTCTTAAGACTCGCTGCATTGCTTTCAAGTCTTGCCAGTTTAGGGCCATTCCTTCTCTCTTCTTTCTCATCAGAAACAACAACAAGAAAAATACCAGTTCAGATTTTCAGCTTCCAAATGTGAAAACATTTGAGTTTCCTGGTCCTTCAAAAACTGTTCAACTCTGCAGAATGAAAAAGCATTGCTAGAACTGCATATTCCAAATCCAATGCATCATCTGGTAGGATAGATCCTGTCAAAACAATAGCAAAAATGAAGATTACCTCATTTATTTTCAAGCAATATTTTTTCTCTAAGAAGAGAATATTCTTAAAGAAATCGGTCATTAACAAAACTGCTCCCAACCCCCTTTTCTCCTGTAGCCAAGCAAGACTTGCCCACACTGTGAGTACACTTGCTGCGTGCTGGTGACTGACCCGGCTCCTTCCCAGGTGAAGCCTGGGATGTGGAGACTGCGGCTCTCGGGGACGTGGGATGGGATTTGGCTCTGGCAGCGCGGCCGGTACCGCTGGCTGCAGTCTGCCCTGCTTCTCTCCCTTCTCTTCTGGGGGAGAAGCACCCTCCTTCGCTGCGTGGACTTCAACCCCGCCGTAGCCGTAGGTCTCATGCAGCAGCGCTGGCTGGGCCCCTTACCCCCCCCGCCTTGGTACTGGGCAGGTGCTTGGGAAGAGATAAACTGGTGGGAGTGTTTAGGACTCCCTGGGGCAGAGGGAGGGATAAGAACCCCAGCCGTCAGCTGAAGCAGTGTTGTGGAAGAACCAGTTGAATGTCATAGAAGCAAGGAGGTGGGAATTAGGGGACCACAAAGTCAATGCTTGAGGGAGGAGGGAACGGTTATTTTATTAGCAAGTACTTAGGGGCTTGGGTACCATCCCTTTGCCTTTGCACTCACATGGGTGAGTGGGTTCTCCTGCTCTTGGGGGAAGAAAATATCTTCAGAGCTCAGTGATATGTAGATTTTTCTGCTTGTCTTAGTTGGGAAGGACTTCTGATTTGAGTAGCAATTTGACTGATTTAAACTCCTCTGCCTCCATGATGAAGTGGTGGTGTCGGAGATGAGCAGTCATGCTGCCACTGCACTTCGGGTACCCAGCGTGGTCTCCTCGTGCAGAAGTTGCCCTTGTTTCCTCCACTGCCACAGGTTGTGCTTTCATTACTGCGTGCCATTTCTGCATCCTTCTGTTTCTCTGCTGCATTTGCTGCTTCCAGTTTGGTTGTGAGAAAAGGTATTTCTAAAAATAATGCCTGTGCTCCATTTCTCCCTTAGAAATTGTTGGTGCAAGGCTGGTGTCCTCAGAGAAACCTGAGCTTTATGCTTTCCCCTGCCATTCTCTTATTGCTCCCACTGCCCCCTCAGAGTTAGAACCAAACAGGAATTAACTCGGTAAGCCAAGGGCTAGGATTTGCATTCCCTGTTTGCAAGTAGACACCTTCTGCAGAGAAAGAGAAGTTGATGGAGGCTATTTCTCCTCTGTGTGCAACACAAGGCCTGGTTCAAGATGACTGAAGGGTTCATCGTTTAAAGCGTCCCAACCACATGGTTATAAGTGGCTTATCCCAGGACGAGGAAGGTAAGGTAGCTAAACCTCTTGGATGCTTCTCTGACTGGGGACCTCGCCCTCAAGCCCATCCGATGCTTGCAGACGGCAGCCGTCTGCTGCGGGAGCATCGTGCCCACCCACGCGGATTAGAGCCTTTCCCTGGCAGAGCCTTCTCGAGTGTGAGTTTCTGCGGGCAAACTGAAGCAGAGGGGCTTTTTTACATAAAGGGTGTGGGGTTTTGGGGAGTGGGGTGGGCGGAGAGTTCATCTCAAAGGCCTTAATATTAGTGTCAGGCTTTTTTCACTTCCTAACGCCTATCCACGCTCGGATGTGCTGCTGCATCTCCGCAGTGGGGATAGCCACGGAGCTGCAAAGGGTCCCCAAAACGGACTGCTGGGGGGTGCGCAGGTGCCTGGCCGGTGCCGGAGAGAAGGAGATCGTGGAGTGCTGACTGACCTGGTAGTGTTTGCCACGGCTTTCAGGCAAATGCCTACTTCTCTGGAAGCCTGTTGCTTCCACCAGCAAATGAAAAGGACTATACGTAACGCTTGCTTGTCAGGGTTCCCGTACCGAAAGGAGCGATGCACGTGTCGGGCGCTCAGCACCACGTGTGTCCGTGGGTAGTCAGCTCCATCCACCCACGGCTCGTTTCCCTGGCACGTGGTGCTCCCAGCAGCTCAGCCCCATCTACTGCTCACCCCTGCTGACAAGCCACGAGCCGATTAATTCCTATTGTGGGCTATTAATTCCTTTACACGTGGGAGGCAGGCCGTAGTCTTTGACGCCTTTGGTTTCTGCGCTTTGCTGTGCACGTACCTGAAGGCAGGTGTGAGACAGGAGACAGCGGCCTCCTTGCAGAGCACATCTGGAGATAATTTGGTGTACGCCTTAGGGTTCTTCTAAACCAGCATCTATGCGATCCGCAGCCGGGTGTTTTGAAGGTGAGAGCTCAGTGGTCTGGTTTACGCTGCTCTTGGGGGGTGGTTTGGGAACTGCCTCCTGTATGCCTGCCTACTGGGTTGCTTGCAGGCAACCGGTATGAAAAGACTTGGCAACATACCAGACAACTAAGGGCCAGAGCCCTCGCAACACGGATGCCATGAATGCATCTGTAGAGAGAAAACGATCTGGCTGTCGGCTCCGGAGCTGCTTTTGAGCTGAGGTCTTCGGTTTCTGCCATCGGTTCAGGCAGGTGAACTTCTGCGTGATCTGGAGGATACTTTCCTGTCATACCTTAGGCTAAACATGTGTGGTGTCTGGAGAAAAAGCAGTTTGGTTTAGAGGGCAATGCTGGAGCACTCCTCAGAGGGCAGTCCCTGCTGCTGGAGGGACGGTGGTAGGGCAGGAGACTCGGAGAATGCTCCATGTCAGGGCAAAGATTTGATGGCAGCTCATGTAGACTTGTGGTTAAACACAAGCAATGTTTAAACCAACTAACTCAACCTCTCGCTTTCCACAGTGACGTGATTGCCTGGAGGTCAGCACAAGCTAGTTGCAGGCCATGCTTTTGTGATTTTTGAGCTACACAGGGGCTGGTTACGTGTGCTGCAATCCTCTCTTTCATGGGCGTTCGCGCCGAGGAACTCGGCTCCTACCACAGCCCGTGTTGTAAGTACGTCAAGAGATGGTGACATCTTACACTGGGAAAATTCTGAGACCTTGGCTCTCAGGGCATGTGGAAGTTCACATGGCTCCTATGGTGGTTTTGGACAAAAGCTGGAGCTGCCCCTGCCCTCAGAGCTGAGCTACACGACAGAGCTAAAAGGAGCTGGCGCTGGCTGCTGTGGCTGTCCTGGGTCTCGGTGACTGCCTCTGCTCCGCTTGGCATCGACGGCGTGCCTTGCTCTGGGCCAGCTCAGCCACCTCTGCTTTGCAGGGGGAGATGCAGATGAAGCCACTTGGTTGTGGCCTTACAAAGCAGTGAGCCAGAGACCCAGCCAGCCTGTATGTCAGGGATGCTGGGGGGCTCCGATACGCACTTCTTGGAGATAGCACCAGTGTTCAGCAGTCTCTGAAGTGAGCGTTTTCGTCTTGGCACAAACTTACTCCAGTTTAAGGAGAAATGCCTTTGCAAGGGGTCAGGTGAGAGCTGAACCCGGTCTGAGCAAGAGCTATCAGAAGAGGTTTCTTTATCCTAGTATATTAAAGGAGAAAATGCGTCCTCAGACTGGACACAATGCACTTGACCAGCAGTAAGGTCCTCATGCTTGTCTAGCCATCTGTGGTGGAGAGAATATTGATGTTAAAAGTTCATTTGTTTTTTTAAATGTCTACCTCCGTGACGATTTTAGCCACTGTATTTATGTTGTTCTGGTCACAGCTTTTAGACCCGCAGCAAGTTTTTCTGTGCTTTCAATATTCACTGTCTGTCTTTCCTGATATTCATTGATGGATGACCAATGTTGATGCTCGAAATGCTGCGTTTCATCAGCTCTGCCCCGGGGATTCCTTCCCTCTCGCCCCTCTCCCTCTTCATCTCCCTCCTGCCTGTGCTGCAGACCTGCCTCCCCCGTTTTCCACCCCCTCCAAGACATGCCTGGGGCAGGGGTCCCTCTCACCTCACCCCTGCTGCTGTCCCCAAAACTAGCTGCTGTCCCCAAAACAGATGCAGAGGCTTAGGAAAGAAATGCCAGGGCTCGAGGTTTCTGAAGGAGGCAGGGAGAGAAAGGGCAGCAGATGCTGAAGTCATTAGGTGAGCAGACACAGGGAAATAATGACATTCCAGAAAGGCCCACTTGCCTACCAAAAAAACTGAAATGCCTGAAGCTGTGAGCCTTGAGGCTGAAAGTGCTGGAGCAGCATATCTAGTACTTTGTTAAATTGACCAGTTTATTAGCAGTGTTTAAAAATGGTCTCCTTTCTTTATTTGCAAAAGCCCATGAACAGTAAATTATGGAAAAAAGTGGGCCTTCAAAAAACAGCTGTAAGTGATTAGACAAAACAATAAAAGTTACTTGATGCTGTCTCTTCTGTCTGCAGGGCTGTTCGAAGTATTTGCCTGACCTACTGCTAATACGCAGAGATTATTTTCGTACCAATCCCTCTGTAAATTATCTGACAGCAAAACTGAGCTTTGCCCTGCTTAATGTATATCAAGCGAACTGACGCAGGAAATGCGCACTGTGTGGTCTGCCCTGCATCCAGATAAGAGCTGAAGAAAAATCAGGGTGTGGACGGATTGTTTGCCCAGAGATCAGAAGGAGCACGCACGGTCTCTAAATATCGGAAATAGGAGACTGCGTGGGTCTCCCCATTTGCAACGTTGCTCCTCGGGGACAAACCGTGCCGTGGGGTTGACCTGGCAGAACTCAAACCTCATTTCTGGAAGTGGTGCGTGGGCATTAACCCCAAATGACCGGTGCAGGGTAAGGCTCTGCAGAGATGCTGCTTCTCTCAGCCGTGGAAGTAGTAGGATGAGGAGGGAGCGAGGTTGTGCCTCCAAAGCCTGCTCGGGGACTGTCGTATTATCTCGCTCCTCCCGACGTGCTGTGAGCTGAGAGGGCAGCCTGCTGTGTGATGGCAGAATGACCGGTCTGTCCTGAATGAGCCGAAGTGCTAATTCCTTTATTTTACCAAAATTGTTGTTCTGCTATTAGCCCTCTGAAAGAAAGCTGCTGGCAAAGTGCATCCAACTAAAGTTCTTGCAGTCTTTTGCTGTCTCCCTTGGATTTCACATCCTCAGGGGCTGAACAACCTCTTTGGTTGTGCAGGTTCTGCTGCTGCTCTCCCCCTGCCAAACCTCTCTCTCTGCTGGCCGCTGGTCAGGACACTGCAGCCTCCCCACCCTGCTGCCGCCGCCGCCGCCGCTTTCGTGAAGGGCTGTTTGCTTGCACTTGCGCGTGATTAAAAATCTCATACTTGGAAATGGCAGGCTGAGGTTTTAGCAGAAACTGGGAATTAAATCTGTTTACAGGCAGCTTGGGAGGAGGGGACACTTCTGCGTCTCTGCCTTTGCCTGTGATTCACTGCGCTGGGAACAAATGGAAAATAAAAGGGTCGAGACAGCCTGGAGGGGGAGAACAGAACAGATGCTAAGGAGAAGCCTTTTCTGCACAGTGTGGTAGGGGAAGCAGACCTAACTTTCAGGAGAGCATGTATTAATCAAAATTAAGTTGGTGATTACTGCTCAGACTGAAAAAGGTGATTTCTTTCACCACAGTTGCAGAGAAAACGGTGTTGGGCTAAGAGGGGTTGCATTGTAATTTGAAGCCGAATAAGGCTAGAAGAGGGGCAAGAAATAAGGTGAGCAGGAAGAAACTGAGCATCAAGAAGCCTCTTGAGCAGGGAGGTCAGAGGGTTGGAAAAAGAAGACCTTGGCTGCTTAAGCCATATTTTATTTGCACTAGGATGGCCACTAATGTGCCCTTTAGAAAGGTGATGGGAGCCAGTGCCAGGAGGGGAAGCCCCAGGCAGTCCCAGAGCGGAGCATATGCTGCAATTTGGTGGAGATGGGAAAAGGGAAAAAGATATATGGCAGGGAAATGATACGTGCAGGGACAGATTGCCCTCAGCCTCATTGGGAAGTTCCCAGGGAGATTGGCTGCCCCTCACTGCTCCCCGGCTGGAGACCGTATCACAGGCATTTTCCACGAGGACAGCAGAAAGCACATCTCCACTGCTCTTTTGCTGATGCTTCAGCTCCTGCACCGAAGAATGAAGGTGTTAAAACATTACAAGGAAATGGATTTGAAAACGTTTCTAACATGTCTTAACCTTTCCAGTATGTGGCTTCTTCACAGTAACAGCGTAATTTTCTGCTCAGTATTTCTACAAAAGCCCTGTGTGGCACTGATTCTCTGCTGTGAAGGATTGCAGCCTCCGGAGGTCTCAATTCTGGAAAAGCTCTAAGCAACTGAAACAAGGGTTTAATGGGATGAAATGTGTGTGGCAACGTTAGCCATGACAGCGTAACCAACTTTGCTGCTGCTGCTAAATCCCAAATGCATTTCCTATGCCAGCAAGTTTCAGTCAGATCCTCGAGGGTTGGTTTTTTTCCCCTAACACCTGGGTAATGCCATGCATGACTCATCCTCTCTCGTACTGTCAAAGCATGTGCAGTTCTGCAGGAGTGATGCGCAATGCGACCGAGCGCCCGGTGCTTGGAGCAGCTCTGTTCATTACCTTTTGGGTCCGCTGTCCTCTGACCAAAAATTTAGCAACGCTTGCACACGTGTGTCTACATGTGGGGTGTGTTTTAAGGAGAACTGTATACTCATACAGCTACTTTGGGTAAACAAGCCCAACCTGTGCTTTCTTTTCCAGCTGGATTTTCAGTCTATCTTCCAGTACAGTGTTAACAAAATGTAGGTGGAGAGAAGGAACTCGGTAATAGCTACAGGAGCCCTCACTCTCATCTCCTTTGGTGAACTTCACTGTAAAACTTAAAATGTCACATTTCCTCCATGCACCATTTTTAATTAAAAACTCTCCACTGAAAAGGTCATGACAGTTTGACTCTCTGCTGCCCACACACCGATAGCCCAACAGCAGCAAAACCTAAACGAAATTCTTCCCAACTGGAAAAGAAAGCGCTGAGGACCCTCTCTACCTGGAATAACTAACAAATGGCAGCAGTGACAGCCTGTCCCTGCGTCCCAGTCCTGCCACATGCCTTGTGAGTAGTTACTGGCTTTCTTGATAAATAATACACAGCTCTTCACCTTAGCAGACTTCTCATCTTTTCCTCTTTAGTACTGCTTCATCTGCTTCTCCTCTAAGATTACAATCTTATTTTTAAGCATGGGGTGCAATGTGCTTTTGCACTTCTAATATGTGGGTGCCCGTGAATTGTCAGATGCACCAAAACCTACTTTGCTTCATTCTCTGTAATCATGTGCATGTGACGAGCTCTTGCTTGTCCATCTTTTTGGACACCACAATTGTGTTGCTAAGATAGGCATTTTCTTTGCAGAAGAAAATTTTATTTCTGATGCTGTTGTCAGCCACGATAATTATTGCAGATTCAGCTGAAACCTCCAAACATGTATGTTCTGGTTTATGTAAGTTGTGAAAGTATGAACCGACTCACAGACCACAAAATGCTTTATCGGCAAAGGAAAGAGCACACCTGTTACCACGTACCTGTTGTTAGTGTGCTGCAATCTTTTTGATTCCTTGCCTGTGAAAGCTGAAAACACAAACTGCCTTAAGAGACTGGTCAGTTTCAATTGCCAATTTCTCCTTTCAAACTGAAATACTAAGTTTACAGATAAACCTATTTTTTGACTGGAAAGAGACTTTGCACAAAATCCATGGCTGGCTCACGCCTAGAATTTTATTCAATCCATTCAAAAAAATAGACAGAACTATAAGGTGGCACATATTGTCAGAGAGTACAAATGTCACATCTTTCTTTATACAGTTTAATTTAAATCCATAGATTAAGATAGTGAAATAATTGCCTTGGGTGGGAAAATAATTAAGGGTCTTCCATGAAAGGACAAGTCTTCAGGTAAGCGTTTACACAAATGTATCTGGTTAAGCATAACTTTTTCTATCCTCTATAAAAATATAAACAGCATTTCAAAATGTCTTTAGATAAGTACGTTAAGGTCATCTAACATGGCATTAATGTACTGACAGAATATGGGGCCTGGGCATGTCAAACCACATTTAGTAATCCATACTCAGCCAAAACAAAAACATTTTGTGTGAGCTTCAAACATTGTACAATATAATGAAAGAAACAGTATCAAACCAAAATACACAAGTATGATGTTCCTCCTCCCATACGAACTCCTTATCTTTGTTGTGGTTTTTGTTAATATGGCAATGACTAAGACAAAAGTGGCAGTTTTGCACAGGCTAATTGTAACTCAGGATCAAGTATAACTTGTTTTTCCCAGAAAGTAACATTGCTGGGAAGTGACCTGCGCCAGGATCAAATTAAGGGCGCTCACTGTTGCGTATGTTTTACCTGTGCAGTATTACTTTGATACAGACTGTAGCATGTGACAGGAGGACAAGTGCAAATTACAAGGGCAGAATCTTGGCTTCCCAGACAGCAGAACCAGGCGGTAAGACTAAACAGTATTTTTAAAGGCAAGAAGGAAATTAAACAAAAAGCTGACTCATCTAAACTTTAAACAGTGGGATGTAGGGTGTTCCTGGTATGGCTGTCATAAACACACCCTATGTTTTCCCGGGATGCACTCTGATAAGCTAAACACCTAATCGTTGTTGCAAGGACTTATTGGATCAACACAGACTAAAATGTTCGAATATACTGAATATATTGGTCACAGGTCTAATCACATAATTTCCCTTTTCCCAATCCTAAATTTGTATTGGAGCAGCTTTCCCATCAGCTGTGTGTTTGTACAGCAGAGCACTCGATGTTGTAATTCACTAGCACGTATGCCAACAACAGCTGATATTTTCCAGTTAAAGTGATCTACAAGTGAGAAACAAAACCCGGGGTCAGGTTTCAGATAAAGGTTGGACATTTTGAACTTTGGACAAAGTGACAGGTATCTTTGATTCTCCCGGTGCTGGTGCTTTTGTGACTGGGTTTGCGTGGGCTTTTATATCAGCTATTCTCTCTTTAAATCTTTGCTGGAGGTACTTTTCTTCTTTGGAGTAACTTTTAGCAAAAGCAGACATCAGCAGACATGCTGCCACAGTGGACCCTCCGACACAAAACAAGATTGCTCCTGCCAGCTTGCATATATCAAGGGACCCATTAAACTGAATGGCACGGGTATCCACCACAACAAAATCATCTTTCCCAAGAGCTTCGATTTTTGGTGGCACAAGAAAACCCACTACAAGAACTGTTAAACCTATCAGCATAAAAGCCGTCCCAGAGATGAGTCCGACCTGGAAAACAAAGAAACAAAACCCCAATTAATATGCCTTTCCAGTTTTTAGTTGGTAAGTGGTCCTAGGAGGCATTTAGCTTTCATGGTGTCTTGCAGGTACAGTTCTCTCTTCTAGGAGAAGGCTGATATTTTTCTTTTAGGTCATATGTGGCCTTACTAGAACTCAAATATATGGAGAAACTGTCTTTTTACACTCATATGATTCAGTTTTGACATTTCTGGAAACTCTGCAATATGCATCTATATGTCTAAAGAGCGTTTCATGTCCCAAGGCCCCATCACAGAGAGGATCACAGTTTAACCCCAGTGCTGTGTGACCAACTATTTCTTTAGCTTTAGGTGGTGGTTAGCACCAACAGTTCAGTCCCTGGTGTCACATCCACCACTTGCTTTTACTCCATGAAATGTCATTCCTTTGCAGGGATTAGAAGGAAGATGCTATTGCCGTGAACAGAGCACAGAATACTTCCAGCACATTTCAAGTGTAAGTGCAAAATTTGGTTCACACAGAATGGCCCTGCTGTCAAAGCAGAGGCGTTGGACTAGATGGCCTCAGAGGCCCCTTCTGACTTCTGGTGTTCTTCAGGTCTGTCAAGTTCCCCAACCTTAATGGGGATCTTGCGGTTTTCTTGATCCCTAGGTCACACAGTCCCAGAGTTACTGCTATTAACCTACCAGTCCTATTCCCAATAACCTGGCAGCACTATTGTGGGTGCAGAGGTCAACTACACTTTCAAGCTACGGGTGGGGTTTCCCAGACAAGACTTTGATGTTTCAGTGACATGGCTGCTCATGACAGAGAAACTAGATGATCCAAAGACCCCAGAACTCCCTTTGGTATCTCAGTAAGAGCACCCTGCTTTCAGACGGTTATTCAGTCACATCAGGGAAAACTGAGCAACAGAAGGCCTTTCTGGGTGAATACCTAAAGCCATTAGTTATATGGGAAAGTCTTGAAATGGGAGTTTCTCTCTCCAGTAAACAGCAACAGACAGTACCTTCCAGAATGCAGAGCTCCACCTACTAGGCGATCTCTGGATCTGAAAATCATCCTCATACTCCCAAATTGAAGCTGTGCAGTCCTCATAAAACTGATGCAGGTAGGACCGAACTCCATAGCGTTGGTACCCTCCCTCGGTGCTGCCCTGCGCATGCTTGGACCCGCAGATGTCAGCATAGGAGCTCATCCTTCCTACCTGCAACCAGAGGTTTTATGCAAAGCAGATCGTTATCAACATGATGGGAGAGAAAAGCTGGCTACAAACTCCCCGGATGACATGAAGAAAAGCAGCCCAGGAGAGACCTTTCCTTCACCTTTTTCCAAACCAATAAATGAGCCTGGTAGAGTTGCATGCAGTGACTCGGCTCAAGCGAACCCAAGGCACTCGGCATCTTGCGCCGCACAGCCTGAAGGTGCTGCAGGGAACATTCCCTCCCATATGCAGGGTGCCCACTCCCCATCTTTCACACTTGCACGCTACTGCGTTTCCATGGAGATTGAAAAAAGCAGAGTACATCAGGTAACAAAAGCAAGCATCCCTCAGGGGCTCATGTTGCCTCTCATCCAGACTGTTTCCATTAGTTAACCAGAGTTTGCAACCTCAGAAACTTTCCAAACTGCTGGGCAAGGTTTTTTTTTAATGTTTTTGCCTGAGCTTTTGAAGGGCAGGACTAAGCATTGATAGAACATTCATAGTCATGAGAAAGAGAGGCAAAGTAAGTCCCAGACAGATTGAAACGGTACATATCCTGTACTTAACTATGGGTAACTAAAAATGAAAAAGATGGAACGCCATAACAGCACCAACCTGCTCACTGAAGAGAGTGAAGTGGAAATACTAAACTTGTGGCAAACCACTGCCCCCTTGGAAAAGTCAATGCCCAAGCTCCTGCTGACTGTAACAAAATCCCAATTTTGCCTGCTAAGAAAACTACCAACAATGTTCCCTAACCTTTCCACTTCATGGAAGATTTCCTAACACACAAGATTTGTATTTAACCATGCAGGTCCTAGGCCTGAACTTGCTTGCACAGGTGCAATGCTACTGAATCCATTGAAGTAATACTAGCCCCTAAAAAACTTGAGCAACAGGTCAATGTTACTTAAGCTGACTGACTTTTCTTTAAAGAAGTTCAAAAAGTCTTAGTCTGAAGGGAACTGTTAATCAGGACTTGCATCTGAATGTCACAGCTCAATTTATATCAGCTTTGAGCAGTTCATCTGATTGCTACAGCAATTTTGCTTAGAGGGAAGGGAGGTTTGACATGCTCATGGCAGCTATGATCTCCCAGTTTTGCAGCCCTACAGCCCTTAAGGAATGGGTGATCTTGCTGGGCATGAAATACTGGAGCATGCAAGAAAAACAAACACTGCTGCATTTAAATTAAGCCAAAGCCAGAAAGTATCGATTGGGAATGGCAACAGTCTGAATGAAGCTCTTGGCTGGCTCCAAAATCACCGCTGGTGGAACAGTGATCTTCCAGCCCTTTGGAATCCGATTGTGTTCTTAGCCTAGGGATAGAGGGGTTTGCTTTTTCCTCTTTATAAAACCCAGTAATCTTGAGTTTTATTTATTTTGCATATCTAATATATGTGTTTAGTTTACAATTTCATGATCTCAGCATCTCGTAACCGCAAATATCTCTCTCTTGCAACTCGTGATGATGCTTCAAGGCTCCCACTCAGTCATGACTTCTGCGAAAAAGGAGGCCCGCGTGATGATGGGTATCCTAGCAAGGGCCAGCACTCCCTCCAGGAGAGGGGGGAACAGTGCTGGTGGCTGAGCTTCACAGAGCAGCAGGGGTAGCGCCAGGCACAGCTTATGGCAGGAGCCCCTTCTTTGAACCCAGAACTGCCTTTGCATCCCCTGCAAGTTTCCCTTTTCCACATCAGCCATGGTAAAGCATCAGGAAACCAAAGAAGCGCGCTCTGACTCTGTGGACGGGCTTACTCTATGCTGGAGGTACAGCATCAGTGCCCTCTGGAGCATGCTCAATGTGCTGGCCTTCCCAGGCAAGGTAGAGAAACAGGCAGGGTGCACGGAGACCTTGAGACAGCAGGAAACTCCTGGACACCACCAGCTGCTCACCAGGTGAGGAGGGAGAGCCGGGCACCAGGGCCAGCCCATGTCAAGTTGAATGTTGCTAATACTGACATTTCCCACTATAGTTAATATATTGGGAAAAAAAAAAAAAAAAAAAAGCGTTGTGCTCTTTTACAATGCTATGAGCTTTTGAACGCTATTACTTTTTGAAGTAATAAAAAAAAAAAGCAGTATGGATATAAGTATATAATCTGGACTCTTGTCCAGATCTTGTGGGGAAATGCTGGAAGTTATTCTACTTTTGGAGCCTGTTTGTTCTTTTGCAAAAGAGCTCCTTCTGTTCGCTTGGGAGTCCCTCCTGCTGTTTATTCCCTACCCGAAAAGAGAGCAAAAGAAGTCCTCTTTTCTCACTGCCACCATTTCTTCAACAGCTAGCTGCCATCTTCCACAGGACAAGCACTGAAGAGTTCTCACAAAACCAGAGTTCTGCCCACCTCATAAAAATACCTCAGGGTGCAAAGAGAGGATGAAGCAATGATGCAGTTTACCACAGCTGCCCCAGCCCTCACACACAGAGTCCCACAGCCTATACCTTAGGGATAAGAACGGTTTATGTCCATATCCCTCAACACATCTTTTGGTTATGAGTGAGCAAATGCTCCATCTCCCACATCAGAAAGAGAAGAAAGAGGCCAACCTAAGCCCTGCAGAGACTCGCTCTCTTGGGTACTTACTTAGGTCTTTATTCTCACATCAACCGTACCTCCTTAAATACATTATGCTTAACTCCTTGCCAACTTAAGTCATTCAGGTAAGCCTATTTAGGCTCACATAATGAACAGAAAAGGAGGTATTTTCTCCAGGTGTAAGTGACTCCATAAGGTCAACACAGGGAAGGGCTAGCCCTACCATGACCAGGTAATGTGGCCTGCCAAAGCTCACTTGCATTACTCCGGCTGCCACCAGGAGAAAATTTTAGAGCTTCTTTAGTTTCTTCAGAAAGCAGGTGAAGCACATTGCCAAGTGTGAAGCAGCACCTGTCCTTATTGCAATTAAGAAAACTCAATGTAATCTTACAGAAAGCCATATAAACGCTATCTTGCATTCACTGCACTGTCTGTAGGTTTAGTCAAGAGAGAGAAAGGAGGGTGTAGTGTTTCTAACAGCTTGATGAAGAATTGCCTGTAAGAACCCCACAGCCTGGAATCGCTTACATTATACAAAGATCCTTTTTCTTTAGAAATCTAAAATGCTAATAGGTGGTTTTGGTCAGGCATATGATCAAAATGATAAGTAAGAGCTGGGAGGTGGAATAGAAAACAAAAGAATGATCTTTTGCTTGAAAGAGTTGTGATAGCATCAAGTAGTACAACCTTTTAAAATGGAAGGGGGGGGGGGGGGGAAAGAAAAAAGGACTGCCAGCATCATTAATTCCTTTCAAGACTGCATATTAGTCCTACTGAATGTTTTTTTTATGCTCGGACTCTTCCACTTATAAGTAATTTCCTATCTTTTGCAAAATATCTCGTCCCTTAGAGGGAAGAGAAGGCAGCTTCCCAGCCCTATATGACTCACTGAAGCAGCCTGGTAATTGGGCCTAAGATGGTCTCTCTTCTCAGCTGCAATGTAAACATAATGATGTTGTTCTTGCTACTTACACACGGGGCAGAGGAACTGAGGCAATCTATGGTGGGAGAAAACAGTTCATAAATAAGAAGGAAACGTGTGTCACAGCATCAATTTACATTGCATGAATAAATACTGCAGTGGCTATGATCTCTCCAGTGTCGAAGCATATCTGCATGTCTCACCTTCGTGGCTGAGAAACTAAATGCTGAAATGTTGGGAAACTTTTGCTAAAGAGAGACACAGTTACCCAAATCTGTGTTACACACGAGTTTAGAACATGCATCCAGGCCGCAGGAAGCGGTTCAATCATTAAAAGTTTTTCAGTGCCTAAACCCAAGGTGCCAAGGAACACGTGGGATGTATGATCGCAGCTTCAGAGCACACCACTGCGTAGTAGCAATCCATCCCCTAGCAACTTTTGTTTCCATGGCAAAAGCTGTCCTGTTTACTTTGAGCTTTACTATTCTCCACCGATCTGGGGAGATGTGACTGGATTGGTGAGCAGGCAGATTAAAAGACGAGCAAGCTCCAAGAAAAATTACCCAGTAGATTGCCCAACTCCTTTGCTTCCTTACTGAAGGGTTGGACGCATTTAAAAAAAAAAACCAACAAAACACGAGGAATTGGCACCTGAAAGGCAGGGCAAAGCAAGTAAGGACACGGCATCGCTCCGCGACACCGCACGGCCGCCAAACGCGAGCCACGAACCCCGATGGCTTCGCGCAGGTGAAGCCCCCCTCTCCCTCCTCCATATTCGCGCGCTTTGGCCCCTTTCTGTGAGAGGGGCCACCCTTCCCGCCTTCACCCACGGAAAAGCGAGACCCCCTGTCAGGAGCGAACACCGCCGTAAACCCCCTGTCTCCCACAGCAGCCTCCCAGCCGGCCTCGGCGATGCCTCAGAGCTACCTGTCGTGGAGGAGCAGCCCAACTCGGCCTGACCCAGGTCCGCCGAAGCCGAGGCGAGCCCGCGGTTCCTGCCCGGCGCCTTTGCCCTCACACGGGGCTGAGGGACCGGGTCCTCCCCGCTGAGGGCGGCCGGGGTGACTCCTGTGCCCCCCCCGCCGTGCAGCGGGAGAGCCGGCAGGCCCTTCTCCTCCCCGGGGGACACACACAGACCGACCGGCCATCCTCACCCCCCCCTCCCCGCCCGGCGCCGGCAGCCCCGAGGGCTGTGAGGAGAGCCCGCCCCGGGGCCGCCACCTTCCTCTCGGCTGGAAGCTCCGCTCCATACCCCCCCCCCCCCGCGTCCTCTCCCACCGTGAGGGCACGGACGGTGACAGAAGCCCCCACACACACCGAAGTACCGAGCCCAAGTTTGCCGAGGAGACCGGCAGCGGGTTTACCTGTCCCTCCTACCGCTCCCCCCCCTCAGCCGGTTCCGAGCAACCGCAGCAGCGGCGGCGGCGCTAGCTGCGGCTCTCCCGCCCCGGTCCCATCTCCGCTCTGCGCCGCGCACGGCCCCAGACAACCACGTATTATGTACGGCCCGGAGCGCCGCTCGCCGCCGCTCCGTGCCTGCGCAATGCAGCCGCCGCCACAGCCGCCACAGAGGGGCGGCGGGACGCGCTTGGCCCCGCCGCTGCCCCCCCCCCCCCCCCACACACCCCGCGGGTGGCTCCCCGGGGGAGGAATGCCGGGCCTGGGCTTCCCCCTCAGGGCAGCGGTGAGGAGAATCCCCTCAGACCTCACCACCACCACCGGGGTGACCTCCCTCCCACCAGCGGGGTGTCCTCCGTGGGTGGTGGGAGCAGGAGGGGGCCGTGGGCCGGGTCTCTAATGGCCACCGTCAGCTTCCCCCCACACTTTCAACCAGCCTTGAAAAATGGGGACACTCGGTGCCGCGTTATTTGTCCGGTCGAGGGCATAGACGTCACCAAAAAAAAGTGATTTATGAGCTGCAAAGAATAAGGCGCTGAGATCCAGGGGGGTTTGAGGGAATATCGTCAATCACCAGGAGGCCCAGCGGGATTTTTCGGAGACTTGAGGGCCAAGTGTCAGCCTCTTGGGCCTGGCCTGAGAGCAACGGGTTGGCTGGTCGGTGGGGAAAAGACTTAAAAGTAAGAAAGTTTGGGGAATTAAGGAAGTTAGCGACGGAAGGGTTAGAGAGCATGGCAAGGCGCTGAGAGCTGGAGATGGTAAAATGTATCCGGCAAAGTGGCAATATGTGATTCCTCTGAAAACGAGAACGCGAAGGGCAAGAATGCTAAAGAGTCATTTCAATGCTCTGTACTGAAATTCGGACAGAAATAGGGTATCGTTGCATGCAGGAAAAATGGAAGTGCGTTAAAGCAAAACGGGGTAGTATTAGCCAAAGGAAAAACAAGGTCTTTTTAAAGGGCTTAAATCACTATAGTACATGAAGAAGGCGGCGAGATTAACCGTGGTTTCATTAATAGCAATGCTCAAGCTCCTTTGAAAAAAACCTGCGTTTGATGAGGACAGTAAGTTTGGGCAGTTGCAAACTAGGAATCATAAAAATAGCTATTTAAAAAGAGCTTACTTGCTCTTGAGGGATTACATTTGGAGGAAGAAACGCTGGTTTCAGTGGACTTCATCCTATGCTTCCAAAGCTGTTACGCCTTTCTTGCTTCAAGTAACGAGTGATGCCAAAAGTGGTTCCCCGGACCTGAGCAGGGCTACTTCCCCAGCAGTATGCTATTCAGGGAGTGCTTGGCACACGCCAGCCCAAGTCAACTAACAAGGTAATAAACTGACAATTATTTGTGAAAAACCAGGAAAATACAGTGAAGTGATAAATGGGTGAAAAGCGGGATAGAGCATCAGTCTTAAAAGAGATTTCCTGATGGATTGTCCTGTAAGACTCACACCAGATTTACATGTAATATGACAGTTAGGACTGAAAGCTGCGTTATCCCTGATCAGGAAGATGTCTTCTATAGAAAAAGCAATTAATCTACATGAGCTGTCCTCTCTCTATTCACAAAGCTAGTTTCTTTTGATTACTTACCTACTGACAAAGGGAATAAATAAAAGGAATATGAAATACCTGTGTTGGCCCAGTACAATTTTGTTTCCTGACACAGAAGTAATATGCTCAGTGAACCAAGACAAATTAGTGTTGTAGCAATAGGGACCTTTGCAGTAACACTAAGAATGATCTGTGAACTCCAAATTAACAACCCTGAAGGTTAACCATTGATAATCTCAGAAGTTGCTTTTAGCACACTCTTAGTGCATTAAGAAAACTGTAAACTCAAGCTGAGACCAGAGCTGTTCTTGAAGTATAGCTGAGCTTGGTGATGAGAGGAGTGGAAGGGAAGAGTGTCAATGTCCTCTTTAGCCTTGAAATCAATAACATCAATGCAAAGATGTTTTAGAATACCAGGACCTACAGGTCATGGTGTGACTCAGGATGTGAGCTGCTGTTATATGAAGGAATTTCCAAAGTTAAGTTTCTCCTCAGTTCTCAGCTTTCACAAAACTTAGACTGTGTTTATCCTGAAGGCTTCAGCTGGGAGTGGCATGGAGAGCAAGTGTAATGTCCTACCTCAAGCTGTAGTTGTTGTTAACTTGATTTTCTTTTTTTCCCTTGTGGAGAGGGAACCCAAGCCTAGTGCTTTCCTTATCTTCCACCTGCTGTGCTAAAGGTTTGTGATGGACAGCAGTGACCATGCCGAGGAAAAAATCCTGTACTGTCAAGAACTTCTGTAGGTGGTGGTGTTGGTTGCCATAGAGTTTACAGGCTTCTCTCTTACTGAGAGGTGAAGTGATTATATCAGCCAGTTTGATGAACGCAGCTTAGTTAGCTTCTGGGAGCTTGTGCTGAATAGGAGAAATTACAGCTTCTGGAAAACACGCTTCTCTTGTAGCAAAATGCAGCAATTGGTATGAGATTCATGTTCACTGAGTTGCAGATGTCTGTCCCTGTTTGCTTAACGGCGATGGCAAGCTTCCAGAGGCTCTTCTTCTGTTTCACATGTCACAGAAAGCCGTGGCCTGAATAGTTTTGCTGTAGTGACGTTATTGACACCGTTGCCTGCCCTTCCCTTCCTAGTCCCCGGCTCACCTTCAGCTGGAGAGCAAGGCCCGTAACACCCCCACTTCTCGGAAAACCTTGAGGTGACACAGAGCCACAAGGAGCAGCTTGGGCATCTAAAGGTGTTCCCACCCATCTTCCACACTTTACAGGGCAGCAGAAGAGAGGTGGGAGAGCTCCTTCTACTGCCGAAGTGGCTGAAGGGGGCCGTGAGGAACAGCAGCTAATAGCTGTCGTTTGTCCTGCTTCTGGCTTCGAGTCTTCTCCTCCAGGAGCTGTGGCTGCCATTCAGGCGGTGCCCCTACATGGGCAGAAATACTGGGGAGGAATGGGGCAAAAAAAGGCAGAGGTCAGGTCAGGGCTGTAGTGCTTTTCTGGGGCTCTTTCTGCTGCCACTATGGCAGTTCAAAATGATTGGAGGAGGCTGTGAGGGGAAAGGTAGCAGTTTCTCAAACTGCCATTTGCTCTGCATACTGGCTTGAATCACGTAGCCAGAGAAGGTATATTATAAGGAGTATTTTATTCTTCAAAACTTCTGTTGCAGAGGGTGGTTTATGAATGGAAGGGGTGTTTTTTTCAGACTCTAGACAGATACTGCCAGCTGCTCCATTCCTGTTTGATCCAAAGTGATTTCACTGTTGATATTGTCTAGAAAACTGTGCTTGGCTACTTGTTTTTCCAATATTACTGTATTTCCCAGTGCTTTCTTCAAAATGTTCTAGGTAGCAAAAACAATTAATTGTGATAATTTGTCATATTCTGCCATCACCATCTTTGTATATAGATTTTTTTCTTGTCCTCTGAGCCAGAAGTACAGAATATGCTTTCTTGACAATCGAAATCATAAATCTAGGTGCTTTTTTTCTATCTCATCCTGAAAATACATGGGCTAGGAATTGTTAGTTCTCCTTTTCATTCTTGTTGGTGCTGGTGAATTTGAATATTATGATACCAGGGAATATCTGGGAACTGTCTAATCTGAAATGCACATAGACAAGTGATTGAAGACGTGGCAACACCAGGGAGCTTGTATGAGGGAGTGAACATTTGCCTGTGAGGGGATGCTGGGCAAAGAGGCATAGGCAGGAGGAATTAGAAGTAATCCAGTGATCCATCTTCACTCAGAGACTACCTCCATTCACCACATTTGTGTTTCCAGCGTTCAATAAGAGACTCACGTCCTCTTAGGTCTGGTTGTTTCCAAATAAGCTTTGTAGATGCAGTGTGTCTGTGGGGTTTAGAGGTGAAAAGCCTTAATTTGGATCCGAATGAAATGGCAAAATGTCAAAACCACCATTTTCTAGATTTGTCAAGCGTTGGACAGCAAATGTGTGCAGCAGTGAGTATTTTATTTGCAGCAGCTACTACTACCGCTAGACGGCTGTGTTGTTTTAAAATACACTGCCTATGAAAATCAGTGCCTAGGAGTTTGGGTTAATTTCTAAAATTCGGTTTCTCAAGGGAAGCGTAATTCAAAGTCAAGGGCAGGTGGGGGGGGTGGGCTGGAAACTATTCAGAATCAGTCTAAGAAATTCAGTTTTCTCAAGAGGAGACGTGGTGTAAGATACGTTCAAGTGCTGAGCACCCCTGTCACGGGCAGACTTTCAAGAGTGCTCGGCTCCCAGTGGGACAGCCAGCCAGGGCCAAGTTTCCAGGCATACTGAATTGTGGCTGCCACGTGCATGAGTTACTGTGCTTGAGTGGGTTAGGCCACATCAGATGAGTTTCTCTCTGCTGTATTCCCGTCTCCTGTGCCTGTGAGGAAAAAGGTGAACCAAAGCATCTTTCAGTAACTCTTGCATGCCTGCGCTTTCTGTTCCCGTAGGGGAGGTTGCTAAAGATGCTCCACATGCCAAGTTCTTCAGTGTTTTTGTGCCCACAGGGAAATGGGAGCATCTGAAAACTTGACCTGTACTGTGAATGCTGAGGGTCATGAGGGTAACATTAATAGCTGCTCTCAAAATGCCATGGAGTCTTCACATTTTAGCTGGCTGATCACTCTCGCAGAAGTACTTATACTGCTTCCTATCAGCTTTTGATAAACTGGATGGCTTTTATAAAGCAGCCATTGTAAGTTTATAATGTAAGTTAGAATGCAGTTTATAAACTGATTTATACCAATCTGTGGTTGGTCTCTCATATACCTGTATGTATAATCTGAACATTAACAACATGGCAGAGTGAAGGTAGTACACGAATACAGAGTAATCAATGTTAACAGAGTTTTAAAAGGCATATTTTGATTATAAGGGCAAAGATGGGAAGGATGACACCATCGTGTTGCTATTGCCCATGTGTATTGGCAATGTCTTCGAGTGGCTGTTATCAGGCAGGAACCGCGTTGTCTGAAGGATGCAAAAGGCATCCAGAAATGTGCAAAGGCTTCTTCTGGTTGGAGGAGTTACTTGCATTTGTTGCCTAAAGCAGTGTAATCACACTGTATTTGTAATGTAATTAGCCCCTATAGCAAGTGCCAATTGCCAGGCTGTGATCAATTGTCTGTTAATCTATATTTCTTGTTCAGAAAACACTGCTGGATTTTAACAATGCGAGTGTCTCTCCAAACAATTCCTTCCCTGAGAGCGGTGAGAAGGATTAGATGAACACCATCTCAGCTTTTGCAACCAACTATATATTTACTTTCAAGAGAACCTGTATCCAATTGCAACCCGAAGACAGCACCTGTATTGCTACGAAGCTCACTGAGGAGAGTACACACGGTTCATGCACATGATTTATAGATGTTATGATAAAATAAATGTGTCAAATCTGTCCAGGGTGTTTGAACAGAGACACAAGGGAAATGTTATCTTCTTTCTAGCCAGTCCAGTAAACATTTGGTTCCACCTTCGACCCTGATGCACTTTCAGAGGGCATGGGACTGGTGAGATTACAGGCAAGTACCCTTGAGACCGCCGAACATACTCTATTATTTCTGAGCTAAAAAATAATTGAATTTCTGTGATGACATTTTCCACTTTAATTAATCGATGATGTTCAAAAGTAAATAGGCAACAATCATAGGCAGACTGGTTCCACTCTCGTGGACACCTGAGAGTGAGAAGAGTAACTGTGTGCTCTTTGATGTATAAACCAGCAAGGTTCCAGTACAAATACCATCCTTTCGACATTATACTCAGACTTGCATGCAGGACATTTAAAACATTGCTGCCTTTGTGAAGATGTCACAGGGACAAATTGGTTGATGTAAATCTTCTGCTTATAGACTGCCTATAGATTTTAAAAACCCTTTTGATTTCTATAACCATATTTCACTGGGAGTGTGGTGCTCTGTGCTTGGTGGAGCTAATTCATCAGAGGACCTTTTCTAAAGTTGGTTTTTGCATTGCCACAAAAAAAAAAAGTAATTGTTTTTTGTTGCTCCCCAAGGATGAATTACCTGCACTTATCTTGACTAATATTGTTTTGCTTACAAAGAAAGAGTAATTATCACTCGTTTATTTGAACAAAGTAGAATAACAGTTGTGTGCAGACTTCATGAGGAAATAGCACACGTGTTCCATAACAAAATCTGTTTTACTGTCTCCTTCCTGCTGTTTGCTTGCTTGGTGTTGTATGCTATTATATGCTAGCTGCCTAAGGGTTGAAAGAGGAGTAATTTCTTTGAAGTCAGGGATCAGTTAAGAGTACTTGGCAGTCCTGTGTCCTTCTAGCCACCTGTGTCCGATGGTGGCCAGTTGCAGGCGCATGTGGAAAGATTATAAAACCAGGGCAATCACATCAGGTTCTCTAAGCACTTAGCTTCTGACAGCATGCAGCCTAGGGACTTAGGGACTAGGGGAAGTCATAGCCACTTCTTCGTGTTTAAAAGCCGTTAATGAACCTTCCTTTGTGAACTCAGGAGTCCCACTGCTTTTGGAATCTACTTTTGCTTTTGGCAACTGCTGCAATGGGTTGTGGTCTTAATTCACTGTGAAAGGGAATCACATTCCAGGTATGTCTGCAGAATGATTTTTTAGCTGGGAAGTCAGTCACTTTTTCATTCTATGCCCTTGTGTAACAGCATACTCAGAACAGCTGCTTGCTCCAGGTGTTTTGTGCAGAAAAGATTGAAGACTAAGGCCCAGATGTTCAAACCTGCTTTGGGATCTACTTATTCAGGCAATGGTATCTCACTGAAGAGAGCTAAGCCCTTTGAAACCAAGGAGATTGGTTGCCTAAATAATACATTTGAGTGTCTTTTTTTTTTTTTTTTTTTTTTTAATCTGAGGAAATCAATATGTGTAATTTTTTTAGCACTTCACACTCTACAGTGCATTAATGTCCCAATCATTTTTTGCTTGCTGATAAGATGATCGTGATGTCACTGACATGGTTTGGTGGGTAGTGACATAGCTTGGAACTTTCACTGGGTCCGCAGCTACACCTTCTTAGTTAGCTAGCTTTATGGGTTTTGAATGCAATCCGAAGGCTCTGCAGCTGGAAGTGGAAAAACTAGCATCTTCCATTCATGATTGATATACCTGGCATTCAAAGAAAATTCTCTAGTTCTCTTTGCTTATGTTATCAATTTCAAGGCTGAAAGGTGCCATTATACTTTTCTATTCAGCATCTCTCATAACCAAGGGCAATAATTCTGTTCTCCAAATTTTTGAATTATTTTTACCAATTACATAAATGAACACATAATTTTATTTTGACAGATTGTAAATTCACTGAAAAAAAAGAGTTGCTGGAGGGTTGGGAAAAGGAAATATTTTTTTTTATTTGGTTCAGTGGAGAAAACAAAAAATAGAAGGAGAAAGGAAAGATTTGGAAAAAGCCATGTTGATAAAGCACTATTCAAAATGAAATATTTTAAGTGACATTTGAAATGTCAAAGTATTTCTATTTTGAAACTTAATCCTTTGACTCTTCCATTTAAAATAGTGGTTTGGTTTTCTTTAATAAATGCACCAAGACAGAGAAAGAAAAGGTGAGACAAAGAAATGGAATAGTCCCAAAATGAAACAAACCATCTCATTTTGTGTCAGTCTGAAATAAATGTTCATGTTTTGCAACCAGTCCTTTGTTTCTGCAGTTATAGCAGGGATAATGACTTCCTTGGTTACTTATTCCAGTGGTTAAATGATCTTGCTGTTGTAAAGGTGTATCTTGGTCATAATCTGTTTAACGACATTGAACTAGACTGTGGCTTTTATAGGGGAGGCTTTTTAGTTGATTTATAGCATTTGCATTGCTGTAATCAACACTGTGGCTGTTGTAGTAGAGGCAATTTCTGGTAGTTAATGACTGTAATCTAAGAGAAAATAAGGTATTGTGATAAAGGGGTTCAAAACTAATGCAGTGCTAATGCAGGCTAGAAATGAGGAACATTATTCTAACTCTAAGGCTAACTAATTGTTTTAACAATTTGACTAGGATTTTGTTAGATTCTTCTCTGTTCTATTTCTTAATCAAGATTAGCAGTCTTTTTGGAAGATGCCTCAGTCCACAAGAAATGACAGGCTTCATTCAGAAGTCTGAAATCATAAAGCCTGAATTATGCAGAAGATAAGACACTTTTGTGCTTTTCAGTATTATCTTAAAAGAGAGTAACACCTCTTATTACCTATTGGGCAATAGTGTAGCTCCATTGAAGTCAAAGGCAAAGTTCCCTATAATGTCGATGGAGTTCCCATTTGACCGCTGACTCAGCAGTAAGCGCTCCCTCAGTTTAGGTGGCTGTGCTGAATAAGACCTGAGGATCTCTCTGTCTGAACCTTAATTTTATGGATGGGGGTGATAAAAGTGTTTTGCCGAGATGTTTGACTTCTTGCCTGACTGTTGTAGCAATCATCTAAATGCGATTTCAATGCAGTTATGTGGAAGAACAGCCCTGTAGCACTCCTCAGTCTCAGATTCCTTCAAGCCTTAGGCTAGGGGCATTTTCAAATGCCTCTAGTACCTGCTGTACTGAGACAGTTTACCATAAAGCTTTTAGAATTACTACATAAAGTGGTGCGAGGAGGTCTTCCAGACTTTCTTTGGCTGAGAGGTCAGGTAGTTTCTTCAGACTTTTTGTGTTATCCAGAGTAGGGTGTTGGTGGTTGTGGTTTTGTTTTTCTTTTTTTTTTATTAAGCTTATGCTAGATAATGAATTACCATTTGAAAATAAGACTGGTTTTTTCTCATCATAAATCACAAAGGAGTAATTGCCTCAACAGAAAACCCAATTAAAACCTGCTGCCACAATGGCTCAAGGGCCTCCTGAATGCATGATTAACACTCTTGTGCCCTTTGACTTCCAGTTAATAGGTATTTAATCTATTACCCTATTTAAACCCAGCTTCAGGAGTGCATTATAATGAGGTTCACTCACATGTGTTGCCTGGGCTATGAGGGGGGTGAGAAGCTCAACTTCTTTCTTGGTAAAGTCACTAGAACGACTGTAGATCAGCAAAGTGGTGAGTGTGAGATAGTACCAGCACTTTGCGTTCTTTGGTGTGTGTAATGACTACTAATTAGCTTCTCAAGCTTTGGCTTAAATTACATGTTGAAAAATAAAAGTAAAGTTATTTTCAAGAATAAGCTTTGCCCCTGAGAGTGCTGGAGGGAAGGAAGCTCATCCACTAATTGTATGAGTTGGATGTAATTTCATGTACTTCTACGCTGAGTTTGTGCACTTGACAATGGTACCCCTCAAGAGCTAATGCTTGCATTGGAAGTTGACCATTATATACATATGTGTAATTCTGAATAAATATTTCTTCAGAAATGCCAGAGGAGAGAACTGGGTCTTGCCAGCATCTGTAATGTTTACTGCTGCCTCCATCTGCTGCTGCTATGTTTTCCTCTCTTGAGATCCAGTTTGTTTTGACTCTTATTACCCTTGTATGTTAATTACATTCATGCTGTGCTCTTATTGATGGGGAAAAAGTTGATATAGAAAGACCAGCGAAGAACTTGCTCTTTGCTGTGTGTATCTGTTTGCTTTAGTAATGTGTGGGCATTCTTCTATTATACTTTTTGCCTGTTTCTCTGTGATCCCAGTCTTGGAAACTATGATGAAAATTAGGGAAAAACTGTACTGAAATCCATTAGTGCCAAGACAAAGCAGATTTTGCTATCAGTTATTGTTTAATTGGACCAGATATTTTATAGACTTCTGGTGTCTTCTGTCTCTAGAACGTTGCCTGTTGGTCTGCATCTTTTATTTAACAGGTCCCAAATGCATTTTGCAAGAGGTATGGGGTGCTGTGCTCTGTGACCCTGGGGGGGGTTGTGTGGGAGGAGAACCTGTTCTTGGCATTTGGTCTGATGACTGTTTTGATTGCTTCATTTATTAAGGGCACATTTTTGAGGTAGTGGGTTCTCGTACCCACTGTTCTTTCATCTGAGAACATCCTGAACTGTGTGTGACATTGAGGTAGTTAATGTACTTCCCAAGAAGGAAGATGTCTTGCCAACAATGCGTTCATACCTCACGGTAGACAATTAGCTCAACAAGTAGCTACAGATAATGTACTCGGTGACTTGGCAGTGCAAAATGGAAGGAGATGCAGCTATGTGGTCTTATTTCTTAGCCTTTTGGGTATCTTAACACACATCCCTCAAAAATCCATTCCATCCTTCTGCAGAACAATCAGTTGGCATATAAATATGCTCAGTGTCCGGTATATTTTAAGTGAGGTAAGACTGGAAATGAATAGAGAGGCAGTGATAGAAACAGGGCTAAGTGGTTTGATACCCATGGATTTGGAGGCCTGAATCAACCTATAATTTGCTAAATTATCTGGTTGTTTGCCTTTGTATATTGTAGTGATTTCTCATTACATATTGGCAACATTACAGCTTTAGGGAAAGGTATAAACTTTATCCTGAAGGCATGAGAAACAATGGCCAAAATTGAAGGCTCAAATCCTTTTGAAATTCATGAACATATCTCAAGATTTTTATGTTCTTAGACCAGGCAATGAGTTAGGGAGTGGAATACAGCTGACAGCTTCATCAAGGTTATCTGAGGTGGTGGTTATTGTAGATGGCATGATTTATGTTCAGCATTATGTAGGCTTATTAAATTCTATTGCTAAAATCTAGTTCTTCTTTGCTTAGTACCAACACTGAATGTTACAGGAAATTTTGTTAAACCACACTTCTGTTCAAACATGTTGCTGTATTCCAGTGAGACACAGCAGTTTACACAGTATTTGGGGTGCACTTAGAAATGAAGTTCACTTTACACTATGACTTACACAATTTACCTGATATTTATGTTCAAAAAGCAGTTCTACAATACAAGTTTTAGGGTCTGGTGGTTGCATTTTTGTATTCATAAGAATATTCCCTTTCCTGGTATGCAGACACCTTGCGAAAGAAGAAACTGCCTACGTTGTATAGCCCCTTACACAAAAACTGCTTTCAGATATTAATGAAGGTAATTTCACCTTTGTGTTTTTAAGGAGAAATATGTAAGAATACCAAACAAGTTACAAAGATAATGATGTATCAAAAACTCTGTAAGTTATGATTTCTGGGCAAATGCAAGAAAAAGGAAATTTGATGCCAGAATCTTTGTAGCTAACTCTTACAAACATCATAATTTTTTCACAGGTGTTTCATCAGGGAGGACTCCAGAAGTACTAATTTGCATCATATCCCTCTGTGGAGTAAATTGATATAGCTCTGCTTGAAGTTGGTAAAACTGTGGTGAATATAATCTTCTGGGACCTGTGGCCATAAAGCCAGAAATTCTCTGAAATTTGAATCACATTGCAATATTCTTCATCTTGCAGAGAGGCTTGTGTTTCAAGGTGACTGGATTTTCTGAGTATTGCTTCAGAAAAAGGTGGCAAGCCAGGGACTTGCTTTTGGACTGCTATGGGATTGTTATGTCTCACAACACTGAAAAACAGCCAACAGTTGGAACAGACCTGTAGTTTAACAAAATTTTCAGCACACGGTGTTGCTGCGGAGCAGCATATATAATAATAAGTATCTTGTCTGGAGTGCCTATCCAAGAAGCCTTTGCCAGGGAAAGATAAAGATGATCCAGAGAAGATGCTTTTAGGAGGAGACTTGCCTAAAATTGGGTAGAGTGTGACTATACAGATAGCTACCCATTTGGTCACTGTTCCTGTTCCAGCTGGGTACCCCAAGTAGTCTTAACCATGTCAGATATCAAGCAAAATACTCTTTTCTTTTGCTTACTGTTGGAATACTTTAGGGACCTTTTAAGGAAGGGCTGGTGATGGGCAATGCTGTTTGGCTGATGGGGCTCATCACAAGCAACGTATTACTGTGATCTGTGTGAGGGAGGAGGCCTAATCAAATTTTCTTCTTGCTGTGTCCTCTGGCGTAAGGTGCTATATTTGGGAACTGACTTTCCTATCTGCTGACTCATCTGTGTCAAAAATAAAAAGAATGTTAGGCTTTTTTTAGACCAAGGAAACTGTTAGAATTTTTATAGTACTTGGCATCTCGTAGAAACAGAAACCATTGTCTCTGCAGTTACCAGTACTTCCATAAGGTACATGTCTATCAGTAAATAAAATAGACCAGGCCCTTTACTGTGGTCTTGAGGGCAACTTGGCCTCGCATGGCTTCTGCCTGTAGGGCTACATGCATGTCTGTCCCTACTTTTCCCCACCATTCATGCTGCATATGAGAAACATACTCTGTGACCGTGTCCTTGCATTGTCTGGGTGACGTGGGCCAAAATGGGGTCAGGCAGCATGACAACAAGTGCTGTCACGAGACAGTGCTCATACCTGCACCCTGGCTGGTTCACTAGTACAGATGTGGCCATGGAGGACAGTAATGAAATTCCAGGTTTTTGCTCCAGAGTCATTTGTTCTGGGACATCCCCCTTCTGCTGCTCCTGTGTTTGCATCCAGATCTTCTGTCTGAATCTGGAGGAACTTGACTTTCTCTCAGCTCTGAGCCTAGAAGAGCTTAGCAATCAGCTGTGGCTGGAGAAAATAGTCCTCATGGTCAGGGTGTATTGGAAGAAGCCTTGAAGGGCTCCAACCCCATTTTATTTGATGAAGTATTGGCTATGTGTAGCCAGAGGATGATTTGCCACTTGAGGCCTTTGCAGGTTCGACTTCTTTACCAGTTGCGCAGAGAGGGTCACCTTTCCCTCCTTAAGATACTTGCAAAAGGTTCCTGGTCTGACACTAGCTGAGTACAACTCACTCCGTAAATTAATAAAATAATTAACTCCTTAATTGGCTCACTTTTCAAAAGCCTACACTTACATATTTTCTTCCATGTCACCTGTGCTTGTTAAATTCATTGCTAATCAAGAAATAAATTGCTTAATTGCACCAAGATTCTGCCTGAATCCTGGAAGTATTGGAGTTGTAAATTATCTGGTCCAGGCTGCTGTGAAGTTATAATTGCATTTTAAGAGCTAACTGGATTACCACAGAGATGTCTTCGTTAGGCATTAACACCTTCCTCAGGTGGTAAGGTCACAATGTGGCATTTCTCATTGCTTTCCTCTGTCTTTGGTTTCTGTTCTTAGATTCTGCGTGCTTGAATTTTCAGTGATGTGGGCAAATACATTTAAAGGCCTACACATTTATAAATCTTATAATGACATGTAATAAACATGGGGTTCTTTTGAAAACACATTTACTGAGTTGTGTTAACTTTTCTTCTCCCCTAGACACATGAGGGGAGAATATATAAACACTGTGGACTAGTCCCCCTCCTACTTGTGTTTTGTGGTGTTCAGACTTTACTACAGATCTCACCTGGGCTAACATGAAAGATCCTGTTTTCAATGGTTCAGGAGGTATCTGCTGGAGAATCTGGGAGCTAAATATTGTAGTGTTTGTACATCAGGAGGAATGTTTAGACGTGATCACTTAAGACCTAGTCTCAGAACCATGAAGCAGGTGCCAATGAGCCTTGGTAGGAACATGGAAACTGAGCCAGATAACCTGGCTTGAGCATATTTGTATGAGTTGCAATTGCATCTTGGTAGATGCCCCATTGCAATCCCATTGAATAACTCTGTTCTAAGCAGTGATTTTCATAAGGGTGCTTTTCAAAAGGTTAAATCAAGTTCCTTCAAACTGGCACATGTTCATTCTGGGGTGGTGAAAGAGTGAGCCAAAGCAGGCCTGGTACTGTTAGCAGCTACCTCATAAGGACTATTAGACGATGGGTAACATCTCAGAGAACAGGGAAAGTGTAAGTGTGAGGCCTAATTTTTAAAATGGTTGAAGAAAGCCAAAGGGGAAATAGAAATAGAGGACCTGGAAAAGAGCTAACAGAGACTATGAACGTAACTAATCATCAATATGTTGCTCTTGCATAGGGGAGACAGCATTCCAAAGCTTCTAAACAGGACGGTTGTGTACAAAGGTGATGTTCCTCTTGGCAATGTTGAGGCATTGCTGAATTCTTGTGTTTAGTCTTGAAATGTCCAGAAAGAGTGTGTTGGAGATTCAGAGGTAGTAAAACTAAAGCTTTCAGAAATATGCCCTTCAAAGGAAGCGTGCAGGAATTGTGCTCTGTTTAAAAAAAGTGACTGAAGTTGGGGCATAAGATTTCAAGACTGCTACAGAAATGGGGATAATCAACTGCCGGCTAACACTGCAGAGAGCAAGACATACTGCACAGCAAGAGTTTGTCTTGAATAATAGGGACTATTTTTTTTTAACTGTGAATTCAGTTATACAGTTAAATATAGTTGTTCTTAAAATTGTTATTCCAAAGAAATTCCTTAAGATAGACCACCTCTGTCAGGTTTTATTCTGTAATTAGTCCTGTCCTACATTTCTTTTTTTATGATCAACTCCTACAGGAGCCAATGGGAGAAAGGCATGCCTGAAAATCCCCTGAATTATACGCTGACGTGCTGATCTGTGAAAGCCCCTACATGATAATGAGATTTAAATACTTAAAATACCCCTGAGAAATCTGAGTATGAGGCCTTCCAAGGTTTTAAAACAATGACTGAAGAGCCCTGAATTTGAGCATAAATTGTTCCTGTGTTTTCTGAAAATGGAATTCATAAGTGCTGAATATCTCAACAGGCTGCTCTAGCCCCTTGAGATCCACCTCCGCCTCCTTGGACCCAGTCCTTCCTAGTGGTACAGGTGCCTAAATAGGTCTGGTCTGAGGTTCTCAGTCCCATGTACTAGCATAAACTGATATATGAACCATGGCCTGTAAAAAGGTTAACATCCATTGATTCTTACGCCTCATAGGTGCCTTCTGAAAAAACTTTCTCACGTGCTTCTCACAGTGGCTGTTAGCAGATCTGCCAAGGACGCTACGGCTCCTGTTCAGACTGGGCTGGTTTTGAAAATACCCTGTTTACTATAAGATGATCATCCTGCTCTGCTGGTTAGTCGGCTTTTAGAGACATCTTTCCTGCAATGAGATCATTTCTCTGCTTACTGCAAAGATTTTCTTGAGTTGATTGATGTTTAAGCATGTTAATATTTAAAGCTTGTGACCTTTGCTTCTCTTGTTTTTCCGTTGCCTCACTGACAGCTATCATCATCATCACCAATGCCGTCCTAATACCACATATCCTCTGCATTTCAGTACACGCATACAACTTGCTCAGCACTTCTATGTAAAGCTTGCCAACCCTCTCAGACCCTCTGCATCAGAAGATTACTTGTTTCCAACACAGCGTGAATGGTTTCCAGTTCTGCAAACTGCTTGCTGTGGGGAGAGGGCTTGGGAGGAATCTGAAGCTAGCGAGCAAGGCTTCTGTCCTTTTTCTCAGATCTTCACATGTGAGAGAGGTTGGACTCGATTACTTCCTTGTACTGATTTCTTACAAGTGCATATTCTGTTTGGCAGAAGGATTTCTTCTAAGTATCTCTGCTCTTTGCCACTCTCCCCTAGCCCCTCCCCTGCTGTGTCGGTTTTTGTGCATCTCCTTCCAGTGAAGTTGGGTAGGCTTTGTGATGCAGAAGTGAAACTTAAAAATCTGTATTCTTCTGATTTTGAGCTTAGAAACCTCTACCATAAGAAATGAAGTCACACACAGCTTCACTGTGTAAAGCGTGGGGCTTTTGGTGCTTACTGGACCTGTAGAAGGATGGATGATGTTCTGAGAGCACACCATGACCTCTTGCACACTGACTCCCTGTGAAGCAGGGAATTGTACCTTGCTTTGGCCCTTATCTGGGAGATGTCTAGAACAATACAAATGGAATTTGGAAGCAGGTCTTGAACAAACCCACTGACAGAAGGCCGTATTACACCAGTCCCCTCAAAAGCCGTGCTTGCTCGCCTGCTTTATATGCTATAAGCAACTGGCTTCCCACTTATCAAACAGATGATAGAGGAAGGATGGGAATTCTAGTAAGTGCAAGTGGATACAGATCTATGCCCTTTTTAAAATTTAAGATTGGCACCAGAATCTGGCAGTGCACTGCCCCAATCACTGTGAAGACAACTTTGAGACAAGCTTTAAAAGTGAGGTGAGAATGTAGTTTTCCTCAGCAAAGGAAAAGTAAGGCACTGGTTTTGTGGGCATGAAGGTGTTCTACAGCTGGGATGCCTTTGGGATAAAAGATGCCAAAAATCAAGCAATGGATGTTGCAGTGACGGTAGATGCTATGGGTACTTTGGGTTAGAACGCTGTTCCGAAGGCGTTGGAGGCCGTGGAAATACTAGCCACAGCTTAGTCTGAATGGCTTTGGGGCTGGGTTTAAGCTTTCTTTCTCATACAGCAACACCCTCACTTTCTGTAGCATAAACCATGCTGTCTCTGTCCCTGGCAGTTTGCAGCACGGTTCAGCTGCATGGTAAGAAGTGTGCACATTCTCCATCAAAGTCATTTGTGTTGGTAGCCTCTGTGTTCTTGGTGATTAATTGGTCTTATGTGTACCTGAGTCAGCCTCAACCCCTGACTGTTTCTATCAAAGATGCTTTTAACGGAAAGGGTGTTAATAGGAAAGGGGTTAACTTGGAATTTTGTATTCTGAAAGTCAAAGGGGCACACGCTCCTGCTGTATTCACTGGAAAGAAAATTAAGAAAGGAACTAAAATCAATTATCCACGTGATAGCTTCTTCTTGGGTTCAAGGTAAAGTGGACAACTTTCTAAAATTAAAACAAATGCATGCAGCATAAACCTGATGAAAGGGCAGGTTGCAGGCTACACCCATATATCAAGAACTTGTAATTTACTTGGTTTACATAAATTATTACATAAAAATCCAAGTCCATATGGTCAAAAAGAGGTGCTATTTTACGTGTTTGCCTTTACATATATAAAAAATACACTTTTTTTTTTAGGAATTGCATTGAATTCCCAGCAGCTTTTGAGAAGAAATATCAAGGAGGAATCTTCCACTCTCATTCCAAGGATGCTGTTTTTACAGAAACCCAGAGAGAACAGTGCTTTTTCTCTGTCTTTTTGAGGTATTTAAATCATTAGGATCACTTTCAATTCCATTGCTAGTTTTGAAAAATATAATCATAAGGCCTTCTCCCTCAAGCCCTACAATGACATTCTCGGTTTCCCTTTATTGCTATTTTCTGTTCTTGGGGATGGTAGCGTAGAGAATTAATTTCTGTCTTGATATTGCGTCTTTGTTAGTAAAAATCTCTCTCATCTGCTTGTTCTTTAAAATCCTGAGACTAGTTTCTTAGAAAAACATGAAAGCGAAATTTTAATTATAACCCTTAAATTGTACTTGGATATTAACCCCCCTTTAACTCCTAAAGAAATATCATGTTCTTTGAGTCTTTAGGCTACATCAGGAAAATTGCTGCAGTTGTGTGAAAAGGTTCAGCTTCATTACCCGGACAGAAAGTAATGAAGTGCTAGAAACTACAGACATACCACTTTTTGCAGTTTGCTTGATAATACTGATTCTACAACTATTTCTAGGATGGTGGTGCCTAACTCATTGAGCATTTGGAGGAAACCAATGTGGTTTATGTTAAGCTTGCGAGTTGAGGGGGTGGTATGGTTAGGACCCCTGTGCTGGCGCTCTGCTTGCTTTCCTCCCACAGTTGTAATAACGGTGAATGAAGTAGAAGTTGTATTTAGCCCTCCTTAGTGAGTCAGAGGCCGTTAGGAATGACTCGGAGAAAAAATACCCGAGAATATTGAATTGCCAACAAAGCACAATAGTCCTGCAATCTTACAGGAGTATGAAAGCTGACTGACTCTGCAAGACTAATAATACAAGTGAAACTACTGTTCTGCTATTGCAGTCCTCTCTATCAGTTCACTTTCATGCTAAACTCTGCTTGTACATGGTCTGGAGGGGAGCAGACAACCTTTCTGAGGTGGTGTGTTAGAGTTTTTCATGCCCAAATTAGAAGTTACGTGTGCTGAAAAAAAACACTGAGGAAGTGAGTGTCTCTTCAAGTGAGACAAGATGCTGTGGATTGGCTAAATGGTGGCACCTCGCTTTTTTTTGATGGAAAGTCCCCCGACTCCTGCTGCAGCCTGAGTGGGGACTGGCTGCTTCTCACAACACCTTGTTAGGTACTGTGATTCCACCTTTGTGTGTTCATTCAGTTCTGCCTACGGACCTTTTTCTTGGCCCCATGGACTGAAGGAGGGGTCAGGAGGCTGATGTGGCAAAGTGCAATCTGGAAGCTGGCAGTGCTACCCTAGCTTAGCTGGGCTGAGTCTATAAGCCTCTTCGCTGGATATGTGAGAGAAGGAGTAGGCAGCTTCAGGCGTTCAGAGCAGGACTTGGAAAGAAGTTAATATTAACTTGGGATTTTGGAGGTGAAGGACCGAATCCCCCTATAAAAGAAGTACTGCTGTTGGTCACATGGATACAATTATACAGATGTAGGTAGATCCATACAACCCTATGTGAGGATGC
This sequence comes from Astur gentilis, assembly GCF_929443795.1. Classification (NCBI taxonomy): domain Eukaryota; kingdom Metazoa; phylum Chordata; class Aves; order Accipitriformes; family Accipitridae; genus Astur; species Astur gentilis. Next base: position 23,306,656 of record NC_064899.1, on the reverse strand, counting down.
TCTGATGGGGAAGTGTTGGCTTAGGTGTGTGTGCACATGTGCAGCTGTTAAGCTGCTATAATACACCAGTTTAAATTCATATCTTGGATTATACAGAACACGTTAGATCTTGCAGGTTTTGGGGAGCTGAAAACAAAGCCTCGTAATTATCAATGGTATTGTCAATTATGATAATCATCTCCATGTTCTGGTAAGCAGTCCTGTATACAGAAATGCTAAAATACAGCCATTAGCAAGCCTCCATGTTAGAAACTTTTGTGCAAGGCTTGGTGTGTCCACAGGCTTATAGCCTGCAAATTGACAAGTATTTGGAAAGGAGAAGCATTTTTACAGGTGACCAAGCATTCCAAGTGATAGTGGAAAGCATTCAGATGAAAATATGTAACCTAAAGGCAAGGGATGTTAAACAGCGGCTGAGAATCTGAACTTGGTTGTTAAATAAGGGATGTGAGCCTCTGTGCTCTGGGGCATAAGTGATCTTAAATTGTTTGAAGGAGAGGAAAACCTGAGTACTTGAGCATCACATGGCAGCCAGGTGTGGACTTCCTTGTGCTTTTCTCTAAAGTGCATATAGTGCTGGACTTGATTTCCATGCAGGTCTAGATGGACCGCTTCTCTGCTGCATGCTGAAAGTTTCTCTGTCCCTGTGTGGAACTTCCTAACAGCGTGTGTATCTGTTTTATTGCATTCAACTTCTTCCAGTCTAAATATAGTTTGATTGCTTTCCAAATAAGCCTGGGTCTGCTACTTATTCTGATTCACCATTGTAAACCTAATCATATCATCCCCCCCCCTCCCCCCATCACAATCTCGTAACAGAAGTTACTTAAAAAGAAATCCAACCAACACCCCATATCCAAAAGCCATATCTCTAATTGCTGCAAATTTTAAATATTCATTGCACATCTTCAAAATTTTCCAGTGTAAAACAGTTTCAGTGTTTCTTTCAGCATGAGGCAGACCGTGTGTTGTACATCTTTATCACAATAGCATCTCTGACAGCATGGTGACTCAAGGTATTATTTGATGGCTAATGTAAAGGTAGCTATTTAGTTCAATTTATAGTCCTGGAATATTTGAACGTGCCATTAAGGTGCATCCATATGCTTATAAATGTAAAAGGGCCAGACAGGCAGTTCACCGTGTTCACAAATTGCTCTGGCTACCACAATGTGT